>NW_012101510.1:2205075-2214883 GCF_000951045.1 Mandrillus leucophaeus | reverse complement strand
GCCTAGATTATGCCACTGAACCAGCCTGGGCGACAGAGTGAGACTCCATCTTAAAAAAAAAACCAAAACAATTTGGTCTTGTGGCCGGGCACGGTGGCACACACCTGTAATCCCAGCACTTTGGGAGGCCGAAGCCGGTGGATTGCTTCAGACCAGGAGTTTGAGACCAGCCTGGCCAACGTGGATAAACACCATCTCTATAATAAAAATACAAAAATTAGCTGGCATCCCTGTAGTCCCAGCTACTCAGGAGGCTGAGGCAGCAGAATCACTTGAACCCAGGAGGCAGAGATGCAGTGAGCCAAGATCGCACCACTGTACCACAGCCTGGGTGACAAAGAGAGACTCTGTCTCTAAATAAATAAATAAAAATAAAAATTGGTGCTAAGGCGTTGCGCCTCAGAAGAGCCTGAGCCGGCCAGTCTGCTGCATCCCTGCCATGTTCCCCACTGCGTCCCCTACCAGGACCGACTGACCTGAGCTGGGCTGCCATGGACCACAGCCCCTGCTGCGGGAGTGGCTGCCCACCTACAACCTAGGGGCTGGCCAGGGCGACTACGCACTCAGCTCGCATGGCTACGGCGTCATCCCTGCTGCCCACCCCTTGCTGCTGTCCACCCTCCCCTTATGTCATCACAGGGATACCCACCCACCACCCCAGGGTCTACAACGGCCACAGCCGGACTATCACTTGGTACCCTGCCAATGCCATTGTCATCATGAGAGGCTGTGCCATCTGCAGGGACAGGGTGCTGGAGGACTGCTTCACTTTCCTGGGAATCTTCCTGGCCATCATCCTGTTCCCCTTTGGGTTCATCTGCTATTTTGCCTTGAGGAAGTGAAGATGCCCCAACTGCGGAGCAGCCTTTGCTTAAAGGGAACGCCACACCTGGCTTTTCTACACCCAGCTGTCTTTTTCTAATGTACAATAGTTTTATTTGATTAAGCTTCAGGACTGTTTTGTAAAGTGAGGTGGGATAGATGTGGCACACGGGAGCCGCGGTTTCCTGGAGCATGGAGAGGCAGCGCTGCTGCTCCTGAGGTCAATGACAACTCAATAAAGCACTGCTTTTATTTTTTGCAGTCTTCAATTTGAGAAAGGTGAGATATAATGTTTTCAATAAACGAGATTCATACCATTAAAAAAAATAATAATAAAAATACAAACTGGTGGCCAGGCACGGTGGCTCACGCCTGTAATCCCGGCACTTTGGGAGGCTAAGGCGTGGGGATCACGAGGTCAAGAGATCGAGACCATCCTGGCCAACATGGTGAAACCCCATCTCTACTAAAAACACAAAAATTAGCAGGGCATGGTGGCGGGCGCCTGTGGTCCCAGCTACTTGGGAGGCTGAGACAAGAGAATCACTTGAACCCGGGAGGCGGAGCTTGCAGTGAGCCGAGATCGCGCCACTGCACTCTAGCCTGGCGACAGAGCGAGACTCTGTCTCAAAAAAAAAAAAAAAAAGCCGGGCACTGTGGCTCATACCTGTAATCCTAGCACTTTGGGAGGCTGAGGTGGGCAGATTGCCTGAGCTCAGGAGTTTGAAACCAGCCTGGGCAATGTGGTGACACCCTGTCTGTAGTAAAATAAAAAATAAATTAGCCAGGCGTGGTGGCATGTGCCTGTAGTTCCAGCTACTCAGGAGGCTGAGGCAGGAGAATTGCTTGAACTCGGGAGGTGGAGGTTGCAGTAAGCCAAGATCGCGCCACTGCACTCCAGCACTCCAACCTGAGCAACCGTCTCTACAAAAACAAACAAACAAAAAACAAAAACCAAAACACCATACAGTCCAGCTGCATTTTCAATATTCATTCAGAGGGGCAGAGCCTGCCTGTGAGGTTGTGAAAGTCCCACTGGGAAAGTGGGCAACCCCTCCTAGCTCCCCTCCCTGCACAAAGGTCTGGGGAGGACTGGGTTCTCTGACCCAGGTCCCAAGGGGCCCACTGCCCTTCCCCTAGAGCTGGATTGCTGCATTGCACCTCTCCTGGGTTCTCAGGGCTGGGTGGGACTGCCCTTCCCCTAGAGTTGGATTGCTGCCTTGCGCCTATCCTGGGTTCCCAGGGCTGGGTGGGACGGCCCTTCCCCTAGAGCTGGATTGCTGCATTGCACCTCTCCTGGGTTCCCAGGGCTAGGTGGGACTGGTGCCTGTTCTCCAGCTCCCTGTTTGTGGCCAGATTTCCCAGAACGATACTGGCCACAATTCCCACCTGTTCTTCCAGGGTGGGGCCAGTTCTGCCCCAGCCTCCCAGCCACCTCCCATCCCTGGGTTGGATTTTCCAGGTGCCTTTTCTCGCCCTGATCTCACAGCCCCCCAGCAGTAGCACTCCCCCTGTGGCTCCTGCACACCTGGTGCTCTGCCACACATGCCAGCACGCTGGCTTTTTCCTAGGTGTCAGCAGTTCAGGAGGAGAAGCCAAAACAACACAACAAATCAGGATGTACTTGGCAGTTAGCTCTAAATAAGTTACCCGCATGACAGGACTGCCAAAAAAGCCGATTTAACCTTCAGCAAAGACACTAAATCTGCCTCCGTGGCCACCACCTCGGCCGGGCCTGTGGCCATCGCTCCCTGGAGTACAGCAGTGGCCGTCTTACTAGATCCTTGCCTCAGCCCCTGGCCTCCACAGTCTATCCTCACGCAGCCAGCAGGGTCCTGTGAAATCCTAAGTCCCATCCTGTCCCACTTCTCTTCAGGACCCTCCTGGGGTCCCCACCTCACTCACTGTAAGAGCCAAACACCTTCCATTGGCTCCAAGCTGACAGCAGCTGACCCCATGACCTCCCTGACCTGTCTCCACACTGGCTTCCTCAGCAGGGCTGATCAGGTGGGGTCTAGCCTGCCCCAGGCCCTTTGCACTGGCTGTTCCACTTTCCCTGGTGAATCTGCACAGCGGCTCTCTCCTTTGCCTACCTCCTTGCTAAATACCTCCTTGCTAAATTGTTACCTTCTTGGTGAAGCCCTTGGCCACCCTATAAAACGCTATACTCCACCCCCAATTTCCCTTTTCTCCTTTCCTTCCTTTTTGCCTCCACAGCACATGTTACCTTTAGCAAATAGTATTATTTTCCTTCTTCATTTTATTTCTTTGTCCCCTGCCAAGTTGAATGTCAGCTCCATGAGGACAAGGCTTTTTGTCTTTTTTGCTCATAGTTGAATCCCTAGGGCCTAGAACAGTACCTGGCATGTAACAGACAGGTGCTCAATATTGGCTGCATGAACCTCAGGTGGGGGAGGGGAAACAGGGAAAGCGGTCAGCTGCAAAAGCCCCTTCCTGCCGCACCTCTTCTGTGCCCCTTTACCCCTCTAGGGGCTGCGGCTCAGGGCCCTCCCTGTTTGGGTGGTCAGCCCCAGCAGCCTGTGGACTTCGTGGGGCTGTGCCTGGGCCATGCCTGACTTGCCCACTGTCGTGTCCCTGGCTCTGGCAGCAGGGCTGGACTGAGGCAGGGTCTCAATACCTCCTTGTTGGTGACTGGATGCCGACCAGCGTAGGGGCCCCAAGACAGAGCAGGAATATGAATCAGACCAGGTCACTCTGCTGTGGCCTTGCCTGCACACGATACAAGGGGGGTCTCAGGATCCCTGCCCACCTCTCTCACCGCCCTCGTACTGCCTCTGCCTTGACTTACTGTGCCGCAGCTTGCTGGCCTTCCTGTACGAGCCAGGCACTGTGCACGTGCTGTCTCACCTTGTCCCCCCATCCAATGCTTGAGACAGGGATGACAGCCATCCCATTTCACAGACGGGACATTGAAGCAGTAAGGGTCCGCCTGGTCCTGAGCCATAACTTCCCATTCCTGACGTGCCTCCCTGCCTCATGGGCCTGTGCCCCTCCTGCTACCAGCCTGTCTTTGGTGACCCCTTCCCTAAAGCTGCCCTCCCAGTGCCCACTCTCCCTCCTTCTCCCACACTTCCTACCCTCTGCTTCTGGCTACGTGGCATTTCCTAGGCTCTGCCTGCCAGGGACCCCCACTCCAAGGACGCCCACGTGGAGTTGTGTGACGGAAACAGCATAGTCTTGAGGGCTCACTTAGATTTGGCATGGGACAATTTTATCTTGTTTTCTATTCTTATTCAGAATCAGGGGTATTGTGGGTATTCAAATGATGAAGACACTAAGCATGATGCTTTACAAACATCTGTGATGCTCCTATGCCTTCTAACCTGGGTAGGCCCTAATGCTGATGTGGGAACTTTGACCATGGACTTTGTGTGGAATCCTGGGGCTTGAGGATGGAGCAGAGAAAGCCAGGGAGGGCCCCACCCTGGCCACCACTCCTGAACCCTGGATACGTACTCCGAAAGTCCAGCTGCAGTGACAGGACATCCTTGAAGAGGATGCCCTCCTGCTTGGCCAGCTGCCCGGCCTCCTCCTGGGGGCCCTGCTCCCCGACAGCCAGCTTGAGCATGTCATCGTCCATCACCCTCGGCTCCATCGAGTCACACAGCCGGTTCATCTTCTCTCACGTTTTCCCTAAAAAACACCACATTCCTCTTTCACAGCCTGCTTCTTGCTCTGTTTCAGGGCAGGGTCTGGCTGAGGTTACCCCCTACAGTGTCTTTGTGGCCACTGGCACTCTGAGGAATGCCCTACTCCCGGCCCTGGGTCTGCTGCATCTCGGGGTTTGTATACTTACACCAAGGATGCTCCAGGGCTTCCTGGCAACCACCTGGGCCTGTCCACAGGGTTTCATCCCTTGACCCTATAGCCACAGCTGGGACCCTCGCTGGACCCACTAGACTGGTGTCCACACTGGTCTCCTTAGCCTGTGATCTTGGCTCATCTTATGACTGTGGCCCTGTGTCAGGCCTCTGACTTTGTGTGCCCATCCTCATTTGGGCTTGTGGGTACCAACCACGGACTGTGCTCCCTGGGCAGCCCCAGCCAGGCCTGTCAGTCTGCAGCTCCTCTTCCTTGAGCACCTCATCCCCTCCAGGCAGTCATGTGTGTACGCCCCCCACCACACCACAAGCTTCTCCTGGTGCAGAGGAGACCCAGGCTGACCCTTCACATCCTCCCCGTGGGAGATGTGAACTTGAGGCTATGGAATAAGAGTGCCCATCGGAGCTGGCTGCTTGAGCTGGGTAGAAATAGGGAGTGTGGAATGACTGGGTTAAGCAGAGAGCAAGAGGGGGAGGAGGCAGATGCACAGAGAAAAGCAGAGATGGGAACCTGGGAACCAGAAAACAAACGACAAAGGACAGACAGATCGACACAGACAGAGGCTGCCTCCTTCTTGCAGGCTTTCCAGTCCCTAATGTCCCTAGGTCTAGGCCTCATGAGAGTTTCCTGTTTCTCACGTGAAATCCTCTGTTACTTAAGCTAGCTCCAGTAGGTTATTTTTTAATTAATTAATTAATTTTTTTTAAACAGAGTCTCGCTCTGTCGCCCAGGCTGGGGTGCAATGGCACAGTCTCGGCTCACTGCAACGCCTGGATTCAAGTGATTCTCCTGCCTCAGCCTCCCGAGTAGTTAGGATTGCAGGCGTCCACCACCATGTCTGGCTAATTTTTTTGTATTTTTAGTAGAAACGGGGTTTCACCATGTTGGCCAGGCTGGTCTCAAACTCCTGACCTCAGGTGATCCACCTGCCTCGGCCTCCCAAAATGCTAGGATTACAGGCATGAGCCACCATGCCCGGCTTCCAGTAGATTCTGTTACTAATGGTCCAGGGGGAAATGGCCGAGACACCACAGCACAGCGGGGATCTGTAGATTTGGTCAATCACACTGTGAGGCTGACTCCAGTGGCTGTTTGTGGCTGGACCACATTCTCATCCTTAACCCTCTTGGTGAGGACATCCAGGAGGGATATTTTCCCCCACTTTCCGCCCCTGATTCTTGCCTCCCTGCTGGCCCTACTTCCTATCTTTGTCCACATGCCTCCCCAGCATCCGGGCCTCCCTGAACCTCCTGTCCTTCTGCCCTGCTGGCCCCTGATGCTAGGCAGCCCCTGTGCTCTGCTTTTCATTCCACTGGGCACTGCTGGAGCCCTGGTGCAGGGCTGATGGTGTCCGCTGAAAAGCCAGGTTGGGCCATACAATCCTGTTACCTGGTCTTAGAGACTTCCCTCTAAGACTGCCCTCCTCTTTCCTACCCAACCATCCACTTGGATCCAGCTTCTGCAAATATGCATCCTCTGCCCTGAACTGTCCCTCATAAAATGTCCCAATGAGCTCTTGTGCACACTTCTCTCTTGCTTCCAGGGGAGGCATAGCCTCCACACCCTTCAACCCCTACCCCTTCTCCACCTGTGCCTTCCGTCCTCCCAAGACCTTGGTCCTTTTCTTCCTACTCTCTCCAATCTGTTCACACTGGCTCCACCTCGTTGGGGTGACTGATTCTACCCCCAAAGACAGTTCCAGGTCTCGGCCTCTCTCTCTAGCTCCCCACTCTTGTGTAGTGGTTTCCCCTAAGGTTTCCCATAACTTGTCATCAACTTGTCTTTGGGGGAATTTTAATGTGTTATATTTGGCTGATATTTTCTGCAAAGTGTTTGGCTTTTTTTTTTTGGCCAGGCGCGGTGGCTCACACCTGTAATCCCAGCACTTTGGGAGGCTGAGGTGGGCGGATTACAAGGTCAGGAGATCAAGACCATCCTGGTCAACATGGTAAAACCCTGACTCCACTAAAAATACAAAAATTAGCTGGGTGTGGTGGCGCATGTCTGTAATCCCAGCTACTCGAGGGGCTGAGGCAGGAGAATCGCTTGAACCAGGGAGTTGGAGGTTGCAGTGAGCCGAGAGCGCACACCACTGCACTCCAGCCTGGCGACAGAGCGCGAGACTCCATCTCTCCATCTAAAAAAAAAAAAAAAAAAAAAAAAAAAAAAGGTGCTATACTTTGGGAAATGACTCTTAATTTTGATTTGATTTCAAAACTTTAACTGACTTATCCCTCTTACTTCATCAGGGCCTTGGTACCTGTGACAGATCAAGTTTGCTTTCAGTCAAGCCCAGCAACTGCTATGCTAGGAAATGTGGGATTGTTATTACATATGCTATTTTATAAGCACATCAGGGCAGCATTTGGATCCTTACTGTGCATCTTTTAGTAACTCACTTCACCTATCTAAGCCTTGGCTTTCCCATCTGTAAAAGGTGGATAATTCCTCCCTCCTGCATTTGTGTGAGATCACGTATTTAGTCCAAACACGGGTAGTGAGGAACTGCTACATGTTGTGAATAAAACAGATGGATTTTTACCTCTGCTTCAGGCATGAATCAAACAATAATACAGCTACTTAATTATAAACCATGACAATTTGTAGGTGTAGGGAACTATGAAATCGTACATTAAGGGCACCTGGCCTGGCCAAGGAAGACAGGGCTGATTTGAAGGACAAGTAGGAAAGAAGGAGGAGATAACTTTGTGGCACGGCCCTTGAGGTGGGAGAGAACAGACGTGTTGCCCTTTGGCTGAAGTGATGCAAGGTTGGAGAGGTCTATGGGAGTTCTGTTATTATCCTAGAACCCCTGGAAAGCACCTAGGGCTTAATAAGGGCAGCGACATTAGCTGGTCATGGTGGTGCATGCCTGTAGTCCCAGCTACCTGGGAGGCTGAGGCAAAAGAATCGCTTGAAACCGGGAGGTGGAGGTTGCAGTGAGCCGAGATCATGCCACTGCACTCCAGCCTGGGCAATAAGAGCGAAACTCCATCTCAAAAAATAAAAAAAATAAGGGCAGCAATGTGATCAGATCTTAGTTTTTAAGAACTCATTCTAGCAGCAGTACTGAGAATTGCAAAAGTACTGAGGTGAGAGATGACCAGGGTGTTAGCAAGATGTGAATGGGAGAAATTTCTAGAAACTTAACTTCCATGTAGGGCTAATAATCACCAATATCCAGATAAGAAAACAGAAGCTAGTTAAAAAGGTTAATTAACATGCCCAACTTCATACACTTAGCATACGGCAGAGTCCATTTTCCTAATCATGACTCAACTGTACCCAGGGTACTCGGGACTATGGTTGCCACAGCTCACAATGTTTCTCACAGTTGTCATGGGTTCAGGGCCAAGGCCCAAACAGTCCTCCTCTATGGGGATCTTAGTAGTTTACCACCCAACCTGGGTCCCCTTTGACTTACCTGATGATAGTGTTGTTGAAGACCAGAGAGGTTGGAGCTGTGGAAAGCAGCAGAGTTTTACACAACTGTCAACGAAGTAGCCTCGTCACAGAGAACAGATCCAGAACTTTCCTGGGAAACGATAACCTGGGGTCAACAGGATCTGAAAACTATAGTCCCTATTGGCCATAAATTGATAAGAAGAAAATTGGGAAAATTGGTTGGGTGAGATGGCTTACACCTGTAATCCCAGCTCTTTGGGAGGCCGAGGTGGGAAGATTGCTTGAGCTCAGGAGTTCAAGATCAGTCCGGGCAACATGGCAAGACCCCGTCTCCATTTTTAAAAATAAATAAATAAATACTGAACAAAAATTGTTTTTAAAAGAATAAAATCAATCACTTACTGAATGCTTACTGTGCACAAACATTATTTAAGTACATGTACGCTCCGGAGGCCATAAAAAAGGAAATCCTAATGCCCTTATTTCCCAGCTAGGGAATCTGAGGCTCCAGGGAGGGAAAGGAACTTGTCCAAAGTCATACAATGAATTACTGACAGAGACAGATGCAGAACCTGAGTATCTGTATTCACATCCAAAGCAGTTTATACAGTACCAAGATGAAATCATTTGACAGTTATGAGGTCAGATATGATGGCTAAATTCTGGGAAAAGTTATCAGTGGACAGGGTACCTCTCTTTTATGAAAGGAGGCTGGAAGACGGAACCCCTTAAAAGTCGATTCTAGCCCTGCTCCCTCGGGAAATGCTCCCTTAGTATTTCTTTTTTATTCAAAAGCTTGATAAGCCCAGGACTAAAGGGTCTTGGCTGTGTCAGCACGACTGTAAAGTGGCTGGGAGAGGACCTACGTGCTCATTTTATGAGAAGGGCCGGGACGGCGTTCTCCGAGAAAAGGGTCACAGGAAAGAGTTAAGTCGGGCGCTGTCTGTCCCTGCGAGTCCTCCCTGAGCCTCAGCTCCCAGGTCTCACCTGCTCAAGCGCTGGGAACTCCGCTGCTTCCACGCAGCTGACGCGTCTCCCGGTTGCTGGGGAACCAAGCGCCGCGACTTGGTTGCTAACGGGAAGTCAGGAGGGAGACATCCTGGGTGAAAGTTGACAGGTCACGTGACCACATCTCCGGGTGGGGAAACACTCCTAACACCAACCAGCCGTAGAGAAAACAAATGTTTCTCCAAT
This sequence comes from Mandrillus leucophaeus, assembly GCF_000951045.1. Classification (NCBI taxonomy): domain Eukaryota; kingdom Metazoa; phylum Chordata; class Mammalia; order Primates; family Cercopithecidae; genus Mandrillus; species Mandrillus leucophaeus. Next base: position 2,205,619 of record NW_012101510.1, on the reverse strand, counting down.
CAGCACTTTCTATGGGCGGGGATATTCCTAGATTCGCCTCTGTTCCGTCCTGCTATTTGAGTGATTGACTCGTCTTTTGTCCAATAATAGTAAGAATCCTTTAGATTGACCAATATTCTGAGGAATCAAAATGCGCAACTTCCTCTTCGGGGGCGGGCCAGGGGAGGTGCCACCACAGCTGACAGGGACTCCGGTGACCTAGCTCGCTCCTCGGCCCAATCGGACGCTGCGGGGTGGGTGGGGGCTTTGCTGACGGAGGTGTAAGGGCCAATCGGAGGCGGGCTTTGTAGGTGTCCCCCAATAGAGACGCGGTAAGGGGGCGGGGCCAAGGTCCCGGCGCTCGGCGTTCCAGAGGGTGGGGAGGGGGCAAGTGTCAGTCAGGACGGGAGTCCGGCGGGTTACCGCTGAGACCTCGGTGGCAGACAGGGGGCCCGGGCGACTGCGTGTTGTCCACTCAAGATGGAGTTCCTCCTGGGGAACCCGTTCAGCACCCCGGTGGGGCAGTGCCTCGGTAAGGCCGCGTGTGGGGCGGGAGGCTGGGCGA
>NW_012101510.1:2197637-2199795 GCF_000951045.1 Mandrillus leucophaeus | reverse complement strand
TTCTGCAACAAACTTCAAAATGTTAACTGTCTTAATCTCAGCCTTCCACAACTGCTTGGAGTTGGATGACAGCTTGGAGTTGGATGTCATACATGGGGAATTCCCCAAGTCAGGTCCATTGTGTCTGCAGCAGTTTGCAGTTTTCCTTGTGTTGGCTAGAAAAAGTTTTCAGAAAATCCTTTTCCAAGAGTGAAGTTTAGATTCAAAGATCAGTGAGTAGTTAGTTAATTCTGATGAGAATATTGGGGGTGGTGGGCATGTATTCTCTTCATTGTTCTACTTTAATAAACAGGCAAGAAGCAGATATTCTGTTGCAGTTTGTTTGTAGACTGAGTGGTTGTTGGACATAAACTACTTCATAATATCCTGTGAATGGTAGACGTTTAACCTGGCTGTTTGTGCCGAGAATAATTAGTTGTCCCTCAGATTGCTATGTGTATTAGGGTTCTCTGGAGAGACACAATTAATAGGATAGATGTATGTATTTAGTGGAGTTTATTAAGGAGTATTGACTCACACAGTCACAAGATGAGGTCCCACAGTAGGCCGTCTGAAAGCTGAGAAACAAGGATGCCAGTGTGAGTCCCAAAGCTGAAGCACTTGGAGTCTGATGTTCAAGGGCAGGAATTTGCAAAGCCCTTTTGCTTCAGTCATTTTATTTAGTGTTCACAACCTTGTGAGATACACAGGAAGAGAACTGGAAGGAATTTATAATTCTTAACTACCAACTATATGCAAACTCTGTACATAGAATCTCATTTAACCCTCACAACATTTAACTATTTGGGTGTTATCATCCCTGTATCACATAAGGAAATCGAGGCTCTGAGAAGTTAAGAGACTTGTGCAAGGTCAATGCCAGAGTGAAGCCTAGAATCTACTCCTGATCCAGTGCTTATTCTGTGCTGCCATTTATGTTACTTTTGGCTCTCAGAGCTCATGATTCAGCCACAAGGGAATCACCTGGAGGGCCTGTTAAAAGTGGATCCCACAGTCAGAGTTTCTGTTTCAGTAGGTTTGGGGTGGGAACTAACATTCTACATTTCTATCAGGTTCTCTAGTGATGCTGATGCTACTGGTTCACTTCGAGAACTGTTGTTCTTGGTTTAAAGTTCTGTTTCTTTAATCTTTTCTTTATCGTTCTTCAAACATTAAATGTGGGTTTTCTTGTGGACAGGCTAAAAGAGTGATTATTTAGAATTCATTCATTTATTCATTCAGTGGCACTGTACTATCTGTGTATAGCAAGCTAAGAATTTCCCAGTGTGTAGGTATCTAAATTAAATAAGAGAGAAAGTAGTTGCAAGATTGGATAGATAAATGCAGTAAGGAAATGTAGGAGGGGAGGGGTGACTTCAGCTGGTAATAATAATGGCTAAAGATTTTTGGTGTTTTGTTGTTGTTGTTGTTGTTTGTTTGTTTCCAGATGGGAGTCTTGCTCTGTTGACCAGGGTGGAGTGCAATGGCACGATCTTGGCTCACTGCAACCTCCGCCTCCTGGGTTTAAGGGATTCTCCTGCCTCAGCCTCCCAAGTTGCTGGGATTACAGGCACCCACCACCACGACCGGCTAATTTTTGTATTATTGGTAGAGATGGGGTTTCACCATGTTGACCAGGTTGGTCTCAAACTCCTGACCTCAGGTGATCCGCTCACTTTGGCCACCCAACGTGCTGGGATTACAGGTGTGAGCCACCATGCCCGGCCCCGTTTTTGGGGTTTTTAAAACAGTTTAATGTTGTATTCCTATGTACCAAAGACTGAAGTAGGCACTTTATACATCTTGCAGTCATTCGATCCTCACAACAGTGCTGTGAGGAAGGTACTGTTGTTATCTCTATTTTCATATGGGGACATTAAGACAATGAGAAGGTATGGCACCTACCTAAGGTCACACAGCTAGCAGTGAGGAAGCTACAGTCTGAAAGCAGTGTTCTGGCTCCAGAGCTGGTATCCTGTCACGCTGTGCTGCCCTCAGCAAGAGTAAAGTGAGGAGGAACACTGTAGGAGGCAAGGAGGAACTCAGGAAAACTCTGAGGAGGTGGTGTCTGCTGAGCAGGGCTTTGATGAATGGATAGGATTTGGTTTGTGTAGAAATGGAAAAGGATGTTTGGTTTCTTGGCAGAGACAACTTGAGCAAATGCTGGATGTTAAGGGGT
>NW_012101510.1:2195567-2197092 GCF_000951045.1 Mandrillus leucophaeus | reverse complement strand
CCTCACGGGCGGACTGAGCCTCCGCCGGGTGCCGGTGCTATCCCACGGGCAGGCAGGGCATCTGTGTCCTGGGGCCTCCTCCAGGGCACTGGTGCCACCTGACAGGCGCCAGTGTCACTCTGCCAGGAGGCACCCCGAGGCCCAACTTGAACTCGGAGATGCACCAGGCTTCCCTGCCCATCAGGACTCAGCCCTTCCTTTTGCTCCTAGAGGTGGTACCAACTGCTGGTCTGCTTCCCCAATGCCCTTTGGGAGATGCCACTGCATGTGTCTTTATCCAGCCCAGCAAGCTCGCTGCCACTGCCCCAAGGACCTAGTTCTCCCAGACCCTTTGTGGGATGTCACCTTCTTCTCCATCTTTGTCCCTCCTCTTCGGTACCAGCAACCATCAGACTGGGCACCCTCCCAGAAATGCCCCCTGCTCCGGGACTTGCTAATTTGAGCTGCAACTCAGCTGGGCTGTAGGAGGGACTGGGATGGGAGGAGGGGCTCTTGGAGGGTGATTATCTTGGCAGGGGGATGGCATGCCTGCAGTGCCTCCCAGGAAAGAAGGGAGGCTGTGTTATTTAATGATAAGAGCCCTGGTCTGGGAATTATGGAAGCCCAGACTCTAGCAGTGGTTTTGCCAGTGACTTCGTATGACCTTGTGCCCTTTCTGATTTGAAGTTCCCCTGTCAAAGTGTTTGGAGATGAGATGTGGTAGGTCCCTTAAAGTTCTCAAGTTTTGATATTCTTTGTAGTACTCTGCACTTTGACTGCTGCTCCCTCCCCTACCTCATATTATATTTACCAAAGCTGAAATCTTTTGTTGGCAATGTAGAGAGAATGTTATTCAGGATTATCTGTTAATCCTACAGAGGGGATGTGGACACCTGGGGACACCAGAGATGGCCAGAATCCTGGATAAGGAAAGCCCAAAGTGTAGGTAAAGGAATACTGAAATGGCCACCATATGGGACTTCCTTAATAAAAAAGCAACTTGCCTTTTCACCCAAGGCAGTGGCTTATGCCACTTGATCAGTCAAGAATGCTGATGAATTTGTTTGAAAACTGGGTTCCTCCTGGTTGGTTGAAGGACTGGTAAAACATCTTTTATGAGCCAGGATCTTTGGTGTTCTTATGGGCCTGATTTTGGCAGTAGTGATTTGTTTATTTTCTGCTTTGCTTATGAAATTCTAGCTTACTTTCCAGCCTTTAGTGGGTCCTGGGAACTTATTGAGGTCTCTCCTGTTAGCTAATTAGCATTTAGGAGCCTTTCTTTACTTTCTGGCATAGTATCTTTTTTAATGCATGATGGACCCCAAAAGAGTGTTTTCCCACCTTTTTGACATTTTGTCCCTTGCTGCCCACTGGAGAGTCTCTGAATTTTCACTTCCTAACTTCTTCCTCGTGGCCTTTCTCACTCTCTTCAGGTTCTCTTGCGTGGCAGCCACACTCCAAAAACTTAATTTCCAGCCAGTTAATGGAGGGAGCCAGAAAACTTGGGGGAATTATTTTCTCTTCTGTCCCCTTTAAAATAGGAAGC
>NW_012101510.1:2188965-2190837 GCF_000951045.1 Mandrillus leucophaeus | reverse complement strand
TGATGGGATTTATTCTATTTGCCTAGCAAAGGAGAGTGATAGGAGGTGAGACTGGGAAGGGAGGATAAGGCCTGATTGTGTGGAGGGCTTGCTTCATATGTTGGCTAAGCAGTTTGAACTTTTTTTTAGAGGTACTGGGGAGACATGAAAGACTTCTAGGGAGGGGAATAGCATGGAAGCATGAATATCATTACAGAGATAGGGAGATTTCTCCTTAGCAGTCACCAGAGGATCATTCTCTCTACCATCAAAGCCCTCTTCTGTACAGAATTGGGGAGGGAAGGTGGGGGAAGGAGGGGGAAAGTCAGCTGTGGTCAGTGCTGCTTCCTCTGAGGTCAAGGGTAGGGACACTGTCTGTGAAGCCCCCTTAGAAACAGAAAGGTGCCAAGGCAGGTTGATGGAGCACTGGGAATAAGTCTGGAGCATTTGTCCTTAATTGCCTGGACAGGTCTTAAAACCCCTGACATCGAAAGTCACGTGGGGCGTCAGCCTGCTGCTCCTCCTGCTCTGTTTATTGTATACAAGGACAGGAGCTGACACATTCCCAGGGCTTTTCTAGAGTTATGCCACTGCTTAGGAGTGGGCTATCAGAATATCTAAAATTCTCATATAATTGTGTGGTTTTTTGTTTTGTTTTGTTTTGTTTTTGAGTCAGGGTCTTGCTTTGTCACCCAGGCTGGAATGCAATGACATGATTGTAGTTATAGCCTCAACCTCCTGGGCTCAAGTGATCCTCCTGCTTCAGCCTCCCAAAGTGCTGTGATTATGGGTTTCAGCCACTGTGCCCAGCCTTTAATTGTGTTTTTTATAAAATGATGTATAACCAGATAGAAAATATGAAAGATATAGAAAAAATACAAAGGAGAAAAAAGTCTCCACAATGTGCATCCTTAGAAATTTGTTGAGATGCTTATTTCACATAAGGGAATACTTTTGTATTTCCCTCTTCATCTTCTCATGCCTTAAAGAGGCAACACTGTAGAACCACTTTTAGCATATTTCTGTATAATCTACATTTATTTATTTATTTATTTACTTGGGATATTAGGAAAGGAAAACGGTGTAAATACATTGCCCAGAGGAGCATCAGTTAAGGTTGTTGCTCTTGAGCTAGCAGGTAAATCACCCAGAAATGTTGAGCTAACCTAGTAGTCTGAAAAGATATAAATAACATTCAGACTTTTTCTGCTGACCCAGCTTGTTGTGGTTAAAAGAGGCGACTTTTAAAACCAGTCTCAGACTTGGTTACATATCTTATTGCTCCCTCCAGTCTTCTTGATTTAGGAGATTATCTGCTTTTCTCTATTCAGTCATCAAGCCTGAATGGTGAGCCTATTCAGTCCTCACCTCTTCCTACAGGCAGCCTTCCTAGACCACCCTGTTTATGATGATGAATGTCTTCTCTGAGCTCACAGTGCTTGCTATCCATATCATTCATTTGGTTCTTCCCTTATCTATAAAAGAGAAAATATTACTTCTCCTCCAGGTTTTTGTGACGATTAAGTGAGATAATGTGCTTGAAATCCCTAGCACAGTGTCGTACAGTCAGCTAATGTATTTAGACTTCTTGATTCCCTCCCTCCACTGTTACTGTTGTTATTTATCTTGTGTTATTTATCACGTGTTTATTGCCATACCTTCTGAATAAGGCTGGAGCCTCCTCTACTTTCCGGTTCCTTGTGACCTTCACAGCACATGGTAGAGTATATTCTGCATAGTTGTTCACTCCATAGGTTTATTTCTGTCACTGGTATTTAGCATCTTTCAAAGCTAACATTACTAGCCATCATTTCCTGGCCCTCACCATGTGCCAGGCACCTTGCTGAGTGCTGTGCATACTTAACTCATTAAAAATTTTTTTCTCGGCCGGGC
>NW_012101510.1:2187665-2187965 GCF_000951045.1 Mandrillus leucophaeus | reverse complement strand
AAAAAAAAAAGAGCTGGTCCGTCTCTGATCACTGTCCTCAGTGGATTTACGGTTTCAGGAGAGAAGGCGGAGATGCATGAAACTATGAGTGGAGTGGACTGTAAGTGCCGAAGGAGTCAGAAAGAATTCAGAAGAGTCTGGGGTGACAGCGACTGGCTTCTTTGAATCTCAGGGCTGTTCATGAAGGATGGGTAGGAACTCCGCATGCAGAAAACAAGATCACTGGGCCTAGGGACAGCTGAATGAGGCAGGGAGTGGGGCACGGGCACATCTGTGAGCCCCAGTCTGAATGGAGCAGAG
>NW_012101510.1:2186563-2187615 GCF_000951045.1 Mandrillus leucophaeus | reverse complement strand
AAAAATAAATAAATAAATAAAAAATTTTTTCTCTGGAAACACTGTTAAGTGAGTGACATTATCTTCATCTTACAGGTGAAGAAATAGAGACTTACAGGGGTTCAGAAACTTGCCCAAGGTTTCCTGGCTCAAGTAGGCGGAGCTGTCCTCTCCAGCTGGGGGCTGTAGCTCCAGCGTTTTTGTTTGTTCGTGTTTCCTTTTAGACATCAAGCATGGTCTGTTTCCATTTGGACAAGAAGGAGCCTAAACTGATTTCAAATGGGAATTCCAGAAAGATAGCATAGTTCTGCCAGTGGAACTCTGCTAGTTCCGCAATGTGGACTCCCATTGCTCTCTCTTTGTTCTCTTTCAGCACTTAGCACTCTTTGTTCTAGATTGGAGTCAGTCCCATCTTTGCTTCTCGATGTGACTGCTTTTGTATGAGTCCAGCAGCTGCTAAAACTCAGTTTCCCAATCTGTGAACTGTGGTGGTTAAGGGAGTACAAGAATACTTGCACCATCACACCTTACAGGGGTCAAGTGAGTATGTAAAAGCAAAATGTGTTATGTTATACATCATTTAGACTAAACGTTCCATGAGGGCACCTGTTTCTATTTATTCTTAAAAAAAAAAAACTGTGATAAAATACATATAACAAAATTTACTTTTCTTTTTTTTTGAGACGGAGTCTCACTCTGTTGCCCAGGCTGGAGTGCAGTGGTGCGATCTCGGCTCACTGCAACCTCCGCCTCCCAGGTTCAAGCTATTCTCCTGCCTCAGCCTCCCGAGTATCTGGGACTACAGGTGTGCACCACCACACCCAGCTAGTTTTTTTGCAATGTTTGTAGAGATGGGGTTTCACCATGTTGGCCAGGTTGGTCTCGATCTCTTGACCTCGTGATCCACCCACCTTGGCCTCCCAAAGTGCTGGGATTATAGGCGTGAGCCATTGCACCAGGCCCCAAATTTACAATTTTAACTGGTTTTAAGTGTGCATTTCAATGGCATTAAATATATTGACATTGGGCCAGTTGCGGTGGCTCACGCCTGTAATCCTGACACTTTGGGAGGC
>NW_012101510.1:2178720-2185973 GCF_000951045.1 Mandrillus leucophaeus | reverse complement strand
GTTGCTTCCACTTTTTGACTATTGTAAATAATGCTGCTATGAACATGAGTGTACAAATATCTCTTCATACCTCTGTTTTCAATTTTTTTTTAATAGGGTCTCCCTTTGTCACCCAGGCTAGAATACAGTGGCATGATCATCGCTCACTGCAGCTTCGAACTTCTGAACTCAAGCAATCCTCCCGCCTTAGCCTCTTGAGTAGCTAGGACTATAGGCATGCACCATCATGCCTAGTTAATTAAAAAAAAAAAAAAATTCTTTTTTTTGTAGAGACAGGGCCTCCCCATGTATCCCAGACTAGTCTTAACCTCCTGGACTTCTCAGACTCAGGTGATCTCCCATCTTGGCCAAAGTGTTGGGATTATAGGACGTGAACCTCTGCGCTTGGTTCATTTTTTTTCTTTATAGCAGCCATCCTAATGGGTATGAATTGGTGTCTCATTGTGGTTTTGATTTGCATTTTCTTCATGATTAGTGATATTGGGCATCTTTTCATGTGCTTATTGGCCATTTGTATATCTTCTTTGGAGAAATGTCTGATCAAATCCATTGCCTAGTTTTTAATTGGGTTTTGTTGTTGTTTGGTTTTAGGAGTTCTCTGTATATTCTGGATATTAATCTCTTATCAGATATGTGATTAACAAATATTTTCTCCCATTCTGTGGGTTGCCTTTTATATTCTGTTGATAGTGTCCTTTAATGCACAGAAGTTTTAGGTCCAGTTTCTCTGGTTTTTTCTTTTGTTGCTTGTACCTTCTGTGTCATGCCCTTATCTTTCAGTAGAATCTAACACAATGCCTTGAAGATAAGGATGGTGCTATTAGTAGCAGTCAGACTGTCTCTCCTCATTAGGTACTGGGTTATGTAGTTTACATGCATTCTTTTCTTTAATTCTCACAACAATTCTGTAAGGCAGGTATTATCACTCTTTTTTTTTTTTTTTTTTTTTGAGACAGGGTCTCACTGTGTCACCCAGGCCTATCAGTCATATTTTAAAACACTAGAAAACTAAGGCTTAGAAGTGAAATACCGGCTGGGCTCGATGTCTCATGCCTATAATCCTAGTGTTCTGGGCAGCCAAGATGGGAGGATCGCTTGAGCTCAGGAGTTCGAGACCAGTCTGGGCAACATGGCAAAACTCCGTCCCTACAAAAATTACAAAAATTAGCTGGGCATGGTAGTGTGTACCTGTAGTCCCAGCTACTTGGAAAGCTGAGGTGGGAGGATGGCATGAGCCCAGGAGGCAGAGGTTGCTGTGAGCTGAGTTTGTGCCACTACACTGCAGTTTGGGTGACAGAGCCAGATCCTGTCTCAAAACAAAAAAAAAGTCAAGTACCCTCCTCAAGATCTGTGTAATATCAGTGGCAGAGCAGGGATTTCAACCCAGGTCTGTGGGCAGCAGAGCCGGTGCTCTTAACCACTAAACCAGAGAGCTTAGTATTGTCTGTGGGATTGAGTGAATGAATGCCTGAATGAAATTGGTAGCTGAAAAATCTAGTCATAGTTGTCTTAAATCCAGACCTTTGCTAGTATTGTAAATTATGTATTCCGTTTCAGTTCTCTTGTAACTCAGTGTACAAGTGTCCTCTTCATACCAGCAAGTTTTCTGAGAATTTCCTCAAAGGATATGCTTTCTTACATCCTCGCTGAGGCACTTCCTAGTGATGGAAGACCTGTGTATTCTACTTTTTCTTTGGATTTGCTTTAGAACTACAGTTTTGGATGGAGGAAAAGAGGGAATTTAAACAGATGCTAAGTTGTCTAACTGACCAACTTGCTTTTAAGACATTACCAGCTGCTCTTTTAATCATTTATGAAGCATAAGCCTTGTAGTCTGGGAGGCACGTCAAAAATTCTGCTTCGGGTTTTGGTTTAAAATTGAGTGTAATAGAGAGAGACTGAGTCTTTCATCTCAGAGAATTGGGCTGTCTTTGAGAGCTGGGGACAAGAACTGGGTCCTGTAATAGGACACTGTGGAGTTTTTTTTGCTGCTTCTCAAAGGAGAAATCACACAGATTTCTGGCACGTCATTAGTCGAAATAGGAAATGAGACCTGAGAAATGATATTGCTTGGGGTTTGAAAGCTGAATTTGCTAGTGGCTTCCAGAGAGTGAGAGTCTCCTATGCTAACTGTGGAAATTCTTAAACCAGCAATTCAAAGAATCAGAAGACTCTAGTTGGAAGGGTCTTAGTGGTATTTGGTCCAACCTTCTCATTTTTAGAGGTGTGGAAACAAGCCCAGGGAGGGTGTCTGTGATGTATGACATTTCTGACAGCAAATGTGCAGGGGTTTTTTTGGTTTTTGTTTTTGTTTTTTTCTGATATCAACTGGATGTCCTACAATTGAATTCAGTTCTGACACCAACTACCTGGAGCTGGTGCGGACCCCAGAGGTTAAGGGCTCAGTCCCACAAGACTGCCCCCACTTCACATGCCAGTCACAAGTTCCTGGTTACCATCTGTACTTGCCATGACCGGCTATAAATTGGGGATTCCCATAATGCATTCCCTGTGTTTGATCATATGCTTGAATGGCTCACAAAACTCAGGAGAACACTTTACTTAATTTTTCGAGACAAAGGATACAACTCAGGAACAGCCAAATGGAAGAGATTCATTGGGCAAGGTGTGGGGAAGGGGCAGAGAACTTCTGTGCCAGCCTCCCAGCACCTTTATGTGTTCCACCTGGAAGTTCTTTGAACGCCATTGTTTAGGGGTTTTAATGGAGGTTTCATTATATGGGAATGAGTGATTAAATCTGGCCATTGGTAAATAACTCAACCTCCAGGCCCTCTTTAACTCAACCTTCAGTCCCTCTCCCCTCTCCAGAGGTAAGGTGGGATGGGGGTACGGCTAAAAGTTCCAACACTGAAATGTACCTTGGTCTTTCTGGCCAGGGAGCCCCAGCCCCTAGGAATCTCATTAGCATACAAAAGACACTTATCTCTCAGGAGATTCCAGAGGTTTTGGGTGAGGTGTGCCAAGAACCTGGACAAAGACCAAATATATATTTCTTATTGTAGGAGACTTACCAAGGTTCCACAGTGAGTCAGTTTTATGACTCTTACATGTCTTCCTACTTAGCTCACAGCCTCTTGCCAGTCATTTAGATACTTGTATATGGGCAGGGAGGGTAAGCATGGAGTAATAAGTCTGTCATTTTAATGGAGTGGAAATTTTCAACTCAGTCTCATGAAGGTAAATACATTTTACTGTTTGAAAGTTAATCTCCTGATTTAGACTAGGCTTGGTCAGGGATACTATTTAGCTCTAGATTTGATGGTTTAAATGAAATTAGTTCATAAAATCACCGATGGTCTTCTGTTTTATCTATTTTTTCTGGCACTGGTCCAGACCAGAGAAACCAATCCCAGGCTAGAACTGGGAAAGTCTGGGACTGTTCACTGCTCTACTGCTGATTTGCTGTGAGACTTTGGGTGGGACATGTCCTGTCGGTTTACTCATTTGAAGAGTTTGTTTGTTCGTTCGTTTGTTTTGAAGAACAGGATTTGAACAAGCTTTCCAAGTTCATTTCAGACCTAAAGCTTAAGGCCCAAATCAAAGTGACTTTTAGTTTTTCTTTTTCTTTTTTTTTGAGACGGAATCTTGCTCTGTCTCCCAGGCTGGAGTGCAGTGACACGATCTTGACTCACTGCAAGCTCCGCCTCCTGGGTTCATGCCATTCTCCTGCCTCAGCCTCCCGAGTAGCTGGGACCACAGGCACCTGCCACCACTCCCGGCTAATTTTTTGTATTTTTAGTAGAGACGGGATTTCACCGTGTTGGCCAGGATGGTCTCAATCTCCTGACCTTGTGATCCAACCACCTCGGCCTCCCAAAGTGCTGGGATTACAGGCGTGAGCCACCGCAGCCGGCCTAGTTTTTCTTAAGACTTACAGCTTTCCATAGGAGACTGTACATACCTATGAATCGTGTGTGTGTGTGTGTGTGTGTGTGTGTGTAGCCTGTGATACATGTGTAAGTACATACACACATGTAAATACATGCACACAGGTAAGTATATACATATAATACATATTTTATATAAATATACTTTATACTTTATATATAATATATTTTGTGTAAATATATATATATATTTGCCTTATAACGATTTTCATTGAGGTAGTTTACTTGTAGTAAAATGCATACATCTTGTTAGAGTTTTGACACATACATACATGTTGTCACCTTACCCCATGAATATACACACTGTCAACCTCACCCCAGAAAGCTCCCTGAGGTACCTTCCCAGTTAATCCTCTCCTCCAACATACTGCAGAGGGAACCACTGATCTTTTATCTGTTCTAGAAGTTCATGAGTGGAGTCATACAGTATATGCTCTTTTGTGTTGAATCCCAGTGATATTTTGAAGAGAATCATATGTATTGTTTTCTCTACCTGCCATTTTGAAAAGTTGTATAAGGGAGTGGTGGATCATGCCTATAATCCCAGCACTTTGGGAGGCTGAGGCAAGAGGATTGCTTGAACCCAGGAGTTGGAGACTGCAGTGAGCTGTGATTGTGCCACTGTACTCTAGCCTGGGTGACAGAGCAAGACTCCATCTCTTAAAAAAACAACAAAAAAGAGGCCAGGCATGGTGGCTCATGCCTGTAATCCCAGCACTTTGGGAGGCCGAGGCGGGAAGATCACAAGGTCAGGAGATCAAGACCATCCTGGCCAATATGGTGAAACTCCGTTTCTACTAAAAATACAAAAAATTTAGCTGGGCATCGTGGCACGTGCCTGTAATCCCGGCTACTTGGGAGGCTGAGGCAGGAGAATCGCTTGAATCCAGAAGGCAGAGGTTGCGGTGAGCAGAGATCTTGCCACTGCACTCCAACCTGATGACAGAGCAAGACTCCGTCTCAAAAAAAAAAAAAGGAAGATTATGTAGTCTGGGGTCCTGCCGTTCCCACTAGCTGCTGTGGTTTGAGAAGTGAGGGCCCTCTGCCAGTGGCTACCATATTGTCTGCTGAATATGATGGAAGAGGTGGAGAGAACAGCTTGATTTCCAGATTCTAGGTTGAGTTTGTTTCTATAATTGTTGGTGTCACAGTCTTCTCACTTGTCAGCTGGGCAAATCAGATCCATCAGCAGATGAGAGACTAACTCTGACACCCGAAAATGTCACTTGTGATGGCACATTTCTGACAAGGTGCCCATGAAATGCAATCATTTCAATTTCATAAATGCTTTTTGAACGTAAAGACATTGCTCTAGGGTGAGCAACAGCAAAAGAAAGGGAGGTCAGGAAGGGACTGAGCAAATGGATGGAGGAGCCACACTGTGCCATGGAGGTTCTGGGACCTCTCTTGGCCTTAGAGCGTAGTATCTGTGTGAGAGTTTTTTTTGTTTTTTTGTTTTTTTTTCCATAATGTCTTTAGCATGTGTTTGCTCTTCTCAGTTTTCTCCTCCTCTAACTTAGTCCAGCCCTTGGTCATGCCTGGACCATTGCTTGAGGCCGTGAGTTAGACCAGTTCGGTACCACCCAGCTGGTCTTCTTCTTCCTATTCTCCCTCCCTTTCTACACTCTGGAACCTCCCAAAACTTTGGACAACTCTACCAGAAAATTTCTGGAACTCCCCATCTCCTTTAGAATGATTTATAAACAGGGCCAGGCGCAGTGGCTCACACTTGTAATCCCAGCACTTTGGGAGGCTGAGGTGGGTGGATCACCTGAGGTGAGTAGTTTGAGACCAGCCTGGCCAACATGGTGAAACCCCGTCTCTACTGAAAATACAAAAATTAGCGGGACGTGATGGTAGGCGCCTGTAATCCCAGCTACTGGAGAGACTGAGACAGGAGACTCCCTTGAACCCAGGAGGTGGAGGTTGCAGTGAACCGAGATCGCACCATTGCACTCTAGACTGGGCGACAAGAGCGAAACTCCATCGCAAAAAAAAAGAAAAAGAATGATTTATAAATGTAGCCTGGTGTTCAAGGCCTTCACTGACTGGGCTTCTTCCTGTCTTTTCTCTTACCAAGGTTTCTACTCACTTTGCTGTTCCCACTCCCTCCTCTTCTGTGCTCAGCATGGCCTTTGGCCCTCCAAGGCATCCCTTCTTGCTCATGGTTTAGACCCATATATCCTTTGAAACCTAACCTAGATCTTCCCACTGCCACAAAGCTGGCCCAGAAGCCTCTGAACTGCAGTGGCACTTATAACTTATATGTGTTTAGTAATGATCTGACTATTTAAATGCACTATGTTGAGTCAGGTGGGATTTTGAATTCAAAGATGAACAATGCCTGCCCTGTCCTATGCCTGACCTGAGAGCAGCTAACTGTACAGGGTACAAGGGAAGGCATCCTTGTGTGACTTGGAAGAAGAGACAAGGCAATGAACATGCATAGAGCACCTGCTTGTGCAGGGGACTGTGCTGCGTTCTTTCTAGATTTTATCTCATTTAACCCTCTTGACTTAGTGAGCTGGCATTTTTACCTGTGTTGTGACTTTCTAAGAATCACACAACCAACAGGATTGAAGCCCAGTGAGGCCCACAACACACCCTGTGTGCTCCCCCGACCCATGTGTCTTCATGTGTGTTGGGCTGGCGGGGGCAGGTCAGTGAGGTCAGCTGTGGGCTGTTTCCCCACCCCATCCATGTGCATGCTGCGGGGCACAGGTTTCCTCCTGGGTTAGGAACCAGCTGATGCTTAAGGCTCTGCTCCCATGGTGGTCCCTGTTTGGGTTCTTCTTCTTAAACAGTTGGTGACGCCTTTTGCAGAGACAGTGATTCTCTGTCCTCCTGAGGTGGGGAAAGTGATCCGGGGCACTCCTGCTTGTCTTTAGCACTTTCCAGGAATACTGCAGCAACCAAACTGCTGCTTCCTGATTAATTCATGCTCAAGGGCAAGAATGACTCTCTGCAGTCTTTTGTTTTTATTGTGGTAAAATACACGTAAGATAAAATTTACCTTTATTTATTTATTTATTTATATTTTTTTGAGACAGAGTCTTGCTCTGTTGCCCAGGCTGGAGTGCAGTGACAAGATCTTGGCTCACTGCAACCTCTGCCTCCCCAGTTCAAGCAGTTCTCCTGCCTCAGCCTCCTGAGTAGCTGGAATTACAGATGCAACCATCACGCTTGGCTAATTTTTGTATTTTTTTTTTTTGTAGAGACAGGGTTTCACCATGTAGGCCAGGCTGGTCTCAAACTCCTGGCCTCAAGTGATCTGCCCACCTCAGCCTCCCAAAGTGCTGGGATTACAGATGTGACCCACCATGCCCAGCCTCATCTTAACCATTT
>NW_012101510.1:2170575-2176660 GCF_000951045.1 Mandrillus leucophaeus | reverse complement strand
GCCTGTAATCCTAGCACTTTGGGAGGCCGAGGCAGGTGGATCACCTGAGGTCGGGAGTTCAAGACCAGCCTGACCAACATGGAGAAACCCCGTCTCTACTTAAAATACAAAATTAGCCAGGCATGGTGGTGCATGCCTGTAATCCCAGCTACTCGGGAGGCTGAGGCAGGAGAATTGCTTGAACCAAGGAGTCGGAGGTTGTGGTGAGCCGAGATCACACCATTGCACTCCAGCCTGGGCAAAAAGAGCGAAACTATGTCTCAAAAAAAAAAAAAAAAAAAAAATTGCATTGTTGGTTATATGTAATTATGCATTTTTTAAAAAAGGCAAAATTACTTTGTTGGGAGGGATGGTGGCCACCTAGCCTAAGGGTTTAGAGGCAATCATGTAACAAAAGGATTTGAGCAATCATGGATGTCCTCCAGGAGGAGATGCTTTCTGTCTTGAAGCAGTTCACTGCCCTGGGTACACAGGCAGGTTGCAGTATGACGGGGGCAGGGTGAGGAACAGTCCTCCAAGGCCCTAAGTGCCTGCCCTGCTTGGTGCTGGGAATGTGTGAGTCACAGTCACCATGCTCAGGGAGTTTACACTGAGAGGGAGACCCATACGTAAACACACGTTTCAGTGCCCAAGGTGGGTCCTGTGGTGGAAGTGGGGATAAGGCTCTGTGGAGGGCTCAGAGGAAAGGTGCATAGTCTCCCCAGGGTGGTGGTGAGAGAAGGAAGTTTCCCGAGAGGCGCTGCCTGGACTTCATTTTGAAGGATGAGTAGGACCTGACCAGAGAGAGAGAAAAAAAAGGGAGTTGAAAGAAGGAAAAGATGAACTTTAACTTGTCGTTGAACTTTATGAACTAGATGTTCTTGTTTGAAACAATGTCCTAAAGGGTCTTCAGTTTCAAAACTTGATAGACTTAGAGGGAAGGATATGAAATAGTACCTGCCCCAGAGCTCCACCAAGGTACAGAAGGGAGGCTGATGAAGGGGTGGGGACCAGTCTGCTGGGCATGGTGTCCCAGAAGCCCCATCACAGCCCTATTGTGGTGGGCAGGCTGCTTTTGAGTATGTGTACAGACCTTTTCAACCTTCCTGTCCTGTCAGGGCAGCAGAGGAGGAAGTGTGCCTCAGGTGGCTAAGGAGCCTTCCTGCAGCACGGCCAGCATTCCATGTTACTTCTTACTCCAGTGTTCCTCTACCCCAGAGGCTGCCTTCTCTTTAGTCTTTTGTGCTTACTGGGCATCCTAAAGCTGTTTGTTTGCCCTTTAGTGAATGGAACTGACACAGAGACCCATTTTTGTTTTAAAAAATTATAAAATATAGGCCAGATATGGTGGCTCACACCTGTAATCCCAGCAGTTGGGAGGCTGAGGCTGGAGAATCTCCTGAGCCCAGGAATTTGAGACCAGCCTAGGCAACGCAGTAAGACCTTGTTGCTACAAAAAATATTTAAAAACTTAGCCAGTCGTGGCAGCACGCACCTGTCATCCCAGCTCCTCAGGAGGCTGAGGTAGGAGGATTGCTTGAGCCTGGGAAGGTCGAGGCTGCAGTGAGCTAAGATCACACCACTGCATTCCAGCCTGGGAACAGAGGGAGATCCCATCTCAAAAAAAAAAAAAATTAGAAAATAAAGAAGCACTTATTGTATAAAGAGCAAGCCCTTAATTTCTCAGCCCAACTAGGCTCCCCAGAGGTAATGCCTGGTGGCTGCTTAGTGTGTGACCCTTGTTCCATGAAGTTGCTTTTGTATAAAGGGGATCCTACTGTAGGCTTCATTTTACAGCTCGCTTTTGCCGTGTCATTGTACATTTTGGAGACCTTTCCATGGCAGCATATTTAGATCTATCTCATTGTGCAAAGCATTCCACAGAATGGATGTACAGTTTGTATAGCCGTCCTCCTCCTGGTGGGCAGTGGCTTTCTTGTCCTTATAAATAATACTGGAACAGCATATCTTTGTGTACTTCTACATTTGTATAGTTTAGATTCCTAGGGACAAAAAGCTCGTGTCAGACTATAAGAGCTTTGGAAATTTTGATGGAGACTGCCAAATTGCCCTCTAAATGAGCCCCTCACCAACAGAGCCTGAGTGACTCTTTGCCCTGCACTCTCATCAGTATTAGGTGTCTTTTAATTTCTACACATCTGAGGAGGGGAAAAGGCATTTGGTTGTTGGTCCACATTGTCTAATGGAAAACCACCCCTAAGACGTGTGGATGAAAGTTGCCTTCAGCTAACTTCCTTCCTAAGCAGCATGTCCCCATGGAAATGCAGAGGTAGAGAATGCCTGCTGGTAGAGCTGCCGAGACTTGCTCCTCCTGCATCCTTGGCCTCCCCTTGCCCTGTAAAAAGGCCATGCAGGACCTTTACGTTTCTTGAAAGGTTTTTTGCTGAGAACTCTTTGGTCACCATTTTTCAGTTAATTTTCATATAGTTTTATTCATTTGCCTGACCTGTCTACTACTCCTGAGGAAACCAAATTTTTCTGTTGCCACTCCAGGGTAGCAGCCTTTTATGCGCAAACTCAAATTCCCTGTATTTTACTGGTGACACACGAGGCTTGAGAATCTATAGTGTCTTCCCAAGTACTAAATGTTCCTCCTTTTTATCTCTAACCCAGTAAGATAAAGTGAGATCAGGCATTTTGTATATCCTTTAATTCTGGTCAGAACAGAGAAGTACGATTCTGTTTCCTCTAAATCTGATGAACGTTCTCAGAGACTGCATCTCAGATCTGGTCCTTGCCAGAGTTAGGAAAGGGGTGGGTGGGCAAGGGAACTGCCATCTACTGGGTGCTGGCCATTTTCCTTGCAGCCCCCCAAGGGAATGGGTATTATTATCTAGGATTTATGGATGAGGCTTACTCACATCCCAGAAGCCTCTCAGGGAGTAGGTAGCAGAACCAAAACTTGAACAGGTCTGCCCCACACTAAAGCCCTTACCTGCCTTGTTAGGTTGGCTCCAGGTAGATCCCTGGAGACATCCTCCCAGGGATCCTCCCCCTAGGGGGGAAGATGAAACAGCACCACCTTCCTGCCCATGGGCCACCAGAAAGAAGAAACTGCAGTGTCTGCTCTTTCTTTTCCCTGTACACCAAGGCTCTGGCCTAGATCTTCCCAGATCTTGCAGCTTCCATTCTCCTAGGGACTACCTTCATGATTTTCCCTTATCTACAGGCCACCTATGCTGTCACAGATTTTCTGTGTATTGACTCACTTTTTTTCACTTGGGCACATTTTCTTTTAAAAGGCTTCTATAACTCTCAATTGAAAAGTAGTTTCATTTGGCATTAATCTAAAGTAACTTAAAAACTAAAATAAATAAATACATTGAAATCAAAGCAAGTTTCTACTAGCAGGATCCTGTTGCCTGCCTAAGGCTTCCTGCCAAGATTCACTCTCATTAGAATGGGAGCATACAAAGTATTGGGACAGCAACCAGGTGCAGTGGCACACCACTTAAGTCCAGGAGCTCGAGGCCGGCCTGGGTAACATAGCATGATCCCCTCCCTTAAAAAAAAAAAGAGAGAGAGAGAGTCTAGGCGCAGCGGCTCACACCTGTAATACCAGCATTTTGGAAGGCTAAGGCAGGTGGATCACTTTAGGTCAAGAGTTCAAGACCAGCCTGGCCAACATGGTGAAACCCTGTCTCTACTAAAAATACAAAAAAAGATGCTGGGTGTGGTGGTGCATGCCTGTAATCCCAGCTACTCAGGAGGCTGAAGCACAAGAATTGTTTGAGCCCAGGAGGAGGAGGTTGCAGTGGGCCGAGGTGGCACCACTCCACTCCAGCCTGGGCGACAGAGTGATACTCCATCTCAAAAAATAAAAATAGGCCAGGCATGGTGGCTCATACCTGTAATTCCAGCTCTTTGGGAGGCCGAGGCGGGCGGATCACGAGGTCAGGAGATCAAGACCATCTTGGTGAACACAGTGAAACCCCATCTCTACTAAAATACAAAAAAAATTAGCCGGGCCAGGTGGCAGGCAACTGTAGTCCCAGCTACTCGGGAGGCTGAGGCAGGAGAATGGTGTAAACCTGAGAGGCTGGGCTTGCAGTGAGCCGAGATTGCGCCACTGCACCCCAGCCTGGGTGACAGAGCAAGACTGTCTCAAAAATAAATAAAATAAAAATAAAAAATAAAAAGAGAGGGTACAGATTCAGTGTTATAACATTGCCCTGGCCCACCTAAACTTGCCCACTGGTGATCTGCAGGCCACTCTCTGGGGAGTGCTCTTCTAGCTTCTGGCCACTGGACTGTGCACCTTTTCGGGACACACCACCAGCCTTCTGGACTTTGCATCTGTCCTTCCCTCCGCAGGATGGCTGTCTCCTCTGCTTCTTGCTTATGTGGGAGATTCTGCTCCTGCAAGGTGAGGCTTGGATGCCACATTTATTGAGACATGTCTTCTGACCAGAGAGCCACTGTCTTCACCCCAGGTGCCCTGATGACTCCCTGTGAACTTTTTTCATGTAGCCCCCTGGCACAGGTCAGATTGTAGCATCAGAGTGGGGCGGTATTTATCTCATAAGATTCTAGCTGCTGGAAGGGGCACTTTGTAACATTTATTCTCCTGATCCAGTTGGGCCTCCTTGAGGGCTGAGACAGGCTCTTGTCAGAGATGAAGCCTTGTGATGTGGCATTGTCTGCACTGGGCCCTATGCCCTATGCTCTGCCATGCTAGATGTTCAGTAATGTCGCTGACGGTGAGCTGGGTGTTCCTGGCACGATTTCCACACTGTTGTTTCCCATTGGAGAGCATCACCTAGGCCTGGGAAAAGGTAGAAGCGGAGACCCTTAATGGCAGGTGGCAAGAATAGATATGTTTGGGGTAAAAGGCTCCTGTGTGAGAAATGCATGGCATGAAACCCACATGGAGGGTCCCTGAGAATATTCAGTCAAGGTGTCCCTGACCTGCGTTCACCTCATGGCTCCAGTTCCCCATTCTCTGGTCTGTGGGACAGTCTCTCCTTATGTGGCCCTTTCTGGCATTTTGACCCCTGCTTGGCACTCTCACTTTTTGGCTTTGCCCAGTACTTATTCTGAGCAGCCCCAGCTCTGTACTCCAACTCTTTCCCCCCACCCCTCACAGGAGCAGCACAGAGCAGGGGGGTCTTTGATCCATCAGGCAATAGGAGGGAGGCTGGGTGTGGAGAGTGTGGGGCTGATAGGGAAAGGAGAAGCAAGCCCTTCCTAGGACCCCTGCCTCTCTCTGTGCACTCTGCTGATCTCACTCTTAGCAGGGGGGTGTGGACTGAAGGCGGAGCCGCAGGGCTGCTTCCACTCTGAGAAAAGGGCACTTTTTTGTTGTTTGTTTGAGATCAAGTCTCGCTCTGTCACCCAGGCTGGAGTTCAGTGGCATGATCCCAGCTCACTGCAACCTCCGCCTCCCAGGTTCAAGCCATTCTCCTGCCTTAGCCTCCCGAGTAGCTGGGATTACAGATGTGTGCCACCACACCTGGCTGATTTTTGTTTTGTATTTTTAGTAGAGATGGGGTTTCACCATGTTGGCCAAGCTGGTCTCGAACCTGACCTCAAGTGATCTGCCTGCCTCACCTCCCAAAGTGCTGGGATTACAGGTGTGAGCCATCACACCTGACCAAGGGGGCACCTTTTTTGATTGTACAGAAGTGCCATATGGGCTAGCAGCAGCTCTGAAGGGCTGTTGCCCTCCCCAGCTGTACTTGACACTCTCTCCAAGGTAGGGACTAGGGCATATTTATCTTGGTATCAAGAGTACCCAATACAGCAGGTCTCAGTGAAAGGTTGATAAACAGAATGTAGTACACTTGGTCTTTCAAAATGAAACTATTTGACTAAGGAACTTAATGAAAGACAAATATAGTATCATGATACAGTCATTTAATGTCTCTGAGCCTTGGTTTCCTCAATTATGACTAATATATATCTCTCAGAATTGTTTAATGTTCAAATTGGATAATGCATGTAAAGCACTTGATTCATTAATTTTCTTTTCCTCCATCAAAAATATTTCTGAAATGAGTGGATTCTGAATTTGGACTGTAACCAGGTGTATCCTGTAAAGAGTGTATATATATATGTATATATTTTTTTTTTTTTTTTTTTTTTT
>NW_012101510.1:2167477-2168750 GCF_000951045.1 Mandrillus leucophaeus | reverse complement strand
AAAAAAAAAAAAAAAAATTAGATCAATACTTAGACCGTTATAATGAGCTGATGTTTAGAGAGCAAAACAGGCCTCCTGCAGCCTCTGCACCCATGATCCTAGCTTAGGGTCAGTAACTTGTGGTTTAGCAAAAAACAGGCTTAACTTTATAATGTTAGCAAAGGATTAAGTTTTAAATATATCAGAATCAAGATGGGAAAGAAACCTAACAAAATGCTAATAAAAAATGGAATTGGGTAAAAATATTATGCTTCATGAAAGCAGACACAAACAGCTATATATTGTATGACTGCATTTATAGGAAATGTTCAGAATAGGCACATCTATATAGACAGAAGGCAGATTAGTGATTGTAGGAGGCTGGGAGAGGGAGAATGGGAAGTGACTACTAACAGGTACAGGATTTATTTTTAGGATGATGAAAATATTCTGGAGTTACATAGTGGTGATGGTTGCACAACTCTGTGAATATATATACTAATGCCCACTGAGTTGTACACTTCAAGAGGATAGATTTCATGGCATGTAAATTATATCTCAATAAAGCTGTTATAAAAATTTGAATTAGGGCAGGATGTGGTGGTTTATTCCTGTAATCCCAGTACTTTCGGAGGCTGAGGCAGGCAGATTGCTGGAGCCCAGGGGTTGGAGACCAGCCTGGTCTCCAACATGATGAAACCCCGTCTTACCAAAAAATAGGAAAAAATTTAGCCAGGCGTGATTGTGCACCCCAGTAGTCCCAGCTACTCGGGAGGCTGAGGTGGGAGGATCACTTGAGCCCAGGAAGTTGAGGCTGCAGTGAGCCATGATTGCGCCACTACACTCCAGCCTGGGTGACACCAAGACCTTGTCTCAAAAATATACATCTTTTTTAAAAAATAAAAAAAAGAAAAAGATTGAATTAGGGTGCTGGCAGACTTATGTGACTAGCTTTTCTTCTTTTTTCTTTTCTTCCAGTTTTCTATAATTACTTTTTCTCTTTTTTTAAATGGAAAGAGTCCTACATTTCATTAAGATACTTAAGATCCAGCTTTATGTGGTGCTGAATTACAGCTATGCAGAGAAAGTCTCCATGAAATATTAAGGTCACTTTTGCTCACAAAATATCAATGATTGACTAAGATGTATAGGCTAGCCGGGCACGGTGGCTCAAGCCTGTAATCCCAGCACTTTGGGAGGCCGAGACGGGTGGATCGCGAGGTCAGGAGATCGAGACCATCCTGGCTAACACAGTGAAACCCCGTCTCTACTAAAAAATACAAAAAAGTAGCCG
>NW_012101510.1:2164029-2165522 GCF_000951045.1 Mandrillus leucophaeus | reverse complement strand
TGTTAGCCAGGATGGTCTCGATCTCCTGACCTTGTGATCCGCCCGTCTCGGCCTCCCAAAGTGCTGGGATTACAGGCTTGAGCCACCGCGCCCGACCAAAGAGTATATATTTTTTAAAAAATAAAACAAAGATTTTTATTTGTTTATTTTAACAGTATGACCCCTCATGCTACCAAAAAAAATTAAAAATGAATACAACTTATTATACTTTCTGGAAAGAACAAAATCTTCGAAATCAGACAGACTTCATCACTTTGAGTTCCAGCTCCACTAACCTCTTTGAGCCTGAGCTTCCTCATCTGTAAAATGAGAATAGAAGTCCTATTTTTGAAAGTATGTGTCGGGGCATTAAATGAGACGTTTGCTAGGGCTACCATAACAAAATACCACAGACTGGAAGGCTTAACCGAATTTATTTTCTCATACTTCTGGAGGCCGAAAATCCAAGATCAGGGTGCATGCAGGTTTGGCTTCTTCGGAAGCCTCTCTCCTTGGCTTGCCAACAGCTACTTTCTTGCTGTGTCCTCACATGGCCATTCCTTTGTGCATGCATGATTGGATTAGGGCCCCATTTAAACTTAATCACCTCTTTAAAGAGCCTATCTCCAAATTCAGTCAGTCATATTGTGAGGTACTGGTGCTTAGGGCTTCAACATGTGAACTTGAGGATGGCACAATTTAGCCTACAATATTTGCAAAACAGAAAGCTCACTGGCCTGGGCACGGTGGCTCATGTCTGTAATCTCAGCACTTTGGGAGGCTGAGGCAGCAGGATCAGTTGACCCCATGAGTTCAATACCAGCCTGGGCAATATCGTGAGACCCCCCACCATATAAAACTGAAAAGCTTACTGGATGGTAGTAGCTCTTCCTATTTAAATCCCAGTTCTAGTGTTCTTTCCTGTTCCTTGCTGAAGATTGTATTTACTGTGTGGGATTGTCCTGAGGGCTGATATTACTAGTCAGTACTTTCCTAACCCTGAGACACTTCTGTTAAAATTAGATCAATACTTAGGCTGGCACGGTGGCTCACGCCTGTAATCCTAACACTTTGGGAGGCTGAGGTGGGCGGATCACTTGAGGTCAGGAGGTCAAGACCAGCCTGGCCAACGTGGTAAAACTCCATCTCTACTAAAAATACAAAAATTAGCCAGGCATGGTGTCACATCCCTGTAGTCCCAGCTACTTGGGAGGCTGAGGCAGGAGAATGGCATGAACCTGGGAGGCAGAGGTTGCAGTGAGCCAAGATCGTGCCATTGCACTCCAGCCTGGGCAATAGAGTGAAACTCCGTCTTAAAAAAAAAAAATAAGGCCGGGCGCGGTAGCTCACGCCTGTATTCCCAGCACTTTGGGAGGCCGAGGTGGGCGGATCACGAGGTCAGGAGATCGGGACTATCCTGGCTAAGAAGGTGAAACCCTGTCTCTACTAAAAATACAAAAAATTAGCTGGGCGTGGTGGCGGGCGCCTGTAGTCCCAGCTACTTGGGAGGCTGA
>NW_012101510.1:2146972-2162384 GCF_000951045.1 Mandrillus leucophaeus | reverse complement strand
AAAAAAAAAAAAAAAAAAAAATGTATAGGCTGTAAATAGAAAATGGGTATGTATGTGATAATGAAGCTTAATGAAGTTTGATTCCATGTAATGTGGGTCTCCCTAAGAAAGGGTCTATCTTTTCATCAACAGCAGATCTGTGGTCTGTGTTGTCTGATGAAGTCCACTTGGTATTGCACATTGAAATCCATGTTTGTTTTGATGTGTAAGTGTTCTCTCAGAGAATAGCTACTTCCCAGTTTGACACTGTTTTCAATCCAGTGCCAATGCCAAGAGATTTCGGAGCCATATATATTTTTTAATGTAAGTTAAATAATTCATCAAGGAATGAGTAAGAGAAAGAGAGAGAGAGAGTGTGTGTATGTGTGTGGTGAAACATTTGGCTCTTTCTACCTAATTTTTAACCTTGTTGGTCCTACTGGCAGTCTGTTTCTTAGCTAATGACTGCATAAAATCATCTCTGAAAAGAAAGCTAAAGACTTTTGCATTACCTTTTGCCAGTTTCTGCTTTAAATCCACCCTTTGGTATTTGCAAAGGTCAGATGAGCTATTTCGGTGTCCACGGCCCTGATTAATGGGAAATTCTACATTTCCATTGGCCCCGGAGGATGAAGGATTAGTGTGGCGGCGGCGGTGCGGGCAGCATCTGCTGGAATGTCAGGAGCGCGGTGTTGGGAATTGCAGGAGCAGCCGGCCTATGAAAAATGGAGGAGGAGGGGAGCTCCGCTAGCACTAGCCCCTGATGAGTTTTTCTCCATTGCCATCATACAGACATCTCTGGGAGCATTTTTTCTCCTCTGTTAGGCCTTGTCGCTAACCATTTAATATGGAGAGCACAAGTGCGGGCCTCCTGTACCCCCGCCAGAAGGCTTCCGTAGCTCCCTGTTAGTCGGCATGTTTGTGTTCAGCTCTTCACCTCTCCTTGTAGGAGACGTTGGTTTTATACTACGTTAAATAAAAATCATTGTGTTAGCTCACAGATTTTCACAAGAGAAGCAGGTGCCTGGTGCTTTGGGGAGAATAACTCTGAATACGGGAATCTCTTTCCCCACCCAAGAGCAGATGGTCTGTGTTAGTTTGTCTTGTGACCTTTCTTTGCTTCTAAGACACCAAATCTCTGATGCCACGGATCATAAATATTCTTTAGGTTTGCAGCCATGGAGGTGAAGGGAGCGTCAAGCTGTCAGTGTCATTTTCCATTTGTCTGGAACCTTTCAAAGAAACTGTTACAGCATTTTTAGGCACTGAATTAGCTTCCTGCAGCCGTGAGCTTACAGACTCATGAAGGGCACCGCAGCAAGGCTGCCTCAGCCAAGGTCAGGAAGGAACCCTCTGCTCAGCATCCCTCTGCTCAGCATCCTTCTGCTCAGCGTCCTGCCATCCTTACCTGTCCACTCACCAGGCAGCCTCTCACAGCATCCACTTTGTACCAGGCACTGTTATGGCTCACACAGCCCCTGCCTGCCTGTCCGGGGGTTGCATTATTTATGTTACTAGTAGTAACTTATATTGATCACCTTGTCTGCTGCCTCTCCCTGCCCTAGAGGCCACCTTCTCATCCAGAGGAAGACCCTCAAGTGCAATGTGGAGGTGCTCTGATAACAGCAGCATGCACTGAGAGGGGGCAGAGTGAGGACTGCCTTCACAAAGGAGGTGGCATCTGAGCTGGTCTCCTGTAGGAGTTTACCTGGAGTGGGAGCGGTGTCCAAGGAAGAGAGGACATTGGAGAAAAGGGGCCTGTATGTTTGTGGCAGCTAGACCTCGGGCTCTGGATGTTCACGTGGGGCCCTGGTAAGGGTAGGAAGTGGAAGTCAGGGCTGGTTAGAGATAGTCACCCTGAGGATCAGTTTAAGGAGTATAGACCTTATCTGGAGTGAAGTGGGGAGATCTGGGAGGTTTTTAATACTTAGGGGGAAGATGAGATCAGATTTTCTGTTTGGTGCAGACCACCTGGGGCACGGTGGAGTGTAGACGATGGGAAGAGAGACTGGAGGAAGTGATAACAATGGGGATGCTGCAGCAGCAGTCCTCGAGAGACCTGGAGGCAGCTCAGCCTCTGGGCTCCCCTTTCCATGCATTTGCACTGGCTACTCCTTCCCTCCTTTGCCTTCACATTCCTACATTTTCCTTTGGATCATCCGCATTCTGTCCATACCCAAGTGTTGCTACCTTGCTGAGGCCTTTCCTGCACTCTCCAGGCAGCAGGGTTCAGCCCTCTGTCACACCTCATCAGCAGGGTGGTCTGCCACTGTCTGACCCCTAATGGGGACTGCTTTGCCTCCCTAACTCGCCAGCTCTAATTAGCAGCACTTTGGACCCATATAATAAAGATGGAAAGAAGAAGGGGTTTTTTTAAGTGACTATTACAGTGGATTGGAGAGGACTGAGAATTTGGGGACAGAACATAACCCAGTTTGAGACCTGCTTCTGCCTTATACTTTCTCCAGGAGATGAGGTATTTTTTTGTTTTTGCTTTTTATCTTCTTATCACAGAAAGTTTCAAGCATCGGTATGAATTGGGAGAACAGTGTAATGAACCTCTGTGTACCCATGACTCAGCTTCTAAGCATCTGGCCAATCCAATCTTGTTTCATCTAATCATCCTCCCTTCCCACTCCGCATTATTTTGAAACAGATTCCAGACATAACAATATTTTATCCATGAATACTGAAATAGATAAAGGACTCTAAAAGATAAATAGCTTTTTGTGTACCTCTAACAGTCTTCATATCTCTGAGCCCCAGGTTCTCATCTGTAAAATGGAATGGTTATGGCCCATCCCAGGGCTGTTGTGAGTAAAGCTGGCAAAAGCCTTTCCTGGAATTCTGATGGCTTCCTTTTCTATACTAACTACGGTGCTGATGTGGTTGCTTAGTACCATTGTAATAAGAACACAGTATTTGGAGCAGACAAACCCAAGTCACATTCTCATCCCAACACTTACCAACACTGTATCTTTTGGGGCAAATTACTTAGTCTGAGCCTACTAAGTAGCCTCATTTTTTAAAATTGGGGACATAATAGCTTCCTCATAGGGTTGTTTTGAGATTTAAAAGGGACAATGTACATATCGGCCCATAATAAACTCTTAATACATAGTAGCTAGTATTATAAATGTCCTTTAAATAGATACGATTTTCTGGTTAGTATAGCAATCCTGCAAAGTATAGAGTTTTTAATCCCCATTTTACATATGATATGACTGAGAGTTAAAGCCAGGATTAATGAACTTGCCTGAGATCTTGGGGCTGATAAATTACAGAGCCAGGAGTTTAAGCCTAGGTCTGCCTGACCCCAAGGCCCCCATCCTCATTACTGCTATTTATTAGTGGAGCCTTTTTTGCAATGTGGCCGTGTGAAAAAGAACGTGCTGATCTCGGTCAGGCAGACAGGGTCATCTGGTCCTTACTTTTCTCTGCTATTTTCAGCTAGCAATGGTTTTTTATAAGCTGGCAAACTGGATTACAAATTTTCCTTAGACTCCTTTGTCCATATCTCCTGCCTTCTTCCTGCCTCTCATTTTAGGAGCTGTTAGTGCTCATAAGCCCCTGTAATGGAGAGAAGTAGAGAGAACAGAGCATTCAAATGAAAAGTTCACTCACATCAGCCCTTTTGTGCTACATTTTTGTGGGAAAGAGGCTGAGACTTTTGTTTTCTAGAGATGAAGTTTTGCTATATTGTCCAGGTTGGACTTGACCTCCTGGCCTCAAGGGATCCTTCCACCTTCCCTCCCTAGTAGCAGGGTCTATAGGTGCATGCCACTGCGCCTGGCTTAGAGGCTGAAACTCTTTAAGGCAAGATGAGGTTCGTAGGTTATCTGCGGATTTTTGTTTTTCAGTCAGCCGAGATAGTGAGGCATGGACAGGGCTTATTTATCCATTTCCACTGTAAAATTGCTAAAAATGGAAAATTGGAAGATAATGTGGCAGAGCCAGAAATCAAACCCAGGTTTGACCCACTCACTGCCTGGCTGGTTCCATTGTTCTACACTGCCTTTAGGGACGGGCAGGTGAGGGACCCACAGGGAGGACTTAGACTGCCTGTGGATATCTCCTTGTGGCTTGGAATCCCTATTCTAAAAGATCCGATCTAGTTCTGGCTTAATGGGAGTCAGCGTAATGATGATTCTCAGCTTTTTGTCTAGCTTTTTCACGTATGTTTTGTTTTCCTGCTGCTATGAAGTTTGAACTTGTTTAAAACCAAGCTTTTAAACAAGGAAGCCAAGCAGATAAGGGAGTCATCTGTAGTCATCCGAGGGCAGAGCCAGGACACAAGTGCCATCCTTGGACTACAGCCAGTCCTCTTCCTGCACTTCCCTCTGGAAAGCCCACTTCCTGCAAAGCCCTCTGGAATTGCTCAGCAGTAGTGCCCCAGCCATCATGTAAGGAACAGAATCTCGAGTTGGAACAGGAACTTTGGGGGCCAGTAGCCCCTCCCCAAAGTGCTCAGAGAAGGGACAGTTAGCAAGTGTAAAACGCTTTCCTCCTGAGATGACCCTTCCACCTGTTCACTGGAGAAATGGTCTCCAGTGGCTGTGTTCTGGGGCGCTATCTCTGGACAGCCATCTTCAGAAGTGTAGTTTCCCCAAAGAAAACACTAGAACAGATTTTAGCAGAAGATTGAGAATCCCAGGGGTTACGGATCTTACAAGTATGATTTGCAAGTGTCGTAGAGAAGCCTCCTTTTTGGGTAGGAATGCAAAACCAATCACCTCATTGCTCGAATGACAGTCTGGCTTTCTTGGGATCCAGCCAAGAAAACAATTTATGAGACTGACCCACACACTTAACTAGCTAAAGCTTTGGGCTGTAATCCAGAATCCTTATTATGGAAAGCAGAGTTAAAACTGTTCCCTCTGAAACCCTGTGGCTATTTATTTGAATTAGCGAGGTCACCCCAATGACAGCTGTGGAGACCAGCCTTTAATTAGGAAAAGAATTTGCCTTGAACTTCATCAGAATGGCATTTCTGAGGGTCTTGAGTGCTTTTCTTCCTTCATTCTTTCAGGCTTACCTTATTCCTGCTCTTTGTTGAGGAGTCACAGCTCATTTCTTCCCTGAAAGCCTGCCTTCTCCATGCTCTGCACCCACAGGACTCTTTCCTGGCTATGGCATGCCAGAGTCCATCCCTGAGTTGGGTGGGGGCAGTGCTGATTCTGAAATTCAAATGCTCCCTTATATTGGCAGCATGACTTTTTGGACAAGTTATCATACTTTTCTGAGCCTCATCTTCCTCATCTGTAAAAATGAGTCTAATAATATTTATTGCATAGGGTTGTATAAAGCTACATTTACTGATTACTCTTGCTATGTGCCGGCCACTCTTATCAGTGCTTGACACGTATAAACTCATCTCATCTAAGTAACAACCCTATGAAGCAGAATTCTTTTTTTTTTTTTTTCTGAGACAGAGTCTCGCTCTGTTGCCCAGCCTGGAGTGCAGTGGCGTGATCTCGGCTCACTGTGACCTCTGCCTCCCGGGTTCAAGTGATTCTCCTGCCTCAGCCTCTCAAGTAGCTGGGATTACAGGCGCCTGCCACCACACCTGGCTAATTTTTGTATTTTTAGTAGAGATAAGGTTTCACCATGTTGGCCAGGCTGGTCTTGAACTCCTGACCTCAAGTGATCCACCTGCCTCGGCCTTCCAAAGTGCTGGGATTTACAGGCGTGAGCCACCGCGCCTGGCCCGAAGCAGAATTCTTAACACTTCCATTTTATAGATGAGGAAATAGAGGCTACTACAGAGCCTGCTACATAATGGGGACTCAACAAGTGTGTTTTATTGAGTTTGAATCTCTCCCTTATACTTTCATTACATTTGTAATCTCTGCCCTGTTTAACTTTTCTCTAAGAATATTGAATGTGTCAATTTTATCTTCAAATTTACTTTTTAAACTTTGTGTTATAGAAAATTTTAAACATTTGCAAAAATAGAATAGTATAATGAACTTCAACAAACCCTTCATAGAACTTCAATAATTATCAATTCATGACCTATTAGATTTTGTCAACATGCATACCCTTTCCCTCACCCTGCCCATATTATTTTGAAGTCCCCCAAATCATATTATTTCAGCATATATTTCAGTATGTATCTCTAAAAGAAAATGACTCTTTTTAAAAACAATCATAATACCATGATTGTACTTTTAAAATGTAATTTCCTATCATGTATCCAGCTAGTGTTCAAAATTTCTAGTTGTCTTATAATGTCATATATTTTTAAAGACAGTTTGAATAGGATCTGCTAAGGTCTACCACAAGTACAGTGAGGTGACTGTGGGCAGTGGCTGGACACAGCCCATCTGGGAGGCCTCCACCAGATGATAGTTAAGGTTCTTTTCAACTCTACAAGCCAGCTGCCAACTTTTTGCCCAGTATTAGTCTCAACACCAAAAGGTAGGCACTGTTAGGGAGGGAAGGTCACACCAGAGAGGGCTGGCCTCTCTTTGCAAAGGTTTAATTCAGATGGAAGATACTTCAGTAATTGGTAGAAACAAATTACTTGGAGGCTGTCTGTATATCAAGGTCCTTCATTTTATCCTTTTCATCCCATTACTGAGTAGCTACATTATAACTTATTGGTGAAACACTTGGGTTCAGAAGTCAGACAGAATTAAATTCTAGTCCAGGTGCCACTTCTTGCTGTGTGTGTGTCTGGGCAAGTCATTTAGCTTCTCTGGGCGGCCCCTCCCCAGTGTGTAGAAAGTGAGAATTAAAAGTTTCAACCTAGGCGGGGTGTGGTGACTAATCCCTATAATCCCAGTACTTTAGGAGGCCCAGGTGGGGCGGTCACTTTAGGAAGACCTCTTTACAAAATATTTAGGAAAACAAAAACAAACCCCTTTCAACCTTGGCCTCGTGGTGACGATTAAATAAAGTAATGAGGTAAGGCATGTAGGATATTATAAGTCAGTAAAGGTTAGGTAGTGTTGGTTTGTGACTATCTGCCTGCTAGGTTGCGTACTGTGTGTTTGTGAGTATGTGGGTAGAAGTGGAGTCTGGAGAGGTTTGTAACCTCATGCCTAACTTGAGTCTCATTGGCTTTTTCCAGAGAACCCCGTCACTCCATTCTCTAGTGGAGGATTGAGTGGCTCCCATATTCCTCCCCAGTGCCTCTCCTCATAGTCATTTATTATATAGAACATCCTAGTCAGAGCGGGACTGTTGTTAGCCTTATGTTACCAGTGAAGAAGGCAGCTTCAGGCCACTACAGTGAAATCAAAGGCACCAAGGGTCTAAGAGGTAGAAGGAGTTCTGTGGGTTGCTGAGGGCAAGGTCTTCGGCACGTCAGGCACCCCTTCTAGAACGTCCTGCCAGGTGGCTACCAGCCCAGACTTATATACCTCCAGTAGTGGAAAACTCATCATCTCATAGGCAGCACATCCCACGTTGGTCTCTTCTCCAGTTAAATGAAAAGGACTTGCTTAATTTGATCTAACTCTGCTTCCCTCTCATTTCTACGTGCCAGTCCTGGGTCCTCTCTTCTTCCCATTGCACCACGCTGGGTGTGAGGGAGGAGCACAGAGGGAGGTCTCTGCTCTTGGTGGCATTGTGTTCTGGAGAGAGCCCTCCAAAGCAGAGCCACCGTGTGGCAAAATCCCAGCCAAGCCTTTGTGTGGACATCAGTGGAGACCTTTCTGTGAGTGGCAGGAATGAAGTGTAATTCTCTATTAGGCAGTGTCAGATGCAGGTGGACTGGTGAGACATGAAGGAGACCAATGCGGGAGCTGTCTTTAAGCCTAAGAGCTATGATTTGGAGCCCAGTGTGGAGTGCTAACCTTTCCACATGCCCCCCTCCACTGTGCAGCTCTCTCAAATGTCCTTTGTTATGCTCTTGCGTGAGTGGTGTTCACCTCTGCATTATTTAGTGCCATTTATCCTTGCACTTTCTCATTCCTACAGCCTGCAGGAAAAGAGACTGTAGCATGTGGGCTGTGTGTCATTGCTGAGCAGTTTGTCAGCCTTAGAAAGCTGCTTATGAGCTGAGAGCCCATGATACCAGCAGGTGACGCAAAGCCTGCATGACTTGGGGTCCTCAATCACTGGGAAAGGCCCTCCCCCACTGGTGACACAAAAAGGCAGGAAAGAACCTTTGTTTCATCTGGTTCATATGTGCCAGCCCTCATTTGCTACAGATCTTTGGCCCTCACCATTCTTACCTGTGAAATTCCCCTAATCCGAGCCTGATGGGACCCAGGTGTGAGGCATTGATCATAGCTGGTTATTCATCAGGGGTGGATATTGACACACAGGCTACCATTTCCTTATTGGTTGACTCTGAACAAAGATAAAAATAAAAATGTCAGTGTTCCTTGAATAGGATTATAGTAGAATGCTTGTTACAAAGCCGGAGGAGGGAATTCATTAGGCTTTTATGATTATCACTTCTGTGGGAGGAAGGGCTCATGTTGAATAGCCTGCCAGATAACTCTGGGATATGTACCACTGGAGTAGGGACAATTTGCCAGGCATTGCTCTCCTTTATCCTTTGGGGCTACAGGGACAGATGGCCTCCAGCCTTCTTTCTGCTCCCCTGGCATTTGTCACAACATGCTATGGGTCAGGAGACCCTAAGTAGAACGACCGTGGGAGGCCAGCACGGCAGGGTACAAGAGGCCAGTTCAACTCTGAGACCTCATGGTATGAGGCAGCTTTAGAACAATGTGGAAGAATCAAAGAGGTTGAACTTAGACTGTTAAAAAGCCTTTTTCCCCTGAAAATTTGAAAGCAGGAAGAAATGTAGAAAAGTAGAGAAAAATATTCATTATCCTACTACACAAAGGTTACTACTATAAACATTTTGGCGTATTTTCTTTCTCTATTATTAAAGCATTTTTCTTTGCAGAGGTAATGCTGTAAGTACAATTTTGTGCCCTGTTTTTCCCACTTAATATAGAATAAGCATTTTTAATTAAAAAACAGCTTATAAATATCATTATTAAATGACTACATAATATTCCCTTATGTGGATGAATACATTGCATTTCACTTTACCTTTCCCCTAATGTTGGACATTTAGATTATTTCTTTTCTTTTTTTCCTTGCTATTATAATTAATGCAGTGATAAACATCTTAGGGTTTATATCTTTGTCTGCATTTTAGATTATTTATGTATAATAAAGTCCTTTAAATAGAATTACTATGTCAAAGGGTATGCTTATTTTTAAGTCTCTTATTCTCCAAAAAATTTACACTGCTTTACATATGCTTCGTTTTTATGGAGACCCCACCTAACCTGGCCCAGGCTGGGGCAGGGGCACTGGTGTGTGGAACAGGGCTGGGGAAAGCTTCCTGGAAGAAGGGTTTTAGGCCACATTCTGAAGGTGTTAAATGTTAACAAGAGTAGAAGCAGATAGGATGGTGGGGAGAGACTGTCCTAGATATCCAGGCAGAGAGAACAGAATGTGTGAAAACCCAGAGCTGCTGAAGGGCACAGGCCTGGGGGAGCTAAGGCCAGAGGCTGAAGGGAGGGTGGAAAGATGGGCTGCAGGGGAAGGCAGGGCAGGAGCAAGCGAGGCCAAGAGACAGAATGTAGACTTTGTCCTAACAGCAGTGGGAAACCATAAAGGAGCTACAAGCAGGCCAGTGACATGATGAGATTTGCACTCCAGAAAAGTCACTCTAGCTGCTGAGTGGAGGATGGATTGGGTGGGACAGGAGGGGAAGACCTCCCTTCTGGGAGACCAGTTCAGACTGTTGCACAAGGCAGGCACTGCCAGTGTGCGTCATTCCTCAGAATTTGCTAAATTGATAGGTGGAAGTGCATTTCACTTCAGTTTTCATTTCTGTAATTCCTGCTGAGGTTGAATATTTTTATGTTGATTTGCCAACTGTATTTCATCACTTGTGACCTGGCTTCTTATGTCCTAATGGCTCTTGGAGCTTTATGGCATCATCGTTGGACTTTAGAGATGGTATAATCAGGTATATAATTCAGCTTTGCATTGGATCCCATAGAGACCCAGGGAGGAGGTGATTTGCCCTGGGTCCCTGGAACCAGGATTGAGGCTTCCAGGTACACCATCCTCTGCTTTCTCCAGTCCTCTAAGCTATCTCCTAGAGCAGGCACAGTTACCAGGACCTTGGAAAGCACAGCTGGGCATGCTCAAGGTCTACTGACAAGAAAGAGCAGTAAGAGGATATGGAGGTCACTTTTCTGCCATTCAGATTTGGAGGAAGAGGTTCAGAATACAGCAAGCCCAATTTAAATCCAGTTCTTAGCAACTGGAAGCATCTTTGTTTAGAAGAAGCTCAGCTATGGCTGTTATTTGCCAACAGATTATAAGCATTTGCTAGAGTAGAAAGATGTATAGAGAATAGAGCCTTCAGTATGAAGTTACCTCCCTAGACCTAACTCACAGTTCAGCTGCCTCCCCAAAGTTAACAGCATCCAGCTTGTAGATCTTGCCTATTAATGTATTTATTAGTTTGCTTGTTTGATAGCCACAGAGGCTTCCTGAGGAAATTGCAGGCAAGGGTTTGCCGAGAATGTACCAATTGGAAAAACTTTTCTTAATAGCTGGCTGCTTGCTATGCTGCGGGGTCTTGCGCATTTTGGTTCCTCCCAGAGGGTGGCTGGCTTTGTATGCAGTGCACATGGTGCTGTGAGTTCCACTCTAATTGCTATGTGCAGGATAGCTGAGTGCAGCACGGTGGCTGAGTAATGAACCCGCATTTCTCTTTGCAGCTTCTCGATTAGGAAATCGCAGGGACCTGGAGCCTGTGTTTCATTCTGAAGTGTTTTCCCCTGTTAAATCTGAATGGTTTCAGATTGTTAAAACACTACCGTTGTAGGCAGTGGCCTTGTCACTGTGCCCTGCATACACAGTCATGCCCTTGCTTTGGCTGCCATTCTTATTTGTCTTTTAATTTTACCCAAAGACTAGATAAGATGAGATATCACATATTGTTATTTCTGATGGCTGTATAGGTTGACACATTTTTAAAAATCATAAATCTTGTTACAAAATAAATATGTATGTTTAGGAGAAAAATTTTAGAAATGATCCCCCTAAACAAAACAAAACAGAGTAAGACATAATTACTCTCACTAAGATGTTTACCATTGTTATCATATCAGGCTTTGTTCCTTTGCCTAGGTATGTAGTGTTTTTTTGTGTGGTTTTTATTTTTTAGACAGGGTTTCACTCTGTCTCCCTGGCTGGAGTTTAATGACATGATCATAGCTTACTGCAGCCTTGACCCCCTGGGCTCAAGTGATACCCCTTCCTCAGCCTCCCAAGTAACTGAGACTACAGAAGCACACCACCACATCTGGCTAATTTTAACATTGTTTTTGTAGAGACAAAGTCTCACTATGTTGCCCAGGCTGGTCTCGCACTCCTGGACTTAAGCAGTTCTCCCACCTTGGCCTCCCAAAGTGCTGGGATTGCAGCACTTTAGAAATGGCTACCATGCCCAGCCAGGTATACACTTTTAATATAAAACTGTATAGAGTATAAAATATAAAAAATATACTAGTTTGTATCTTTATTTTCCCCCCACTTAATGTGTGATACACACTTGCCTACTCAGATTTTTTTTTTCCTAACCTAGTATCTAAATGTGTCTGCGGACTGGGGGCAAGCCTTTCCAGGCAGTGAGTCACCTTGTGGCATGATACTGTCATCTCAGGCAGGGTCTCATGCTTCAGCCATGTTTTGGGCCCAAGTCACATTCTTTAAATATTGTCAAGGGTGGCAGATCATCATCTTTTGAAGGATGGATTTGATTTATAAAATAAGCCAATAATTTTTCACACCCCAGTGGTGGATGCTGAGCAAGGCCATTTA
Organism: Mandrillus leucophaeus; assembly: GCF_000951045.1. Taxonomy (NCBI): domain Eukaryota; kingdom Metazoa; phylum Chordata; class Mammalia; order Primates; family Cercopithecidae; genus Mandrillus; species Mandrillus leucophaeus. The sequence goes on along the minus strand of NW_012101510.1, from coordinate 2,150,588 downwards.
GGGCAAATTTGAGTTGTGGTTGTAACAAACAAGAGTGGGTTTTCTGGGTGACTTATAAGGGAAGGAAAGAGGATGAGAGTAAATATCCATCAGACACCTATTATGGCTCCACCAGGCTAAACGCTTTAAAGCCAGATCTAGACCTCTGCATAAGTACCGTAAGTGTGGTGGTGGCCCTCAAAATGATGCTTAGGGGGCATCAGAACCTCCTGGGGAGCTTGGTGAAATGCCCATGAGGCCAGGATTGATGGGAGTCAAGAGAAAGAGGCCCCAAGGGAACATGAACCTCATCTGTAATTGCAGTAGACACTGTTCCACGGGCCCCCAATACCTGTTCCTCATTTCTCCTTTACTGTTGGAGCCTTGATTTTGTTTGGAGTGCCTATGTGCCCAGCTAAAACATTCTCTTACTCAGTTTCCCTTGCAGCTAGGGGTGACTGTATGACACAACTCTGACCTATGAACAAGAGGCCGGAGCTCCTGGGGAGAGCACCTCTTCATCAATAAGATGGCAAAGTCCTTTGGCCCTTTCACGTTCTTCCTGCCTGCTTTGTAGACTGCCAGGTAGAGCAGTGGTGCCTTGCAGCTGGAACGATGGAAAGGAGGGAAGCCTCAGGCCAAGGATGGCAGAGGAAGAAGACAAAAAGTTCCTGGGTCCTTTATGGAATCCTTGAGTGGATTCCATAAATCCACTCCAGCTCTATACTGCCTGCTTCTAGATTTCTTCTTGTTCCCTGAGAAAAATAACCCCCATCTGTTTAAACGACTGTTAGTTTTTTTAATTGCTTGCAGCTGAATGCAATCATAACTGATAAGGTAATGTTTTAATATTTTACAAGGGGGAAATGTATTTACATATTGTGCAATTAAAAATGAAAAATAATTTAAATCCCCACAGATTTCTGGGCCCCACATCAGATGCACTGAAACAGAATCTTTGAATCTTTGGGGATGGGACTCATGTAGCTATATTTTTAACCAACTCTCCAGATGATTCGGGTGCACAATAAAATGGGAGGACCATTTCCATATTTATTAATAGTATTAACTCCATTTTATAGATAAGAACATTAAGACCCAAGGAGTTGAAACAACTTACCCCAATATTTAAAAGTAATACTTGCATGTAGTTCTGTCTGGTTCCAAAGTACATTCCCCACCACATCCCGTGCCTGCTCCAGAGAGGCCTGGCTTTCCCCCAACAATACAGCCATGCTACTTCTGAGGGGAACTTCTAAAATAGAAGATTCAGCTGTTTGTGAAACAGTTTTACACTGCTGTCCAGGGACAGCATTACCGTAATGCATCTATCCCCAGGAAGCAAAGGGACGTATGTTTTCTGGCATGTCTGTTAGAAAAGAGGGCTGGGCATGGTAACTCATATCTGTAATCCCAGAACTTTGGAAGGCTAAGGCAGGAGGATTGCTTGAGGCCAGGAGTTTGAGACCAATCTGGGCAAAATACCAAGACTCTGTCTCTACAAAAAATAAAAATAAAATAATAAGAATAATAAAATAAAAAGCATGCTCATAAGTTCTTGGTCTTGTCTTCTATCAAAACAAAAATTCTTTGAAATTAGCTTTTTCCATAGATTTTCTAGGGTTAAGTCACTTAAGAATTACTAGAACATCTCACCCATGAAAGGTAATTATGGTTGTTTTATGAGTGTGGAAGACATATAGCTGGTAAGTACCAGAATAGTCTCCTGTGAGTTATTAGAACTCACAATATTCATGTTATACCAAATTAGCCATCAAGGGCTGATAGATTTTATCTGTAGTTCATCAAGGCATTGGTCAATGATATACATTCATAACAATTAAACATACCCCAGCTCCCCTTGATGGGATCTTTGGGTAAGGTGGCCACCTCGGGTTATAATAATGTGATTTGCATGGGTATTTGGAGACCTGTGTGATAAGAATGATTTTCTGACAAGGAAGAGGATCGTTATTGTGTGAAATAGGAAGTCAGTGTGTTGAGACCCCCAAGGGGCTAACAGTGTCACGTGTGTAAAGTTTGGCCCAGGAGTTAGGAGCTTTGTGTTTTGGACCTGGATCTGGCATGAAGCTACTGCATGTCAGACTCTCTGATGTAATTCCAAACAGTGAGGCTTTTAGATAACTCTGCAGCTCCATTTTTGAGGTCCCCTCATGTGTAAGGTCTTCTGGGAGACCTTCATTGTATTGCCGTTCAAGGAGCTCCTTTTGTATGGGGGAGGGGGAGAGAAGACAGATACCCAAGTCTCTGTTATGCCAGCTATTGCCCCCCAGTTCTCCTGAGGACTCCTGTGGGCCAGGCCCTGTTTCTGTTCTATAGATGTGGAAACTGAGGCTCAGAGACATTTACTTATTTGGTTAGGATCACACAGCGTATAAGCAGCAGAATCAGATTTGAGCTCAACTGGCGTGACTCCAAAGATCTTGCTGCCACCTCTGTATGACTTTGCCTTGTCGGTGCTCTGCCTTGCTTGGCAGTACAGGGGCATGGGATGTGTGGTAGAATGAGACCTCTTTTGATTGGAGAATTGGGGAAATCTGTGTAAAAGAGGCAGGATTTAAAGAGGATAGGGTGAGTAAAAATAGGTAATAATGAAAAGGTGGAGATGTGTTCTTGGAAAGAGGAGTCTGGTTTGATTGAATGTGTAGTTCTTTGTGGGGATGGGATGGGGCAAAGTAGGAAAAGAGGCTGCAAAAGTAACTGGGACAAATTGTTAACAGCAGTTAATACCAGGCTAGGTTACAGGAAGAACATTTTATATTTTATATTAAACTGTTGTTGAAGACATTTCATATTATGCTATTCATTATTCCTTAATATGAGTGACTGCAATAAATCTAAAAACTTACTGTTAGGAAAAAAAAAATCCCCCTCCTAGTGGAATGCCCTTTATTCTGCCTTTAATCGGTAAGGCAGGACTATGGAAACTTACTGTCTTTCCCTTCTTGCCCAGGCCACCAGGAAGCACGGGCCTAATTAGTGTCTAGTTGCAATAACTGTCTTATCTCTCTGATTCTTGGTAAAACATTTCTTCTTTTATTTCATCTGTTTTTCAGCCTTCTTGTTTTACTTGTCTTGGGTGTAAATTATTACTAAAATTACCCTAAATTCCTTTTGGAAGTAGATGGAACATACCCTTCTTGTACCATCACAGGGAAAGATAATAAAGGGCTGGAACAGGGCAGTGATGTGACCAAAGCTTGTTTCAAAATATTTTCATGGCATATTGATGAGCTGTTTGCAAGAGGCTGCTGGGAAGGGTATTTTATCTATTGGATAAGAGGTGGAATAAGTCAGACTTAGGAGCCCCAAGTGTCAGGAGGGGCCTGCCAGGTGTGTGTCTACCGTGAGGGTGTCTGCAGTCCTCCTTGTGCCTACCAAGTTCGAAGTTAGGTCCTGCACATTCTCAGACCCCCCTTTTTTTAACCACTTTTACAAGAGTCTCTGATTTGGTCATTTCCTAAGACCATCTGGACCAAGTTTTTGGTTTTCATTAGGAGAATGGGCTGAAGTTTGTATGTTGTTAATTCTCTATACCCCACTTTCTGGAGCACTTAAGGCAACACTCAGCAAAATGACTGTGCATAATGAGTAGTGTCAGCATTCCAGTCCAACA
>NW_012101510.1:2143571-2144637 GCF_000951045.1 Mandrillus leucophaeus | reverse complement strand
GTCCCTCTCTGTCGCCCAGGCTGGAGTGCAGTGGCCCCATCATAGCTTACTGCAGCCTCCATCTCCTGGGCTCAAGCAATCTTCCTACCTCAGCCTCCCAAGTAGCTGGGACTGTAGGCGTGCATTACTACATCTGGCTAATTTTTTTTTTTTTCTTTTTTTTTGGTAGACATGAGATGAGGTCTCACTATGTTGCCCAGGCTGGTCTTGAACTCCTGAGCTCAAGAGATCCTCCCACCTCAGTGTGGCAAAGTGCTGGGATTAGAGGCATGAGCCATTGTGCCTGGGCCATACCTAGCTATTTTTGATGAAAGAATTAAATAACTCGCTTTTAGTTTTGGTTATTAGTTTGCTACTTTCTTTCTTAGTTTTTTGCAGTATAATATCCCCTTTCCTTCTTTTTATAACAGTAATAACAGAAAAAATTTTTAAAATTTGCCTTTAAGCCAAATACTTCAACACACTGATTATTTTCACTTTTTCCCATTTATCTTCCAGGCGTTATCCATACGCATGTTTTTTAAAAAAAGCAATTTTGGGTCTTGTTTTTTTCTTACATCATTACAAAATGTTTCCATATGGTTTTAAGAATTATTACTTATAATGGCTGTATTAGGTTGTTCTTGCATTGCCATAAAGAAATACTTGAGACTAGGTAATTTATAAAAGAGGTTTATTTGGCTCGTAGTTTTGCAGGCTGTATAGGAAGCATAGTACTGGCAGCTGCTTCTGGAGAGGCTTCAGGAAGCTTTTACTCATGGCAGAAGGGGAAGGGAGAGTAGGCACCTCACATGGTGAAAACAGGAACAAGAGACAGAGAGAAAGAGTGGAGGAGGAAGTGCCACACACTTTTAAATGACCAGATATTGCAAGAGCTATCACAAAGACAGCACCAAGGCATGAAGGATCTGCCCACCAGGCCCCACCTCCAGCATTGGGAACTACAATTCAACATAAAATTTGGGTGGGGAGCCGGGCGTGGTGGCTCACACCTGTAATCCCAGCACTTTGGGAGGCCGAGACAGGTGGATCATGAGGTCAGGAGATCGAGACCATCCTGGCTAAC
>NW_012101510.1:2139921-2142741 GCF_000951045.1 Mandrillus leucophaeus | reverse complement strand
TACAAGAGTCTCTGATTTGGTCATTTCCTAAGACCATCTGGACCAAGTTTTTGGTTTTCATTAGGAGAATGGGCTGAAGTTTGTATGTTGTTAATTCTCTATACCCCACTTTCTGGAGCACTTAAGGCAACACTCAGCAAAATGACTGTGCATAATGAGTAGTGTCAGCATTCCAGTCCAACAAAAAGGCTGTCTCATGGTCTGATGGCGTTAAGGACTTCAGGCTTGGCAGTCTCATTTCTGAAGAACTAGAATGAAGTGTCTTTTTTGTTTTGTTTTTGGAATGGAGTGTCTTAACCATGGTGCTCTTGCCTTCCTCTGTGTGCCCAGGCATGGGCTCTGTATCTCTGCTAGTGGTCTTCGTGAAGACAGAGACAGCCCCGCCGACAGAGCTGTCACTCACTCTCTGTAGTACCTCACTCATCGCAGCTGCCTTGCTGTTGTGGAAATTCATGTTATGTTTAACTTGTCTAAGTGTTCATATCAACAGCCACAGCTAAAGCTCTAGGGCAGGAGTGGTATCTGACTGAGGCCAGGGATTGGTGAATAACCTGTTGAAAGTGTGTACAGAATTGTGTGTGTAATTCTCTGGAAAGGTCTTATCAGATTTTCAAAGGGAATGTATTCTTTCTTTAACATCTTATCCAAAAAGTAAACTACTGCTCTGAAAAATGACAGTCTACGGATTTCTTCCTGACTTTTTTTTTTTTTAGATGGAGTTTTGCTGTTGTCGCCCAGGCTGGGGTGCAATGGCACGATCTCGGCTCACTGCAACCTCTGCTTCCCGGGTTCAAGCGATTCTCCTGCCTCAGCCTCCCGAGTAGCTGCTAGGATTACAGGCATACGCTACCACGCCTGGCTAATTTAGTATTTTAGTAGAGATGGGGTTTTTCCACGTTGGTCAAGCTGGTCTCGAACTCCCGACCTCAGGTGATCCACCCGCCTTGGCCTCCCAAAGTGCTGCGATTACAGGCGTGAGCCACCACGCCCGGCCTCTGACATTCTTGAATATCCCTATCAACCCCTCTCACGCACCCAAAGCCTGCTACTCAAAGCAGCTCTAAGCAGAAGAGATGGAGAAACATTCAGACTGGGTGGAGCATGGCCCAGGCTGTGCTGCTGCCCACTTCTGTCTAGATGGGCAGTTCTTGACGTCTCAGCCTGATGCTGCTGAGCGGCCACAGTGCTGACTGCATTCTGGCTCTTACCCTTCACTATAGTGCCAGCTACAGAGAGCAGCCATGCAGCATTTTTAAGTAGCCAAGGAAAGGCCCGTTCTCACAGCAGTACTTGGGGAATCTTCAGACTTGGTATTAGGAACCATAGCAATGAGACTTGTTACAAGCTTGCAAAACAAAATGGGATTTTTCTGTGTGGTCCAGCAAGAATCTAGACAGGAAGTCTGCTTGATTTTGTTTTGCCTTGCTGGCTTCATAAACCCACGTAGCAGAAGCACTTTGTGAATCAGAAATGGAAGCATTGTTCTCTGATACTGAGGAATGCCTTTCCTGAATGGCTACTGTGGGTGGGAATAGCTCTAAAGAAAAAAAATAAATCCTGAGACACAGACAGCAGCTCTTTATGTTCTATTCTGTTTGACACATACATTGAATACCTACTGTGTGCTGGTAGAATTCATGGTCCATCAAGGACATTACACAAGCAATAACGGCTGGATGAGACTCAGCAAGTGAGGACTGTGAGATCTCAGAAGAGAGCAATTAATTCATCTGGTGTGTGCATGTTCACGCGGGGGCGGTCTGGGGCCCTCACTGAGAGGAGGCAACGAGCTGAGTGTTAAAGGGAGGATGTCGCCTTCTGTATTCTCTTTTGACCCTTTCCATTATGTGAGCACGCATTTTTACCTTGTGGTGATTAGTATGCACATAATATTTTATCCTGCCTGTTTTCCACTTAGCATTCCTATACCGATTTCCACTTAGCAACTAGGCTGAAGTATTTGTCATTTTAAAAAGCCGCGTAGCATTTTTGCCTTATTGATGTACCCTCATTGCTTAACCATCTTCTCGTTTGTTGGGAGCAGCAGTGTTTTTCTCAATTATGCATCTTTGCAGAATCAGCTCTCCCCTTCCCCCTTACTTATTTCCTTAGGGGGCTATTGCCAGGTCAAAGTTACGAATGATTTTATGCCGTCTCCTACTGATTATTTTTTGTTAAGGAAATTTCAAACATATACAAAAGGAAAAAGACTACTATAATGAACCCCCACGTACTCATCATCAAGCTTCTACAATTATCAATTCATGGCAGTTTTGGTTCATTCATAGCCCCACACACTTTTATCCTGAATTATTTTTCAGTAAATCCCAGACATCATATAATTTCATCTATGAATACCTGAGTATGCATTTCTAAAAGATAAAGAATCTTTTTAAAAATATAGCTGGCTGCATGTGGTGGTTCATGCCTGTAATCCCAACACTTTGGGAGGCCTGGTTAACATGGTGAACCCTGGCTCTACCATGAATACAAAACTTAGCCAGGTGTGGTGGCACATGCCTGTAGTCCCTGCTACTCAGGAGTCTGAGGTGGGAGGATCGCTTGAGACTGGGAGGTTGAGGCTGCAGTGAGCCAAGATTGTGCCACTGCATTCCAGCCTGAGTGACTGAGTGAGATCCTGTCTCAAAAAAAAAAAAAAAGTATAGCTGACAGTTTATGATATCTAAAATAAATTAATCATAATCCTTAATATCATAAAATATCTAGTCATCCAACTGACAGTTTAAGATTCCCTAGTGTTTTCTGTGGCCATTCTCACGAGGTCAAATGTTTATTTGCTCCACCGTGTTCTTCAGGGAA
>NW_012101510.1:2133854-2134451 GCF_000951045.1 Mandrillus leucophaeus | reverse complement strand
CTCAGTCTCCCAAATAGCTGGGACTACAGGCATGTGCCACCATGCCTGGCTAATTTTGTATTTTTTGTGGAGGCAAGGTTTATGTTGCTCAGGCTGGTCTCAAACTCCTGGGCTTAAGTGGTCCTCCTGCTTGAGCCTCCCAAAGTGCTAGGATTACAGGCTTGAGCCACTGCACCCAGCCAAGGATTTTAAATAATACTACATTGAACACATTCCTAGTAGCTTTTCTCCCATTTTTCAACAGCTTTATTGAGATATAATTCATATGCCATGCAATTCACTCATTTACAATGTACAAGTCAGTGGTTTTTAGTATAGTTACGGAGTTTTTTTAAAAAAACATTATATTTACAGAGTTGTTCAGCCATTACCACAATCAGTTTCAGAACATTTTCATCATTCTGTACCCATTAGCAATCACTCCCCATTTCCTCCAGCCCTTCCAACCCTAGGCAATCACTAATCTATTTTCTGTTTCTATAGATTTGCCTATTCTGGACATTTTATATAAATGGAATCATACAATATGTAGTCATTTCTATCTTCTTTTCCCTTTTTCTTGTGTGTGTGTGTTTTGTTTTGTTTTTTTTTTTTTTT
>NW_012101510.1:2130306-2132105 GCF_000951045.1 Mandrillus leucophaeus | reverse complement strand
AGTATAGCTGACAGTTTATGATATCTAAAATAAATTAATCATAATCCTTAATATCATAAAATATCTAGTCATCCAACTGACAGTTTAAGATTCCCTAGTGTTTTCTGTGGCCATTCTCACGAGGTCAAATGTTTATTTGCTCCACCGTGTTCTTCAGGGAATGTTTCACTTGATGGATCACTTTGAAGTTGAGTTCTTCATCAAGAAAGGTCTGCATGGAGGTCCTGGCCTCAGAAAGAGATGGAGGGAAAGAGGAAGGGATAAAGAGAGGCCTCTCTCCACAGCCTGTGCAGCTGGCCTCATGTGGTTTGCGCCACACAGGGTGGTAGGTTCTCTCTGCCCATTACTCACGTGGTAAACCCAGCTGTGCTGCTTTATCCACATACCAGCTTGACTCGGTGCAACGTGCTGAAAATACTGTCAGGCCTGTCCCTTTGGACTCCACCCCCATTGAAGAATGCAGTATCATGCTGTTGGTTTTTTTAGTGCTAAAGAAACTGGATAGATACTATGTTTATTTTTCTACAGTAAAAATCCAAAAAGCTAGGAAAATGCCTATTCTCTATTGGATTTTGATCTTATTTGCAAGTTTCCCTTGGCAAGCTTTGTTTTGTATTATTCAAGGTGACCCAGTTAGAACTACTGTTTAAAGTCACATTGTCATTAATAAGTTACACAACCTGTGTGTGATAAGTCTTTTAGCCCTGACTATTGTATAAGCAGGAATACATGCTTGTGTTGGGGCTCTTCTTCATATTTAAATATGGCTACATTTCTTTTTCTTTTTTTTTTTTTTGAGACAGAGTCCCTCTCTGTCGCCCAGGCTGGAGTGCAGTGGTCATCCTTGCTCACTGCAACCTCTGCCTCCCAGGTTCAAGCGATTCTTGTGCCTCAACCCCCCGAGTAGCTGGGATTACAGGCGTGTGCTACCAGGCCCAGCTAATTTTTGTATATTTTGTAAAGATGGGGTTTCACCATGTTGGCTGGTCTTGAACTCCTGAGATCAAGCAGTTCGCCCACCTCAGCCTCCAAAAGTGCTGGGATTATAAGCATGAGCCACCGCACCAGGCCCAAATATGGTTACATTTAAATGTAACGTTCCCTGTTTGTTCTCACTGTTGATATTCCTGACCTTTCTATGTTGATGAATAGGAGTCATTTCCCAGATGATCTAGAACCCTATTATATTTGACTTTGGAATGTGAATCACATGTGTACGTTTATGTCTGCATCTCCCCTTGTGCCAGTCCAGATTGGCTCTCAGTTTGGTCCTCCTTAACTAGCTGGGTACCCTGGGTACCTCCTTTGGGACAAGCAAGAGTTAGCAGGGAGGCCTGGTCAGAATATAATGCCTTTTATTTTTCAGAGATATTGGGGTTGCCAGGCTTTTATCCTTAGTCGGTATATTCAATAATGAGGCTTACTTGTATTTAGGCCAGACTTAAAGCTTGTACCTAGCTTTTTTTTTTTTTTCCCCCAAGAGACAGAGTCTTACTCTGTCCCCCAGACTGGAATACAGTGGCATGATCATAACTCACTGCAGACTGGACATCCTGTGCTCAGGTGATCCTCTCACCTCAGCCTCTGGAGTACCTGGGACTATAGATGTATGCCACGGGGCCCTGCTAATTTTAAAATTTTTGGTAGAGGAAAGGTCTTGCTGTGTTACCCAGCCTGGTCTTGAATTCCTAAGCTCAAGTGGTCTTCCTGCCTTGGCCTCCTAAAGTGCTGGGATTATGGGCATGAGGCATCATGACTAACCTATAGCCTATACCTAGCTTTTTTTTTTTTTTTTTTTT
>NW_012101510.1:2071499-2128381 GCF_000951045.1 Mandrillus leucophaeus | reverse complement strand
TTTTTTGAGACAGAGTCTTGCTCTGTTGCCCAGGCTGGAGTACAGTGGCACCATCTTGGCTCACTGCAACCTCTCCTCCTGGGTTCAAGCAATTATCCTGCCTCAGCCTCCCGAGTAGCTGGGATTACAGGTGCACACCATCATGCCTGGCTAATTTTTGTATTTTTTTAGTAGAGGCAGGGTTTCACCATGTTGGCCAGGCTGGTCTCAAACTCCTGACCTCAGGCGATCTGCCTGCCTTGGCCTTCCAAAGTGCTGGGATTACAGGCGTGAACCTCTGCACCTGGCCAGCACTGTGGCTTTAATGAGCACAACAGGTATGAGCCTTGGGAAACTTTTGGGAGTCTTTCTCCTGGCTTGGAATTTTGTAATCACTCTTTGAGGCCTTTTTATAGCCTTGTTCCTGGTGATGCCTGTGGTCCCTGGTTGGCCTCACAGGTTAGTTGGTGCCTGGCCAACAGATTGCAGCCTTGTCGTGGTCCTCTCTGCTCACACTCCAGGAGGGAGTTAAGGTGGCCACTTCACTTTTCCACCTGGAGGCTGCACTAAAAGCACTGGAGACAGTCACCCTCCCCTTCTGCTTCCCCGCTGGAATTCCGTCTTTCCTAAGATGCAGTCCACAGAATATACAAGTTAAGAATTGTGGTTCATGTTTATTGCGCCCACTATGTTCCAGGTTCTCTGTTTCGTGTCTTACATCACTAACTTATTTGATCTTACCACACCCTGTGAGGAGGTACAACTGTTTTGCCAGTTTTATGGATGAAATTCAGGGAGCGTGAGAAATGTGTCCCAGGTCAGAGAGAGCCAAGACTGACCCCCAGTCCCCAGATTCAAAGCCATGACCTTGACCAACATGCTGTCCTGTCTCCTTTTTTCACTGAGCAGTTGTGATAACCTGCCCCCTGCTTCCTGCCTGCAGTCTCTCCACTCCAGTACAGCCCCCATGCTGTTACCAGAGCGATCTGTCTCAGACATAAATATTCTTGTCACTCCTGTTGAAAAGCCCCATGTTGCCTCCTGTGGAAAGCCCAGACTCCTTAGAGAAAATGAAAGGACACTCCAGAGCTGGCCTCCTCTCACCGCTCCCCTTCACTGAGGCCCTGGCCCTGGGAGGCCGTTTGCACAGCCTATGATGTTCCTCTCTCTTCAAATTCCTGCTCTTTCATTGTACCAGGCCTGTTTCTTAGCTTTCACAGTCCCCTCTGCTCCCCTGTTCAGCCTCAGGTCTGTGCCCTGTGTCCTGGCTGTCTGTCTGCAGGTCTCTCCTGGGGAGCGCTTTGAGAGTAGGGGCTCCATCTTGCTTCTTTCCATCCCAGTCTGGCAGGGAGAGGCCTCACAGTTAAAGTTTTTAAATTGAGCTGGGAAGTCCCAAGGAGTGGCATTCATCTCTCTGGGGTGTGTCTCTGTCATGGGGAGTAAGCTCAAAAAAGGGCTTGTGACAGCGCGGCACACTGTGAAATTCTCAGGCACACCTCCTCTCTTCTCTGAGAGTGCTGGTGGTGAATGGTGGGCATGAGGGCAAGGGGAACAGCCCCTGAGAGGTGCTCTGGGGAAGAATAAATTGGCAGCAAAGCAGACTGCACGAAGAGGCCGAGAGGAAGATAGGACAGGTGAATCCCAACCCCCCACACGCCTGCCCCCACTTTCCCTTTATCTGCTCTGCTTTAAGCAGAAGCTGTAACCTGAGCACAAGGTCCCAGAGGACCTTTGATCCTCCCAGCCAACCCCAACTGTCTGATATTACTGCACAGTCTGCTAGGCTGGGACAGGCAGGCCACAGCCCCCTCTTCCCCAAGCCTGGCACCATCCTGGAGCCTGGCTGGCTCCTGCAGAGGCCCCTCCTCCCCCATGGCCAATTTCCATCCCAGCCCTAAATTGGCTTCTTCCCCCAGCTACTCTCACACACTGACTCACACGTAAGTTATTCCATTAAGTACAAAGAACGGAATACATCAAATACCAGTGGCTCTGCTTCTAGAGAGCACACCCCAAATGCATTTTAAATCTGTGGATCCCCCTCAAGGGAATTCCAGTTAAAAAAGAACTTGGGTCAGCAGCCTCGGGCCTGTGTGGCTAACAAGCTTCTGTTTTCTCTGTTGTTTGGCTGGCCTGAAGGGTTCCTTTGTTTGGGGAATGGGAGGATGTGGTGCCCTAATGAGGCCAGGGTGTGGAATTGGGGCTCACACAGAGCTGTCCTTTAGAACTGAGCTCTCCAGACAGGAGAATAAGTTGGGGAGTTTGCGAGTTTGTTGGTCTTTAAAGAAAACAAAAGGTTTCAAAACAAGGAAAACAAAATGCAGTGTGGTATTCTGGATCAGATCATGAGCAGAAAAAGGACATTAGTGAAAAAACTGGAGAAATCCAAATAACATCTGGAGTTCAGTTAATAGTACTATATCAGTGTTAACTTTTTCGTTTTGGCCTGTGTACAATGGTTATGTAAGATGTGAACTGCCAGGCATGGTGGCTCACGCCTGTAATCCCAGCACTTTGGGAGGCCGAGGCAGGTGGATCACCTCAGGTCAGGAGTTTGAGACCAGCCTGGCCAAACTTGGTGAAACCCCGTCTCTACTAAAAAGACAAAAATTAGCTGGGCGTGGTGGCAGGCGCCTGTAATCCCAGCTACTCAGGAGGCTGAGGCAGGAGAATTGCTTGAACCCAGGAGGCGGAGGTTGCAGTAAGCTGGGGTCGCACCACTGTACTCCAGCCTGGGCGATAGGGTGATACTCCATCTCAAAAAAAAAAAAAAAAAAAAAAAAAAAAAAAAAGCCGGGCGCAGTGGCTTACTCCTGTAATCCCAACAGTTTGGGAGGCCAAGGCGGGTGGATCACGAGGTCAGGAGTTCAAGACAAGCCGGGCCAACATTGTAAAACCCCGTCTCTACTAAAAATGCAAAAATTAGCCGGTGTGGTGGCAGATGCCTGTAGTCCCAGCTACTTGGGAGACTGAGGCTAGAGAATTGCTTGAACCCGGGAGGCAGAGGTTGTGGTGAGCTGAGATTGCGCCACTGCACTCCAGCCTGGGAAACAGAGCGAGACTTCATCTCAAAAAAAAAAAAAAAAAAAGTGAACATTAGCGGAAACGGCAAGAAGAGCAAGTGGAAACTCTGTTCTATCTTTGCAATTCTTCAGTAAATCTAAAATTATTGCAAAATAAAAGATGTATTAATTTAAAAAAAGAAGAACAAGAGAATAAAGTGACCCAGCATCTAATTTAACTTGACACTTTCACCAGCACTCTTCTTTATACTTCTTAGTCCAGGGTCTTTAGCCTTCACCTAAAAATCAGGAGGGTGGGCTGCATCCAACACTCTGGACCATCTACTGTGGAGGCCAGCATCTTCTTTGCCCGGTGACCCTCTACCTGAGGATGGATCAGGGTCCAAGGCCAGGCTTACCAGGAAGACCTGGGTCATGTGGTTGGCAGTATTGCTACCTCCTGTCTGCACACTGTGGGGCTAGTCACCCCACTAGGCTTCATTTTCTTCCTATTAGAGAGAGAACTTGCTTGGGGGGGTGGGGGGTGGGATGGTAGGGTTAAATGATGTAATGTCTGTCAAGAACCTGGCTCAAACCAAATAAGCAGGGGTTTTCATTCTCTCTTCTGTTTCTCCATTTTTTTGGTGAAAGGACTGGCAGCCATTTCCTTGAAGACTTGAGACCAGTGGTTCAGTGGTCGCTTTGAGAGCAAGAAACTGCCCATAAGGAGCTTGCAACAACACCGTGGCCCCTCCTCCCTCATGCCCTACTTCCTGGGGTCCAGGAAATGTGGACTTATGGGGAATCTTTTTACTAGATGGTCTCTAAGACCTCTTGGAGTTTTAACATTTGGATTCTTAAGGAAATTGTGGTGTGGCTGCTCCTTTACCCTGCAGATGGGGCAACCCAAGTTTGGGGGCTTCCTTCTGAAAGCATGGAGGTCTTCCTGGCTCAGTAACCCAGAAATCCGAAAAGCTAGAGCTCCCAGGATATTGAATCTGATGGGTGTAGCTTGTGGATGACTGTTTACCTGTAGGTGGCAGTGGTGACACGGGAATGGGAGAGGAGGGGGTTGCAAGGGGAGGGCACTGGCAGAGCTCCTTTCAGAAGAGCTGTAGTAAGGATAGAAGTAACAGCAAGGAAAGGTCCTCTGTATTAGAGGCTCTGTCAGGTGTTTTCTGTATTATTTAGTCTCCTCTAACGGCCACTGTGTGAGAGAGTGCTATTATTCCAGCATTTTACAGCAGTCCAAAAGGCTTGGAGAGGTCAGGTTATTGCCTGTAGTCACACAGTAATTGGCGGAACTAGAACTCACCAGAATCTGAGTTCACACTCCCTATTCCTAGACTCCGTTAGGATGCATATTTCTCCTACTTCTAAGTCTGAAGAGAGAACCGGGGACAGCTGGGAACCCAGCTCTCATCTCACCAAACTGCCCAGTGCCTGTCACCCGGTGGCCTCGAAAGGATTTACAGTCATCAATTTACTTCTAAAGGGCCCTCATCAGCATAAGGTCAGGCCTTCTCGACATGAAGATGTCCTGCCTCCAAGCAGCTTCCAGTTTAGGTTGGGGTCCAAGAAGGTACTTATGACTCATTAAGCCGGTAAGATTTGAAAAAGTTCTCAGAACATTAGAATAGTGTTGAAGGCTCAGTCCTTGTGTGGACTGTACCATCACGTGCTGGAGCCCATCAGAGGGCCTCTCGTGTGGGCAGCAGCAAAGAAGGCTCTGGAGAGGACGTTGGATGGGAGCTAGATATGGGCAGATAGGCTGGAGAGAAGGCTTTCCAGACTGGAGAAGTCTGAGGTGACTTTCTCAGGGCTTGCAAAGACCTGCGGATCCTGATATGGTTCCTGTTTTTACCCTCTTGCAATTTTTTATGGAATAAGGACTCAAATGGGTCTTCTCTTCAGCTTTGTTTGCTCTCATGGTATATGGCTGTGTTTTGTAAAAATATATATAGGCGCAACAATGCTACCTTTCACCACTTCTATTCAACATGGTATTGGAAATTGTAGCCAGAGCAGTTAGGGAAGAAAAAGAAATAAAAGGCCTCTAAATGCGAAAGGAAGGAATAACATTATCTCTGTTCCCTGATGACATGACTTTACATGTAGAAAACCTTGACGACAACACACACACACACACACACACACACACACACACACACACACAACTCCTAGAGCAAATATCATAAATTTACCAAAGCTGCAGGATACAAAATCAACATTCAAAAATCAGTTGTGTTTCTTTTATACACATTAACAATGAACAATCTGAAAAGAAAATTAAGAAAACAATTCCATTTACACTAGCCTCTAAAAGAATAAAATACCTAGGAATTAACCAAGGCAGCAAAAAAGTGTGCACTGAAAACTATAAAACATTACTGAAGGAAATTAAAGAAGACATAAATATATGGAAAAACATCCTGGCCGGGCGCAGTGGCTCAAGCTGTAATCCCGGCACTTTGGGAGGCCGAGATGGGCGGATCATGAGGTCAGGAGATCGAGACCATCCTGGCTAACACAGTGAAACCCCGTCTCTACTAAAAAATACAAAAAACTAGCCGGGCGAGGTGGCGGGCACCTGTAGTCCCAGCTACTCGGGAGGCTGAGGCAGGAGAATGGCGTAAACCCGGGAGGTAGAGCTTGCAGTGAGCTGAGATCCGGCCACTGCACTCTAGCCTGGGTGACAGAGCGAGACTCCGTCTCAAAAACAAACAAACAAACAAAAAAAACATCCTGTGTTCATAGATGGGAAGACAGTTTTTTTTTAAGACAGTCTCATTCTGTTGCCCAGGTTGGAGTACAGTGGCACAATTACGGCTCACTGCAGCCTTGACCTCACAGGCTCAAGTGATTGTCCCACCTTAGCCTCCTGAGTAGATGAAATGACAGGCGCGAGCCACTACTCCTGGCTAATTTTTAAATTTTCTGTAGAGACAGGGTCTCCTTATGTTGCCCAGGCTATTCATAAACTCCTGAGCTCAAGCAGTCTTCCCACCTTGGCCTCCCAAAGTGAAGGGATTTACAGGCATGAGCTACCATGCCTAGCCTGGGAAGCTGGTATTTTTAAGATGACAGTACTACCCAAAGTGATCTACAGATGTAATGAAATCCCAGTTAAAATTGCAGTGAAGCCAGGCATGGTGGCATGCACATGTATTCCCAGCTACTTGGAAGGCTAAGATGGGAGATTTGCTTGAGCCCAGGAGTTTGACTCCAGAATGGGCAACATAGCAAGACTCTGTCTCTGAAAAAAAAAAGAAAACAAAAGGCCAATGGCATTTTTTTCAGAAATAGAAAATCCATCCAAAATTCACATGAAATCTCAAGGGACCCCAAATAGCCAAACCTTTATTTATTTTAATTTTTTAAATAATAATAATTTTTTTTTTTTTGAGATGGAGTCTCGCTCTGTCGCCCAGACTGGAGTGCAGTGACGTGATTTTGGCTCATTTTGCAACCTCTGCCTCCCAGGTTCGAGTGATTCTCCTGGCTCAGCCTCCTAAGCACCTGGGACAACAGGTGTGCGCCACACACCCAGCTCTTTTTTTTTTTTTTTTTTAGACAGAGTCTCGCTCTGTCGCCCAGGCTGGAGTACAGTGGCGCGATCTCGGCTCACTGCAAGCTTCGCCTGCTGGGTTCAAGCCATTCTCCTGCCTCAGCCTCCTGAGTAGCTGAGACTACAGGTGTGTGCCACTACGCCCAGCTAATTTTTATATTTTTAGTAGAGATGGGGTTTTACTATGTTGGTTGGCCAGGAAGGTCTCCATCTCTTTACCTCGTGATCCACCCGCTTCAGCCTCCCAAAATGCTGGGATTACAAGTGTGAGCCACCGCACCTGGCTAATTTTTGTATTTTTAGTAGAGACAGGGTTTCACTGTGTTGACCAGACTGGTTTCAAACTCCTGACCTCATGTGATTCCCCCCACCTCGGCCTCACCAGGTGTTGGGATTACAGGTGTGAGCCACTGTGCCTGGCCCTAAACAACCTTTAAAAGGAACAAAGTTGGAGGACTCACACTTCCTGATTTCAAAACTTACTTCAAAACTATAATAATCACAACATTGTGGTATTGGAATAAGGAAAGACATATGGACCAATGGAATAAAGTAGAGAACTCAGAAATAAACTCTCCTATATATGGTCAATTGATTTTCAACAAGGGTGCCAAAACTATTTACAGGGGAAAGGACAGTCTTTTCAACAAATGGTGCTTGGAAAACTGAATATCCACATGCAAAAGAATGAAGTTGGAGCCTTATCTTATACCATATGCAAAAATGAACTCCAAACAGACCAAAGACCTACACATAAGAGGGAAGGGAAAACTATAAAAATCTTAAAATAGGCTGGGCGCAGTGGCTCACACCTGTAATCCTAGCACTTTGGGAGGCCAAGGCAGGCAGATCATGAGGTCAGGAGATCAAGACCATCCTGGCTAACACAGTGAAACCCTGTCTCTACTAAAAATACAAAAAATTAGCCTGGTGTGGTAGCGGGTGCCTGCAGTCTCAGCTACTCAGGAGGCTGAGGCAGGAGAATGGCGTGAACCTGAGAGGCGGAACTTGCAGTGAGCCAAGATTGTGTCGCTGCACTCCAGCCTGGGTAACAGAGCAAGACTCCGTCTCAAAAAAATCTTAAAACAAAAAGTAGAAGTCATGACATTGGATTTAGCAAAGATTTCTGAAACATGACACCAAAACCACAGGCAAAAAAAGAAAAAATAGATAAATGGGACAATCCAAATTTAAAACTTTTGTGCATTAAAGGATACTATCGAGAGAGCAAAAAGACAGCAATAAAATAGGAGGGATTAATATTCAGAATATGTAAAGAACTCTTACAGTTTAACAACCAAAAGAAAAAAAAAAAACTACTCAGTTTAAAAATGGGACCAGGCATTGTGCCTCATGCCTGTAATCCTAGCATTTTGGGGGGTCAAGGCAAGAGGATAATTTGAGGCCAGGAGTTCAAGACCAGCCTGGGTAACATAGCAAGACCCCATCTCTACATAAATTTTTTAAAAACCATTAGCTAGGTGCGATGGTGCATGCCTGAAGTCCCAGCTACTTGGGAGGCTGAGGTGGGAGGATTGCTTGAGACCAGGACTTCGAGATTGCAGTGATCTATGATGCTGTGATATGGCCACTGCACTCCATTCTAGGTGACAAAGTGAGATCCTGTCTCTTAAAAAAAGGGGTGGGGGGGGCAAAAAAATTGAATAGATATGTCTCCAAAGAAGATATACTATGGCCAAAAAGCACATGAAAAAATGCTCAACATCAGTAGTCATTAGAGACATACAAAACAAAACCACAGTGGGATAGCACTTCACACCTGGTAAGCCAGGATCCCATCATTGAATTGGTGGTACCAATATTTGATCCTGGTTCTGTCTCTAAAGACTGGGCATTTGCATGATATAGTCTCACCTGCTAGCAAAGCCTGAATTTGGATCTGAAGTTAGTATCTTGGAGGAATTCTGAAACTGCCCCATCCTGACTCTCAGTTCGTGAAAGGATACCATCACCACTATTTTAATAAAAGTTTCGTACAATCCACGCTTCTGCTCATACTGAGATAATAACATAGAAGACCTCTGTACAGGCTGGAAGTATCCTTGTTTTACTGGATGCAGTTATGGTGAAGTGACACTTGTTTTTTACGTAACATACTAGATAGAACTCACACATCCAAACAAAAGCTATACTTTACAAGCAGTGACAGCACACTCCAAAAATATAGCTGTTGCTCAAAACATTTGTGCAGCAGTCTTCTGTCTGCATTAAAAAGCCTCATTGTTTTATGTACTGCTCTTTTTAAATTTTTTTTTTTACCTGAAAAAGATATATCCCTAACCTTTTCTCTTTATTCATTACACTTGGCACTCAAAGACTTTTGACCACCCAGCTGCCTCCAAGCCCCTGCTCTGAGAAAGCAACCCCACCTGCAAATAGTAAGAATCTGACTTCAGATGAATGCAATACACAGGCAGAGGACTGGGCAGGGGCTTGGAGGCTCTTGAGATTTGGAGAAATCTAACCAAAGTCAGTCCTCAGATGGCACCAGGCTGGCAGATACCGAAGCAGTATTTGATACTTGTCTACAAGGTGGGGAAAGTGGAGGAGGAGAGGAAGGGATGAGAATGCATGTCAGCAATGGTTAAGAGCCAGATAGGCCCCAGAGATGCCCTACCCCCTCCCTGCCCTTTTCATGCATGTGGAAAAGAGAGTAAAAGTCATAAAGCCAGCAAGGAGCAGACCTGGGCCTATCAGGGAAATCAGAGCCCCCTGAGGGAGGGCAGGCAGGGCTGGGAAGAATGAGGGTGGTGGTAGGCACCATCCGTTTAGTCTAGAGAAGAAAAAACTGAGGGCAGAGGCTCCAGGAAGGTTAAGGGGGAGGACACAATGTAGCCACTGAGACAGCAGTGTCCTCTGTCACCCTATGGCTTATCCAGAGGCAGAATGAGCCCCAGGTGTGCTGGGAGCCTGCAGCGGTGAAATGGTGCCTGCCTCCTGCCCCTGCTCTTCCTGCAGCTGTCTCTGAACACCCCTCCTCTTCAAGGTGTCCACTCCCAGAAGAATGACTCACCACCTGGGTCACACACAGTAGGGGCATGTCTGCAGCCATAAATCCAGCAGCCTCCTCAGGAGGAGACTTACCCTGATGGAAGCAGCTCTGCCTGCAGGCCTGGGCTTGCTGCTCTTTTGAGCCAGGAATGGGAGAGGACATCTGGCCAGGGGGTAGTCGTCTCTCCCCTTCACAGAACTCAAGCTGTGGCACAGACTCTCATGGAGAAGAAAGTAGGGAGATTGCACTTTGGTAGGGCCACAAGGGATACAGTCTTGGGAGGCTTAATAGAGGAAATATTAAATCAATGAAACCTCATTTCCAAGTTCGGTTTAGCAGCAGAATCCATTAACCTTATATTCACCCTCTCCTTTCCTCTTATGATACTGGGGAAGGGTTCAAAGGCATGATAACTTATCCTCAGGGTCAGCGCATTCTATTCAATTACTGGGATGCGAGTTTTCAAGCTGAAAGATATATACTCATTTTGATTATAAAGAACCAACCCAAAAAGAATGCTTCTTTTCATTTTGCAGAAAATGCCACACAAACACAACCATGGGTATTTAGCTCTACTGAAACAGATGAGGGAAGTAAGGCTGACAGAGGAGCTCAAATCAGTTCTGATTTTTCTCTTCATAAAATAATTTCCAGCTAATCAAGAGCAAAGTTGGATCTGATTGCCTCTGGAACTAAGGCCACTCAATGTGGGCTCCCTCACTCAGTCCTGTCCCCAGGCCAGAGGAAAGCAAAGTTCAGTCTCATTTATTTTGTCACCTAAATCGTCAAAACCTAAAATAAAACCTGGTGCAACCGCAGAAACAGAGTGCTCTAGGGAGCAGTGGGGCAAGTCGTTCCCACCAGCCAGCCCTCTGGACGGATAATTGTGAAGTGCTGACCTCTCTGGTGATATGCTAATGGCCAAGGACTGGGCTGGGAAAGAGGCTGGGTAGGGCGGGCCAGGCTGGGCTGGACTGGACAGGGCAGGGCAGGCCTGAGCTCGGGTAATCAGATACAGCTCCCATTAAATCTTCAGTGCGAGAGCAGCATAGCATCCTGATGCCGTTGCCATGGCATTTTCTCTCGCCTGGGGTAGGACCCAGGCCAGGATGCCCTGAAGCCTTGACGCTGACAGCAGTGATAGTGCTGGCTCTGAGCATGGTTTTTCTGCCCACCCACCCTCGCATGCTCTCTGAAACCCAAGGCAGCCCTGTTTGGAGGAGCCTCGCAATCCAGCGGCTTGGCTTTTTGGCTGCCGCTTTCTGCACTTTGATGTTAAATATAGTGACTTCAGAAGCAGCCAACACCAGAAGGCAAAAGAGGACTGGTTTTAGCATTTTGCATTCAGCAACATCCTTTCGGTGAGAATGGAGGAGAAAACAGCCAAATGATCTACCTCCCCAGCCATCAAGAGTGTTGGGGGCTGGGCACGGTGGCTCGAGCCTGTAATCCCAGCACTTTGGGAGACTGAGGCTGGTGGATCACCTGAGATCGGGAGTTCGAGACCAGTCTGGCCAACATGCCAAAACCCATCTCTACTAAAAATACAAAAATTAGTGAAGCATGGTGGCACATGCCTGTAATCCCAGCTACTGAGGAGGCTGAGACAGGAGAATTGCTTGAACCCAGGAGGCAAACATTGCAGTGAGCTGAGATCATGCCACTGCACTCCAGCCTGCGAGATGGAGCGAGATTCTGTCTCAAATAATAATAATAGTCGTCGTCATCATCATCATCCCTGAATCCCACCCCATACCATTCAAAGTAGAACCTCTGGGGCATGAGGCTCAGGTATTGGTGCACTCTAGAAGCTCCCCAGGTGGTTCTCATGTGCAGCCAGGGCTGAAATCCACAGAGTAGAGGAAGGGATGCTAATGCGGTCATTCATCTGATGTAAATGCATTGCACTGCTGCCAAGTGCTAGGCACTGGGGACCCAGTGGAAGGCAAGACAGACCTAGTCCCTGCCCTCCTGGAGCTCACAGCCCAGAGGGGGAAGGGAGTCAAGTGACCCTGGCTCTGGTCCTGGCTCTACCACTGAGGATCCTGAGCTCCGGGACCTTTCCCTTTGCTTCTGCAGGCCCCAGGTTTCCTGTCAAAGGAGACTGCAGACCCAAATGATCTCTGATCCCCACCCTGCTACTCCCTTACCCAACAGTCCATTGACCTGTGTGTAATTTTTGTCTTTTTTGGTGGTGGTTTTTAAAATATATGTAACATTAAATTTGTCATTTTAACCATTAAACAAGAAGTTTTTTAAGAGACAGGGTCTTACTCTGTCACCCAGGCTGGAATGCAGTGGCTCAGTCATATCTCACTGCAGCCTCAAACTCCTGGACTTAAGCAATCTTCCTGCCTCAGCCTCATTAGTAGTTAGGACCACAGGTACAAGCCGGTATACCCAGCTAATTTTTAAATTTTTCGTAGAAACAATGTCTTGCTGTGTTGCCCAGGCTGTTCTCAAACCCTGGATTCAAGTAACCCTCCTGCCTCAGCCTCCCAAAGTTCTGAGATTACAGGTGTGAGCCGTCTTGCCTGGCCCATTTTAACCATTTTAAAGTGTACAGTTCAGTGGCATTAGGTATGTTCACATTGTGTGCAACCATCCACACCCATGTCCAGAACTCTTTCATTTTCCCCAAACTGAAATTCTGTGTTCATTAAACAATAACTCCCCATTCCCCCGCACCCCCCAACGGCCTCTGGCAACCACCATTCTGCTTTCTGTCTTTAAATTTGACTATTTTAGGTACCTAATGTAAGTGGAATCATCTTGTGTTTGTCTTGGTGAATGGCTTATTTCACTTAGCACAAGGCCTTCAAGGTTCAGCCATATTGTGCATGCAATAGGATTTCCTTCCTTTTTTAAGGCTGAATAATGTTCCATTTTATGTATATCCATTTGGGTTATCCATTCATTAGCTGATGGACACAGGCTGTTTACAAATCTTTTGACTGTTGTGACTATTGCTGCTATGAACATGACTCTGCAAATATCTCCTCAAGGCCCTGCTTTCAGTTCTTTTGGGTATATACTCAGAAGTGAAATTGCTAGATCATAGGGTAATTCTGTGTTTTGTTTGTTTGTTTGTTTTGTTTTTGAGATGGAGTCTCGCTCTGTCGCCCAGGCTGGAGTGCAGTGGTGCGATCTCGGCTCACTGCAAGCTCCGCCTCTCAGGTTCATGCCATTCTCCTGCCTCAGCCTCCTGAGTAGCTGGGACTACAGGTGCCCGCCACCAAGCCCGGCTAACTTTTTATACTTTTTTTAGTAGAGACTAGGTTTCACCATGTTAGCCAGGATGGTCTCAATCTTCTGACCTGGTGATCCATCCATCCGTCTCGGTCTCCCAAAGTGCTGGGATTACAGGCATGAGCCACTGTTCCTTGCTGGGTAATTCTATGTTTTAACTACCATCCTGTTTTCCATAGCAGCTGTACCATTTTACATTCCCATCAAAAGTGTAAAAGGGTTCCAATTTGTCTATATCCTTGCCAACACTTGTTATTTTCTACTTTTTCGATAGGAGCCATCCTAATGGGTGTGAGGTGATGTTTCATTGTGGTTTTGACTTGCACTTCCCTAATGCTTCGTGATGTTGAACCTCTTTTCATATACCTGTTAGCCATTGGTATATCTTCTTTAGAGAAATATCATTCAAGTCCTTTCCCATTTTTTAATTGCATAGTTTGGGGTTTTTTGTTGTTAAGTTATAGGAGTTACTTACATCTTCTGGATATTAACCCCTTATCATATATATAATTTTGCAAATATTTTCTTCCTTTGCAGGTTGCCTTTTCACTCTGTTGTGTCCTTTGATGCCTAGAAGTTTTTATTTTGATGTAGTTCAAAATGTTTCTTTTGTTGCCTCTGCTTTTGGTGTCATATCCGTGAGATGATTGCCGAATCTAGTGTCACGAAGCTTTTTCACTATGTTTTCTTTTAGGCGTTTTTTAGTTTGAGCTCTTACATTTATGTCTTTGATCCATTTGGAGTAAATTTTTGTATATGTTATAAGATAAAGGGTCCAAGTTCATTCTTTTGCATGTGGCAATCCAATTTTCACAGCACCATTTGTTGAAAATACTGTCCTTTCCTCACTGAATGGTCAGAAAGTCATTTTGTGGATGAGATAAAATAATGTACATGAAGCACCCAACACCATGCCTACAGTGGCTTAATAACTGATGGTCCTTTCTTTCTCCCCCTTATCTGAAATGTAGTTTTTAACTACAGCAATTGATTTTTAATAATCCCAATAGCAAATACCTGTATAGCACTGTGTGCCAGGCTCTGTTCTAAGTGTTTCATGTATATCAACCCATTTAATTTTCATAACATATATCAGGTAAGTACTGTTGTTTTCACTAGCTTTGGCACCTAGAAGTTAAGTAACTTACTCAAGACCACACAACTAGTAAGCAGTAGAGCCTGTATTTGAACCTAGTTTGGTAGGTAGTTTGGCTCCAGACTCTGTGGGTTCATAAACCTAATATCCTCATGTTTGGGGTGATTTTTGATGGCTTAGGCCTGTCATAAGCTTTTCAGTCTAGAGTTTGGTGAATGAAGAACCTAGTTATAAACTCCAGCCTTCAGGCCAGGACCTTTCCCGGGTGTTCTCTTGTGATAATAGCACCCCTAGAATGGCTCTGTTGGCTCAGCCCATCTGCTTGGGATGAGAATGTGGTGGTTCTGGTCTCTTCCCATTTCCTGCCAAGGCCCACTTATTCCAGGAGAAATGTAAACCCATTTTCTCTCTGATTTCACAGAAAAGGCAACAGATGGCTCCCTGCAAAGTGAGGATTGGACATTGAATATGGAGATCTGTGACATCATCAATGAGACGGAGGAAGGGTACGTGTGCCCCCCTCTCCTGGGAAGCCTCTCTCAGCTTTTAGGGGCCACTCAAAGCTTGTCAGGGCCTGAGGGTGGCAGATTTTAGTTTTTGTTTTGTGTTCTAGTCTGTTTGGTTTGGCATTGAATAAGCTGACACTCTGAATTATCTGTCCTTTTTGTCTTCATCCCTCCCCCACTTGCCCAGTGGCAGTGCTGGAGGTAGAACAGAGACACCTCTTTTAATCACCTGCTTTTAATCACAAGTAGAAATGAAGCTGCTTGATTACTTGGTTCCCAGTGGCCATTAGTCTCTGCAGCCCAAGTGTCACCTCTTCCCTCCCCTCCTTCCTGGCCTCTGCCTCTCCTTCACTGCCTATCTCTGCCCTGGTTTGCCGGGAGTCAGAGAGCACCACAGTGTCCATGGAGGGAGGTCCAGGGCATGGAGCAGACACAGCCGGGAGTGGGAAAGCGGCATGAGTGGACTTAGGCCACGTTGCCCCTCCTGCATTCCTGCACTGCTGGATCCGTTCCTGTTGTTATTTCCTGTATCCTCTTCTTTTGTTTTATAGCTGCACTCAATTTGTACTTCCTCCAAATTGGTCTGTATTTAGCCCTCTGTCCATACCACTAACGCTTACTTTACTGTAGCCATGCCCTCTTAAACCATTTTCAGAGTGGCAAGGAGAGCAGTTGGGACTCAGGCATCCCTGGGCTGGCATCGCAGCACTGTCACTCTAGCCTTGCCATGTGTGAACTGGGGACCAGCCTCTCAAGCTTGGTCCTGTTTTCATGCAGCAAATATTTCTCAAATGACTACCTTGTGCCAGGCCTATTGTAAATACTGAGGACACAGCAGTGAACAAGATAGATTCCTTCCCCTTGGGGAGCTACCATTCTAGAGTAGTAGGGAGGCAGGCCATAAACAAGATAATTAAACATATAACCTGGTCAGATGAGGACAAGACTGTGGAAGGGAGATGGGGAGAGAGGTGGCTAGGAATTAGCAATTTTAAATAGAGTGATCAAGAAAAGTCTTGACTGGGTTGGGTGGCTCACATCTGTAATCCTAGCACTTTGGGAGGCCAAGGTGGGCTAGTCGCTTGAGCCTAGGAATTCGAGACGAGCCTGGGGAACACAGTTGAATCTTGTATTTACAAAAAATACAAAAGTTAGCCAGGCCTGGTGGTGCATACCTGTAGTCCCAGCTACTTGGGAGGCTGAGGTGGGAGGATCACTTGAGCCCAGGAGGTCGAGGCTGCAGTGAGCCATGAGCATGCCACTGCACTCCAGTTTTGGTGACAGAGAAAAACCCTGTCTCAAAAAGAAAAGACAAAACAACAGAAAAGTCTCATTTAGAAGGTGATATTGAACAAAGACTTAAAGGAGATGAGGGTGTAGGGGGTGAGGATTATACAAGGGAAGAACTGTCAAGGCTCATGGAACAGCAAACCCAGAAGTCCTGGGACAGGGGGTGTCTGATGTGTTTGAGAAATAGCAAGGTGGCTAATGGGCCCGGAGTGGAGTGGTCAAAGAAGAGGGTACCTGGAGAAGAAGTTAGTGACATATTGGGGATCCAGATAATGCAGGGCCATGTAGAACCAGAGCGACTCTGGCTTCAACCTTTTTGGAGATTCAAGCAGAGAAGGGGTATGGTCCCACTCTTGTTGGAAAGAGGTCAATCTATTTGTTTAGAGTGGTCTGGCTGGGGGCAGACCAAGGACAGATGCAGAAAACCCAGCGACAGCCTGGCATAGTGGCATGCACCTGTAATCCCAGCACTGTACGAGGCTGAGGCAGGAAGATTGCTTACACCTAGGAGTTCAAGGCTGTGATGAACTAGGATGGTGTCACTGCATTCTAGTCTGGGGGACAGAGTAAGACTCTGTCTCTAAAAAGAAAAAGAAAAGAAGAAAGAAAACCCAGTGAGGAGGTTATCACAGTAATACTGGTGTGAGATGATGGTTAGAAGTAATGGGATTCTGAATGTGTTAGAAGGTAGAACCAATGAAATTGGCAGACATGGGAAAGGAATGAAGAGTCAAGGGAAATTGCAAGGCTCAGGGCCTGAACAGCCATGGGATGGAGCTGCTGTTTCCTGAGGTGGAACAGGCTGGGGAGCAGAGATCAGGAGTAGATCTGTGCTGCCAGCCAAGCTCCTGGAAGATGTGACAGGGAACTGTACAGGGAACTTGAGTTGGGGGCAGTGGCCTGCAGTGGATGAAAACGTGGGAGTCTTTGGTGAAAGGTGGCATATTTTCACCAGCTAAATATAGGTGATCAGCTTGGTACCTGGCACACAGATGTGACTCACAAATAGTTGTTAGGGACTACACATCTCTAATGCCATCATCACCGGGCTCAGAGTGGCTACCTTCCTCACGTCCTCCTCACACACCACTCATTCACTTGTTTGTCCAGTCATCCGGCCATGTTTACTGACCCCCAGCGGCGGAGGTATAGCAGCTGCAGGATGCCAAGGTGAACGTTCCAGCCTGCCCTTGAAGGCTCACCTGGAGGGACTGGGAAGGGCTGTGGCCAAGGCCTGTCCCTGATACCATGGTCCCAGAGGGAAAGGTGGGTACAAATGCCTCGTGGAGGGACTGTCTTCCAGGATGGCAGGAGAAATGTGTCCCGTAGCCAAGGGTGACGTCAAAAGGGCCAGTGTGTCAAGGGATACAAGTGGTCTAGGGTAGACAGGGTGATGTTGGGGGAGCGGGAGTGTCTGGAATGCAGCTGGAAAGGTAGTCAGGGTCAGGTGCCACATTCTCTGGTGTCTGCGCTTTACCCTAGAGGTGGACCTCTGCTTCGGCCCCTTCCCTCCTGTCCCTTCCTGCTGCTGAACCAGCAAGTTGATCCCTTGCTAACAAGCCTTCAGGGCCTTCACAGACACTTAGGGTAAAAACCCTAACTGGTACCCTCCTGAGGAGCCCCAGACCCCTCGGCAGCTCCGCTTTGAGCTCTTCAACCCCGCTGATCTTTCAGCTCCTTGAATTTTCCACATTCCTGGGCGCAGCTTGAAATTCTCTACAGATTTGAGCAATATACAAATACGTTGGCAACTCTTATCTTCCAGTGAATTGCTCAAATATCTCTATGGCTTGAGAGCAGGAAGCCCAGGAACCCCAGGAGCTTCCTCATTCTGAAGGGGCCATGCCTTCTTTTTCAAATCCTCAGTTCCCAGAAGGTTGGTCACACACATCTTCCTCTTCAAGTGGCTAAATCTCCTGTTGCTACCTTTTTGACTGAGAGCACCTCAGTGATTCCTGAGAATGTTTTCTCCTTGCTTCTGCTGTGAGGTGTTCCAAAATCTCTTCCTAGCCAGGTGCAGTGGCTCATGCCTGTAGTCCCAGCTATTCAGGAGGTTGAGGCGGGAGGATTGCTTGAGCCCAGATGTTTGAGACCAGCCTAGGAAATGTGGTGAGACCCCATATCTTAAAAAAAAAAAAAATATCTTCCTAAGTGGAAGAAACTCCCACAAGTTGAACTGACAGTAGGGCGCCCCACCCACCCCTTTGCGCCCTCCCTGAAGGGCCTCTGACCTGCCGTCCCTTCTGTTCTCGTCATCTCTCTCACTAAGTAGAGCCCGTCATTCACTGAATCTCTCAGTTTGAATCTCATTTCCCTAACCCCCTTCCCTCCTGATTTGGACAAGTCCTCTGTTATATGAGTTCATAACCTGTGTTGTACTGATGCTCATCACAGTTTAAACTTATAGATCTGTGGGACGGTTGTTAGTGTCTGTCTTGCCCTGTAACCCCCACAAGGCTGTGAGCTCCATGAAGACAGGATTTCCATCTGTTTTACTCACCATTTTGTCCCTAGCACCTAGCACAATGCATTTGATTAGCTGTTAATAAATATTTGTTAAATAAGTGAATAAATGAACAAAGTCTCTAAGGCACTCACAGTCTGATGAGGAATGCAGGCATATAAACATAAGCATAACACGGCATAACAAGTGCTGGGTGGGGGGCAGGGAGAGAGAGAAAAGCTATGTATAGCTATGGACACTAGTGCAGTGGCAATGGTCAGCCTTGGGACTTTTGGCAGCAAAGCCTTCTTGGAGGAAGTGACACCAGACTGGAGTCTTACAGAGTGCCAGGGTATCAGCCAGATGAGGCAGGTGGATAAAGGGGAGGAAGGTGGACACCCCAGCCTGGAGCAGTCCTAGGTCACCACTCGCTTATTGTGCGATCCTGTGTGAGTTACTTCATCTCCCTGTGTCTGTGTCCCATTTCCTCATTTATAAAATGGGGTTGCCAATAATACCTATCTCATAGGGTTGTTATGAGAATTAAAGGACTAAATATACATGAAGTATCTGGCTACATAACTGTATCTTCATATCCATACTTTATATATGGATTTACTATTTCCCTTTAAAGATTTCCATTGCCCTTGACTTTTGTCATCACTTTCATTTGGGTGTCAGTTATCTGCCCAGTCTTGGTGATGATCTCTGTGGATTCACTGCCCTTACCCTCTCTGCCATCTCTGAGCACTTGCCATGTGCCAGGCCCTGTGTCCAGCCCTGCAGTGCCTCATCCCAAGCAGCGACCCCTACCCCCAACAGTTCTATATGGTAGTGACAGCCTGTTTCAGTGTTAAGGAAACTGAGGCTGAGTAGTTTGGTCACTTGCCAAAGGCCTTGCAGCACAACTTGGAAGGGCACATGCAGGATGCAAGCACAGGGTCACCTGGCTACAGCCACTGAAGTGCTGCCTGTACTTCTTATATTTATACAATGCTTTACCAATGGGAGGCTGTGGTCCTGGTGGGTGCAGATTGGTAAACTGCCCCAAAGGCCTCTCCCTGGGCTTTCCCTAATGTCCAGAGCTGAAGTCACCATCGGCCTAAGGAATGCTGATGCCTAAGGCCTTGTATGACAGTCCTTCAGGCATTAACCAGGAGTGGCTGGCTGAATAAGCTACCTAGGACTCTTTTTATTTATTTATTTTTGAGGTGGAGTTTTGCTCTTGTTGCCCAGGCTGGAGTGCAATGGTGCGATCTCAGCTCACCACAGCCACTGCCTCCCAGACTTAAGCAATTCTCCTGCCTCAGTCTCCTGAGTAGCTGGGATTACAGGTATGCACCACCACGCCCAGCTAATTTTGTATTTTTAGTAGAGACAGGGTTTCACCATGTTGGCCAGGCTGGTCTTGAACTCCTGACCTCAGGTAATCCGCCTGCCTTGGCCTCCCAAAGTGCTGGGATTACAGGCGTGAGCCGCAGCACCCAGCTGGGACTGTTTTAGACTCTGTTTTCCAGGCCTCACCCCAGATCTACCCAATGAAGGCACAGCTTGTGGATTTGGGAATTGCACTCCAGGTGACTCGGATGTGCCCCTCTCATGAGGACCCCCTGACCTGGGTCGTTTTCATGGCCATCTCTGGACCCTCCTCAGCTCATAGAATCTTTGTCTGTGTTCTACCTTCTAAGCTGGAGAGGGCACAGAGGAGAAACTGAAGACATACAATAGAGCAAGATAATAATGGGGAGGGGGTGTTTCGGGTGATGGCAGAGGGGTAGCCGTGTCCTCCTTGGGGGTGATGAGGAGAAAGCTTTTCCAGAGAGTAGTACTGAAGCTGAAGGACAATATAAAGGCTGTGGCTGGAGGGATGACAGGAGGCTTGTTTGGGGATCAGGGAAGAGTTCTTGTAAGTCCAGGGTCCAGGGAGACTTTGAGGAGCCTGATCATGGCCCAGAGGCCAGATCACAAGGCTGTGAGCACTGCATGAGGAGCCTGCTAGGAAAAGCTGCTAGGGCTTGGTGCCTTCTCAACACAGGCCACTGATTCTTCCTGATCCTTTCTTTCTGCTCCCTCTTGGCTCTTGACACACGCTTCTGTCTCTTCTCCTGGTTTCCAACTCCACACTATCTAATCTGCTGCAGCTTCTTGAAACTTTGTGATTCCTTTGACATGACTTTGATCCTCCTCTCTGAAGCTTCTCCCCCGGGGAGAGAGATAAATACTTGCTTTTGTGCTCACCCATTACTCTCAGCCAGTACTTCCCACAGCCTGTGGATGAATTTTCATTTTAAACCTCATCCAGGAACCTGCTGACTGTCTGATTTCCCACCCTGTGGCCCCCACACCAGGAGAGCCCTGAGTGTACTGGTCCTCGGCCAGCCAGAAGTGATTGCAGCCCTGAGGCGCTCTTCCTATTTTCCTGTTCCATGAAAGTTCAAGAGGACAGAAGAGAGATAGGACTGAGGGTTGTGGCAGCTGTGGGTCAGGGACAGCGGTGGTTTGGCAGAGCCTTGGAGAGAGGATATCAGTCCATGCTCTTGGCCAGTAGCCACGGAATTTCAGCTCTCAGGCCACAAACAGCCCTCAAAGCAGAGAGCCGGTTAAGTCCCGTATTTGCAGAAATCAGCATCCCCTTTTGGAAATGGCAGCCATACTACAGACATAGTTGGCCTTGGGCCCAGTCCCCGTGGAGCCTTGTGTCTGTCTCATCAGCCCTTTGACCCAGGGGCCACGAATTCCTGCAGGGCAGCCATATGTCAAGCTGGGAATGGGAAACAGGTGATTCAGGGTGTTTTAAAATTTTCTTTCAGAAGCCTTGCTCCTTTCACTTTCTTTCTTTTTTTTTTTCTTTTTGAGATGGAGTCTCACTCTGTCACCCAGGCTGGAGTGCAGTGGCATGATCTTGGCTCACTGCTACCTCCACCTCTCAGGTTCAAGTGATTCTCTTGCCTCAGCCTCCAAAATAGCTGGGACTACAGGCACACACCACCATACCCAGCTAATTTTTTTGTATTTTTAGTAGAGATAGGGTTTCACCATGTTGGCCAGGCTGGTCTTGAACTACTGACCTCAAGTGATCTACCCACCTCGGCCTCCCAAAGTGCTGGGATTACAGGAATGAGCCACAGCGCTGGGCACACTTTCTCTTTTTTATTTTTCTGGAGATGGAGTTTTGCTCTTATCACCAGGCTGGTGTACAATGGCATGATCTCAGCTCACTGCAGCCTCCGTCTCCCAGGTTCAAGTGATTCTCCTGCCTCAGCCTCCCAAGTAGCTGGGATTACAGGCAGCTGCCACCACACCCAGCTAATTTTTGTATTTTTTAGTAGAGGCAGAGTTTCACCATGTTGGCCAGGCTGGTGGCCCACAGCCAGACTAGGGGCTCCTCAGAGCATAGGGTAATGGGTCTGCACAGGGGCTTTGTGCCAGGGGCAGCTCCTAGGCCCACAGCTTTGTTGAATCCTGAGTTAGAATAAATTAAATTACATGTTAGACACAAGACCTACACGTAATACGTGTACTTAGAGGGCTGGCTGGGAATCCTAACTCTAAGGTATAACAATAATTAAGGAAGAACTCACTCCAACTTCCAAACAACTCCACTCCAACTTTTGGACATGGCCCATTTGTGAACTGAGTACCATCTATAATTCTACAAGATTTTCTCTGGGAATCCACCTCAGATCTGTCACCTAAAAACACAAAACTTGTTGGGTGTTTTTTTTCTTTTGTTTTGTTTTTTTTGAGATGGGGTCTTGCTTTGTCACCCAGGCTAGAGTGCAGTGGCCGGATCTCAGCTCACTGCAAGCTCCGCCTCCGAGGTTCACGCCATTCTCCTGCCTCAGCCTCCCAAGTAGCTGGGATTACAGGCAGCTGCCACCACACCCAGCTAATTTTTGTATTTTTTAGTAGAGGCAGAGTTTCACCATGTTGGCCAGGCTGGTCTTGAACTACTGACCTCAAGTGATCTACCCACCTCGGCCTCCCAAAGTGCTGGGATTACAGGAATGAGCCACAGCGCTGGGCACACTTTCTCTTTTTTATTTTTCTGGAGATGGAGTTTTGCTCTTATCACCAGGCTGGTGTACAATGGCATGATCTCAGCTCACTGCAGCCTCCGTCTCCCAGGTTCAAGTGATTCTCCTGCCTCAGCCTCCCACGTAGCTGGGACTATAGGCACCTGCCACCTCGCCCGGCTAGTTTTTTGTATGTTTTAGTAGAGACGGCGTTTCACCGTGTTAGCCAGGATGGTGTCGATCTCCTGACCTCGTGATCCGCCCATCTCGGCCTCCCAAAGTGCTGGGATTACAGGCTTGAGCCACCGCGCTGGGCCAAACTTGTTGGGTTTTAAGGAGACTCACTTAAACTTTCTCTGGGAAAAGGAGTTCCATGGAATTCAGGAAGAGCCGGGCATCCAGGGCTCATAAGTACCTGGCACTCTCTCTATCTCTCTTATGGTTTCTCTGGAAAAACTCTCTTCTATGTACCCACACACCAGTGGGTTAGTTATGGTTTTGAATAGTAATACTTGCATGTGATACGGAATTCAAAAGGTCCACAAAAAGGCAGTCCAGGGAAAAACCTCCCTCCCCCTTTTGTTCCTTTCCTTAGGGGCAGCCACAGTTACCAGATTGTTATAGCTCCTTCTAGAGAGTCTCTTCCTTACGCTGACATGTGTGCTATGTACGTTTGCTTTCCTTCTATAACTCAACTAATAGCAAGCTTTGTACACTGTTATGCAAAGAACTTTATGCACATGTCTTTGAGTTTGGTCCATATTGGTACATGAGTTTCTTTATTCTTTTTTTGCAGCTGCATAGTATTCCATTGTGTCAATGGTTTAATTTAACCTGTTGTGTATTGACGGACATTCAGTTTGTTCCCAGTATTTTACATTTACAAACATGCTGCAGCCGGCGAATAGTCTTGCATATATGCTAGTTCACATATCTGTAGGATCGTGTCCTCAAGTGAGATTGTAAGTATCTTTATATGTCTGTTCTTTTTTCCAGGCCAAAGGATGCCATTCGAGCCCTGAAGAAGCGGCTCAATGGGAATCGGAACTACAGAGAGGTGATGCTGGCATTAACAGTGAGTGCTATTCTCCTTGGGGAGGGAAGTCATCTGGGGAACTCCTTGCTCCTGGCCTTGCCCCCCTCACAGGGCCTTCCCTCTGCCCACTCAGCACAACCTCTGAATGGCTTGGTGCCTGGACCACCGGAGTCCAGCAAAGCCTTCTGGTATTGCCTTTGGGTTTTCCTGTCCTCTGAAACAGGGAGTAGTGAGCTTCAGTTTGGTAAATGTATACCAGCAGAAGATAAGGTATGTGCAGTGCTGTCAGGTACAGAAGGCCAGAGCAGAGGAGCTAAAGATTTTGAGTGGGTCCCTTTTCTGCCACCAGCCTGCTCGGAGACTGAGACCAACTCCTTCTCTAGATATCAGTTTCCTCTTTATAAAAATGTTGGCCAGGCGCGGTGGCTCATGCCTGTAATCCCAGCACTTTGGGAGGCCGAAGCAGGACGATCACAAGGTCAGGAGTTCAAGACCAGCCTGGCCAACATAGTGAAACTCCGTCTCTACTAAAACTACAAAAATTAGCCAGGCATGGTGGTGCATGCCTGTAGTCCCACCTACTCGGGAGTCTGAGACAGGAGAATCGCTTGAACTCAGGAGGTGGAGGTTGCAGTGAGCTGACATTGCACCACTGCACTCCAGCTTGGGCAACAGAGTGAGCCTATGTCTTTCTTTTTTTTTTTTTTTTTTTTGAGACGGAGTCTTGCTCTGTCGCCCAGGCTGGAGTGCAGTGGCCGGATCTCAGTTTACTGCAAGCTCTGCCTCCCGGGTTTACGCCATTCTCCTGCCTCAGCCTCCTGAGTAGCTGGGACTACAGGTGCCTGCCACCTCACCCAGCTAGTTTTTTGTATTTTTTAGTAGAGACGGGGTTTCACCATGTTAGCCAGGATGGTCTCGATCTCCTGACCTCGTGATCCGCCCGTCTCGGCCTCCCAAAGTGCTGGGATTACAGGCTTGAGCCACCGCGCCCAGCCGAGCCTATGTCTTTAAAAAAAAAAAAGTTCCACCTATTGAATACCTGCCCCTGCCCCTGCCTGGGTCTGTGCTGAGCTTTTTGGACATTAATGAAGATGTTTACAACCACCATTCAAAAGAGATTTCACTATCCCCCTCATACAGATGAGGAAACTGAGGCTCAGAGAGGTCTGGAGTTTTACTCAGCCTTCACAGCTAGTGAGGTACTGAGCTATGGATTGCCATCATAAAGTGGTCTTTCGCATGGGGTAAAAACTGAAAATAGCTACAAAGACTCTTGAAAAAGTCAGCCAAGTGATTTTTTTCAGAAAGAAACAGACCAGATTTTTGCCCTTACCAAAGCTGTCAGAGAATTTAAAGACGACTTCAGGTGTTATTTCTGTCTTGAGAACTAACAGTTTTTCAGATGTGGCAAAATCTGGGCCACAGTGAGTTCTTAAAATAGAAACTGTGACAGGTCACCAGGTCGACTTCTCTGGGGCTTTGAAATAGTAGGTTATTTTTCCAAAACAACTATGTTTCCTTTTAAAGCAGAGAACCTGTTTGGATTTTTTGCCCAAGCGAAACCCCAAAACTTATTAAGAGAGTATTGCCAGGGAATTGGGATTTGAATAATAAAGGAGAAAAGACTGGTTGAGAAATAGGGAATTAAAGCTTTTATTTATTTTTTTTCTCAGAATTTGAGCCGCAGCATTCACTAAACCAGGAGTGATGCCCAAAACGAATGGCTTTCAATAACTCATATCACCAGGGAATTAGCTCTGATATGTCAGGGCATTTTACTGCTATCTAAAACTTCTCCATTTACACACCCAACTTCATGGTAATCGTGTTGAATGAAAATTTTTCTAAAGGGAACTCTGCATTTACTTGCCTTCCTCTAGCAGGGCATGATGGACACTCTTTGACGCTTTGACCTTTCCTGTGGGTTAGGGCTTCACTACAAACCCAGCCATGCCTTTGGGAGGCCTGTGAAATGTGCAGGGCTGCCGTCCGAGGCCCCATCCTAGTGCACTTTGCATGGTCTCACGTCTGCTGTTAGGGCTTCACTTACTCTGTTAGTGTCTTTCGGTCCTCCTGTTTCTTGTGGCCCTTTCCTGACTTCATATCTGTACCCACCAAGATTGTTAATATTTACCCAAAATAAGTTAGTAAGAAGCCCTGAGGGGCTCTCTGCTTGTGTCTTCGTTTGTGGACTTAAACATCATTTCTGATTGCTTAGAGGCCCCTTTTGCTTTCTCCATGGCTTTTGGCTTCATTCTGGAAAATTACCACTGTATGTTTCATGCCTTTCAACCCATAGGGACAAATCTGCCAGGGTCCTATTTGACAGGGTGGCCTAAAGTGGCTCTTGCCAGCCCAGGGAGGACCTCCTATATCTCCTGCTCAGATAGGCTTTGGGGCTGCTCTGTGACACGTGCATCTCTGTCCAGCACACTTCCAAGGCCAGGCTGGAACACACTGACCTTGAGGACTGCTGTGCAGGAGAAACTAAGAATGTATTTCCCTAAAGGCAGGCAGTGGTTCCTGCCCACTGCTGCTCTGAGAGTGGAGTGGAGCCCCAGGCTGCCCCGCTCCTCAGACCTATGCCTCTTTTTCCAATTCTCTTTCCTACTCATAACTGCAGCCTCGCCTTTCCCACCTGCTTCTCACAAAATAAAGCATACTTCTTGCCATCTGCCTTGACCCCAACACCCCACTGCCTGAGTTGGGAGGAAGGTTTTAGAGAATCCTAGAGAGAAGGGTGCCTTCTTGAGGGCAGAACGAACCCCTCTGGTTCATCTCAGTGCCCCCATGGATCACTGCGAGAGAGTGAATGCCAGTTACCTCATGGTTACCAGAATCAGGCACAAGCAGAGACTCAGAAAGGAAAATGCCTCCTTGGCTCAGTAAAACCTATGGTTGCTCAGAGGCCCTGAGGGTGCCAACCTCCAGAGTCTTCCTTGGCAAGCCCACAGGAACCCGGGGCCTCCTAAGGTGCAGCCAGCAGCGAGGCAAGGAACGATTCTGGCTGGCTGCGAGCTGCCTGGCATGGGATTCCCAGCTTTGGCCTCCTAGGTTAAGTTACATGGTACCTCTGATCCTCCGCTTCCTCATCTCTAAAATGGGATGGTTCCCACCTTACAGGGTTATTTCAAGGACCAAATGAGGGAACAGTAAAGGTAACACGTGTTGTTTGTCATCTGAGGCACTCTCAGCTGATGTGGCTGCTTGGAGGAAAGCTGTGAGGGAGGGATGGCCCTGTGGCCTCAAGGTGGGTAAGGAGACTGGGGCTCCAGAGAAGGCTGATCACAGTTCCTGTGCTCCTTCTGGCACTGACTGACAATTTGTACCTAGATCAATGTCTTCATCTTTCTAAACCACTTAACTCTAAAACATGGGATATTAAGGTCCACTTAAGGAGAAGTAATTAGTTGTGAGAACTGGATAACATTCCATATGTTATGGAAGGATCTCTCATAGTGCCTGGAATATAGTCGCATTCAGTCAGTGTTCCAGTTATGGACCTTTCTTTACAGCTGTGATTTGTCCAGGTAAAGCCCAATTGCTTGGACCCAGCCCTGTGGGATGGCTGCGGAAGTTAACCAGTGGTTGGATTAGTCTGAGCAAATGAGAATAACTGAGGTAGTCAGAAATGTTCCCTGTTGCTGGTGACATCGTTTTGAGGAGGCATTCCCCAGTTAGCAGACTGTGGCACTGGGGGCTGGTGGCATGGAAAGGGCCAGGTAATCCTATGGGTTACTTTACAGAGTGCTGGGAAGTTCAGAGAGCTCCTCCCAGTTAGTACCTCCGAATTCCAAGAGGCTACACACCTGTCCTATGGGAGGATAAGAGGCCATCCTCTTCCTTGTGTGTACAGCAGCCTTCTGAATAGTAATCATGTAATCACGTAATCATGGTCATCAGTTATTGAGCACCTCCCCTATACAGGATGCTTTGCTAGGTGCATTATTTTATGTATGTATGTATGTATGTATGTATGTATGTTTTTGAGACAGAGTTTTGTTCTGTTTCCTGAGCTGGAGTGCAATGGCACGATCTCGGCTCACTGCAACCTCTGCCTCCCAGGTTCAAGCGATTCTCCTGCCTCAACCTCCCAAGTAGCTGGGATTACAGGCACGTGCCACCAAGCCTGGGTAGTTTTTGTATTTGTAGTAGAGGCAGGGCTTCGCCATGGTGACCAGGCTGGTCTTGAACTCCTGACCTCAGGTGATCTGCCCACCTCGGCCTCTGAAAGTGCTGGGATTACAGGCATGAGCCACTACGCCTGGCTTATGCTTTGAATGTATTCTTGCTAATCTTTCCAACTGTCTTGCAAAGGAGAGCTCATCATCTCTGCTTTACAGATGAGGATGCTGAGGCTCAGAAAGATATGTCCTGGGCCATTCAGGGAGAAAGTGGCAGAGCTGAGATTCGAGCCCTCACTGACCATCTGGCCATAACCAGTATGCTGGCTTTTCTGAGCAGCTAAAGCCTGTGTCACTTGTTTTCCCAGATAAGGGAGAAGCAGGCAGGGTCTGAATCAAACATGGACATTAAAGTCACCTGGCAGCTGAGGTTCATAAACCATTTGTCAAGAGTGGAAAATCCTTTGTCATTGCCAATTTTGGTTGCAGAAGCAGGGTTGAGTGGGGGATGTGTGTGTGCATTTGCTTTCTCACATATAAGGGCCAGTAACTCACGAAGCAATTCAAGCTGTCATAGCAGCCTCCTCTTGTGACAGAGCCCATGTCCCATTGGCTAATGCCTCATACCCAGAGGCCCAGAGAGAGGAGTTAAAATGCTAATTTTCAGGGACCGCTCAGTCATTTTGATCCCATTAAAACACTAGCATCCTTCTCATGCAAAACTGGTGCCTCAATTACCAACTAATTGCCTGATTATTGTGCAGGGACAGGAGACTTCAGTCAGTAAGGGGCTGCTGTCATCCCTGGAGAATGGAGTGTGGGAATGCGTGTGCCATGCAGGTTTGGCTCTGGAGGAGACGTGTCAGAAAGCTGATCTAGGAGCAAGACAGAGCGGGTGGTGGAAACTCAGCTGTGCTCCTCAGTTCCCAGTGTCTTCTCCAGCTCCCACTGGGGTGACCCCTCTCCTTCCCTCCCCACATCAGGTGCTGGAGACATGTGTGAAGAACTGTGGCCACCGCTTCCACATCCTTGTGGCCAACCGAGATTTCATCGACAGTGTTCTGGTCAAAATTATCTCTCCCAAGAACAACCCTCCCACCATTGTACAGGACAAAGTGCTTGCTCTGATCCAGGTAGGTTGGACCCCTTGCCCAATTTGTTGGGACAGAGTAAGATGAAGTCTCTTATTTATGAGTCCTCATGCTCTCCCACCATTTGGAGGAAAAAAAATGGGGGCTTCTACATTTAAATATTTGGTGCAAAATACTTAAAAAAAAATAATCATCCCACTGGAATGAAATTCTAATTGATGGCTCTCCAGCCAGTTGACAGAGCCTTCCTGAAGCTTTCTGGGTGCCATCCCTCTGCTGCCCACAAAGTCAGGTAGGGTGGCCTCAACAGGCCTCTGAGAAAACGTGGAGTAGGAGGAAACATGTTGGAGCTACATGCGGGTTTGGTGAGGTCACAGGGCAGGGGCCAACTCTGGTTCAGGCAGAGCAAGGTGGGGGACTGGGGATGGTTTTAAGGGATGTTTCACTGAGGAGATGACATTTCTGTTGGACCCTGAAGAATGATGGGGAGTTTGGTGGAAAAGTCAGTGTGAGAGACATCACAGGCAGGGAGAATAGCATGTGCAAAGGCCCAGATGCATCAAAGAGAGCAGTTGGCATATTTGGGTTGTATTTGTTATCACTTGCTCTGTTACGAAATTACCTCAAAACGTAGCTTCAAACAGAAAATGTTCATTATCTCTTAGTTTCTGTGGGCCAGGAATTCAGGAGCAGCTGGCTGGGCAATTCTGGCTTGGAGTCTATCTTGAGGTTGCATTGTCTGAAGGCTCGACTATAGCTGGAGGTTCCACTTCCACCATGGTGCACCCACACGGCTGTTGGCAGGAAGCCTCAGTTCCTTGATGACTATTGTCAAGAGACCTGAGTTTATCACCATGTGGACATCAAGATTTGGTCTTGATGACCTAGCCTTGGAAGTCACTTACCATCTTTTCTGTTATGTTCTGTTTGTTAGAAGGGAGTCACCAGGCCTAGCCTAAGAGTAGGGGAAATAAACTCCATCTCTTGAAGAAAGGAGGATCAAGGAATTTGTGGATACGTTGTAAAGACCACTATGTGGGGAAGGCGGTGTAATGAAGAATGTTGGGGGCAGGGCTTGGGGCGGGGGAGCAGGCAGGAGATGGGGCCAGAAGGATGCCCAGAGGCCGGTGGCCATCATGCTGAGGAGCCGTGCTTGGTCCTGTAGGCAGTGGGAAGCCATCGAAGGGCTCTGTGCTGGGGTGTATGCAGACCTGGGTTTTAGACAGAGCACGTGGTGACAGGGCAGAAGGCACGTAAGTCAACAGGCAAGACAAGGGCCTGCGGGAGCCAAGAGGAGAGACCATCCCAGGACTGGGCATGGAGCTCCAGCAAGGCCACAGGGAGGCAGCCAGGCAGAGGCAGCGGAGAATTCAGGAAGTGGAGTGCCGGGGCAGTCCGGGCTCTCAGATGGGTCAGGTGTGCAGCTGGAGAGGAGCCTCTGTCCATTCCCTGTGCTCACTTCCCTCTGCCTGAAACGTCCTTCCCCAGCTTTCAGAGCAGTGACTCCTCCTCATTCACATGGGAGGCCTCCCACTGGTTTTAAGCACACACCCTCTCTGTCTCACATCATCCCTTTTTGTGGTCTTCAAGACTGGCTTTGCTAACATTTCTTTTGTCTGCCTCACTCTTCTTTCCCTAAGAACCCAGGGACATCATGTCCCCAGGGTCTAGAGCAGTGTATTGTGTAGAGCGGGTGTTCAGTATTTCTTTATAATGAATGAGTGAATGTAGTTAATTCTGAGGAGCTCTGGGAGGCCTTCCCATGTTTCCCCTAGGGTTGTCCCTCGCCCCCATTCTGCCCACCCAACATCTTTCTCTCTCTCTCTCTCTGACACACACACACACACACACACACACGCGCGCGCACGCATGTGCACGTGCACACGTGCATGTACTTTACCTTCCCCATATACCCCACCCTACCACAGCCCTTCGTTCTGGGGCTGCACTCCCCTACCTCAACACCTCCAGGAATTCATGTTAGGAAAACAAATTGTGGCTTCTCACAAAGCACGTCCTGTCCTTTCTGACCCCGAAGCCTGTCTGGGCCTCGGGGTGGCCGGCCCACCCCATGGCAAGCACAGCTATCACAAGGGGTGTGGACTACACTGCCCCTGCTGACTGTGTAGGGACCACGGCTGAGGGCAGACACAGCCTTCTTCACTGACTGTGGCCCACGCCTCTACCCCAAGGATGCCTGTCCTCGCACACCCTGCCCTCACCTCCAAGCTTTCCATTCAGGATCACCCCTCCACACATTCCAGCTCCTCCCAGCTTTCACCCACCCCTGCTGCTAACCTCAGACAGGTGTGGTAATTTATGTGGGCATTTACTACCTTATCTGTAAAATGGAACTTGGGGTTCTTGCCTGTCTGCTCTCAACCCTAAGCCCATGAGATCAGCCCATGGTGTGACGTGACCAGCACCATGTTCTGAGGCCTCCCCCTGCTGGCCTGGCAGTAGCAGTGTGTGCTGGCCACGGGGACCTGAGCAGAATGGGGCCTTGAGATGCCTTGCAAGCTTCTGCCTGACTGGACACAGTTTCCTGATCCAGCTGTGAAAAGCATGGGCTTCAGATAAGGGTGCTACTCCTAGATGGGGGTTATGACCCAGCTGGAGAGTGTTCTTCCTCTCTGGATTTGCAGTGTTCCTGAAGAGCTCTCGCCTTTGGTAACGGCTGCCCAGCAGAGGACAGCAGGCAGCATTCAGCTGTAGGTGGCTTGGCTTCTGTAACAAGGGGAACCAATAGAATAAACAGAATCCCTAGCCCTTTCTTTTTTTTTTTTTTTAACTTTTAATTGAATTATATATACAGGAAATCACACATAAAAGTGTGTACAACTTGATAAATTTTCACAAACTGAACATGTAACCAGCCCCTGCATCTGGAAACAGAATATGAACATACCCAAAACCTCCCACCTTCCGGATGACCACTTGCCTGAGCTCTCACAGCATAGACGAGTCTTCTCTGTTCCTGAACTTTGTCCAGAGTGCTCTGTTGCCTCTGCTGTGTTTGTGGGTGTCACACGCATTATTCCCTGTGATTCTAAGTCTTTTATTCCCGTTGCTGTACCAAGTCCTATTGTGTGAACACGCTGCAGTTTCTTTACTCCTCCCACTGTTAATGGGGACTTGGTGTTTGCAGTGTAGGGCTACTGTGAAAAACGCTGCTATGAGCATCTAGCACTTGACTTTTGTTGAGCATATATATTCCTTTTTAATGGGAATATATTAAGTTGAATATGTGAAAGTGCCATCTTTGTTGGTCAAAAATGGCCAAATATTAGCAATTTCACATGTATCCACCTCATACTGAGGTATGAGGTTGCTGGGTGGTGGGGAATGGCCTCCATGAGGCTCTTGGGTGTCCTCGGTCACCAGCACTCAAGAATGTTAGTTGCTTCACATCCTCACCCATATACCCTGTTTTCAATCTTCTTCATTAGAGCGTGGAGTAGTATTGCATTGGGTCAACCTTTTTTTAGCCCCTTTGAGAAAGAAAGTACTTTTGTTTGCATGTTGAATATACTTTAGAAAATCTTAAGGCTCCCCCAGAGACTCTGACAATTCCCCCAGGAGAGAAAGTGCTGCTCCCACCATGAGACAAAAATGGGGTTGGAGGTGACAGGTCACTGGCTGCCTTGCCAGCCTGTGAATAGGTAGCAGCTCTCATATCAATGCGGCTAGGCTTAGAGGAGGTTCAGCTAAGCGTGGGGTGCCAGAGCAGTAACAGACTCCTCTGCCCCATCGTGGTGTCAGGATGCTTCTTGGTGCTCTTCAGAGAAGTGGGGCAGGGTCAGTCCTGGCCCTACCCTCAGGGAGCCAGCAGTTTAACTGGAAAAACGAAGGTTTGCAGATGACAGAGGGCAAGGGCCCAGTCAGGAAGGACTTAAACTGGCTTTTGACTGTTTGTGGGTTGGGGGTGGAGTGGGATACAGCCTTAACCTTTCCATTCTGGAAAAGTAGATTGAATGTGTTAGCACTTGAAAAGCTTTCAAGGTAAAGGGGCCACACAGACGTGCCTCCCTAACACCTTCTGCCTATGAGGCATGGTTGGGGGTCCTGGCAGAGGTAGAACCCATGGCTCTGATTACCAGCTGCTGGCCAAAGCCCACTGCCCCTTTGGTTGCCCTGGGGATGGTGGAAGCAGAGCCGCAGCCAGATTGAGGGGAAGGGGGAGGTTGGGCTCCACACTAGCTTTTCCAAAGTCTCCCTGTGCCTATAGGGAAATGGGTGATAGAGCTCATCCGTGCACATCTGCCTGCCCCCAGCCCACCTTCTGATTCCCTTTCAGAGTGCCATTCGCAGGCATGGTCAGCCTACCCAGTGGCACGTTTACCATCAGTAGCACCCTGGCCAACTGCAAAGAGAATCCAACTGATGCCTACCCCTCCTTCCCCCACTGCACTCCTTCCCTTCCCGTATGGGGGCTTTCTGTCTTCTGGCTGCCCTGCAGCCATCCGTAGCCACCCAGTCCCCCTCAACCCACCAAAAGCCAGACCCAGCAGCATGGTTCTGGGACCTTTTACCAACAGGTGCGAGGGCTCAGTCGGCTTACCCTCACCACAGGGTCTGCCTGTCTGGATGGAGCTGGTCTTCCTGGGAGGATGGGAGGAGAGACACATTGAGAGTGGTGCAGCCTGGTTAGTAGCTTGCTGACACTCACTCCTACCCCGGGGGTACCAAAGACTTCGCTTCTGGCAGCTTTCAGCTTCACCCCGACGTTTTCACCTCATGCCTTGGCTGGTGTTTTGGCTTGTGTTCCTTTTTGTTTGCTCACATTAAGCCCCGTTTGTTGAGAAGACAAAAAGGATGCCCCCACTCTATGCCTTCCCTAAGCCTTTCCCTTGAAATTGTTTTCAGGAGCAGAAATGGAGTCATCCTGGCAGAGTCACCTCAGTGTGGTCATGCCTCCCCGGCCCCCCTCCCCATGCCCCAGCAATAGTCTAAAAATACTTTCTTTCCACTGAAGAAAGTGAGCTGACTGAGGTGGGGATGGGAGTGGGGACAGGAGAAGCTGGAGGTGTGTGTTCTTTGAAGACATCAGAGCCTGGTAGCTGGGCTCTGGCCAGATTCTGTGTGGACAGCAGCTCCCTGGGGACCCTGTCACTGGGAAT
Source organism: Mandrillus leucophaeus (assembly GCF_000951045.1). Classification (NCBI taxonomy): domain Eukaryota; kingdom Metazoa; phylum Chordata; class Mammalia; order Primates; family Cercopithecidae; genus Mandrillus; species Mandrillus leucophaeus. The sequence continues at coordinate 2,094,848 of NW_012101510.1, read as the reverse complement.
AGGAAGTCTGGTCTTGGGGCGTAAGCAGGAGCTGACAGAAGCTCTCTTCTATCCAAAGGCATCCCAGAGCCTATAGTTTAAATCAGCCATGGTTTATTGGTCTGAAATTTGATGATTCAAAGCTTTGTCAAAACTTTAAGGGATACAGAAATGAATAGGATATGGTTTATGTTTGTGTCTGGTTTTAGTCTGGGGTTTTGTATACAGTCCAAAGGAATGAAGGAGATCTGAATTGATCTCTTTCCTTTTTTCTCCTCATTAGACCTTCCTCTGGGTCTTGCAAGCCCCTAATCTTGTAGCCACAGGCAGGAAAAGAAGGCTTCCAGTGAGCTGGCCACTTGGCCATTAACCAGCTAGCTCCTGTGACAGGCCCTCAGAGTGTGCCCACACCACTGCATCACTTTGCTTTCTGAAAAGGCAGCTTTAGGGGAGGGTAGCCTGCCCCACCCTCTCTGCTGCTCCCAGGCTTCAGGTTAAGGACTCCAAGAGTGGCCAGACCTCCTGAGGCTTGCCGCATCTCCCCTAGGGAATATCCTCAGCTGGGTCAGCCTTCCAGCACCCCTCCTTTGTCACTGTCGCTTCAGTCTGTTGACAGCCTAAGTGGCCATCTTTCCTCTGTTCTCTGAAGTAGTAAAATAAGGATGCTTAGTAACTGTGAGAACTGAATTCAGTTTAACCTGACAAATGTTGACTGACTGCCTTCTCTGGACAAGGGTGAGAGAGACTCGGTGTCTGCCTTCAACAGGTATCTGGGCCTGGTGCAGTTGGCTCATGTCTGTAACCCCAGTACTTTGGGAGGCCGAGGCGGGTGAATCTCTTGAGTCCAGGAGTTCAAGACCAGCCTAGGCCACATGATGAAACCCCATTTCTACAAAAACTACAAAAATTAGCCAGGCATGGTGGCACATGCTTGTAGTTCCAGCTACTCTGGAGGCTAAAGTGGGAAGATTGCTTGAGCCTGGAGGCAGAGGTTGCAGTGAACCAAGATGGCACCACCATTGTACTCCAACCTGGGGGACAGAGCAAGACCCTGTCTTGCTCTGACCCATACCCAATTATTGAGGCATGTCCCAAGAAGATGCTAGGGACACACGGCATCTCTGGATGTCTCCCATCTCTACGTTTTCACATATGAATGGGAGATACCCAGAGATGAAAGACACCCAGAGCTGCATTTCTTCAGAGATGCCCCCGCACCCTGTTTTTTCCTCCATTGGCATCAGAATCCTATTCAATAATCTGCTCTGTTAGCAGCCATCTCATCCAGTCTGCACGGAGGTCCCAGATAGGGGTTGGAATTGTGGCAGGTGGGAAGCGGGTACATTAGCCAAGACTACTTGGTCGCAAACAACAGATGTCAACTCCAGCTTGCCTAGGCAAAGAGAAGAGTTTGTCATGACAGGGCAGGGTCTCCCAGAAGTCCAGGTCACCCAGCCCTGGGAAGGGACAAAAAAGATCAGGAAGGCCTTCCAAATCCTCTCTTGTACGTCTGCACCTCTGAGCGCTCTAGCTGCTCCTTCTGGAGAACATAGGCAGTCTCTGCTTCCAGTCCTGTGCTGGCACATGGCCCTGGAGTTACAGAGGACAGTTCTGCCTACCCAGTGAGAACAACCCAGCTCCTAGTGCTGCTGAGTTCCTGGAAGGAGGAGCATCTGACTGGCCCAACTTCGGTATGCATTTCCCTCCCACTGCAGCCTGTCTCTGTGAACATGGGAGCAGAGTGCCTTAGAAAGTGGACCCCAAGAAGTATCCTCCAGCTGGAGAGAAGAGCCATAGTTCTTTCATCTTTATTCCTGTTATCTCAGATTTGGCTTGGGTAGAGAGCTGGATGAATTGAAAGGAGTCCCTGGAGCTGTCGGTGTTCCATGTAGAGGCATGAAGTGGTGCCAGGAAAAACTGCCATGTGTTTTTTCCCCAGCCTCCCACAGTGGGCTGTGAAACTGGTTTTTAGACCCGAAAGTCAACACCCTAAACTAAAATGCTAGGGCATTTTGAGGTTGGAGTCACAGGACTTAGCTGGATTTTGAACCAGGTGACGGCAGCCATGGCAGCTGGTGGGGGCGGGGCCAGAGGCACTCCCTGTGGGCAACCTACTTTCCAGCTGGACCTTCCAGGCAGAACAGTGCTCTGTGAGGCACCTTCTTTGGCCCTTCTCAGAATCCAGAAGGAGTGTTGACCAAGAGGGGCTGTCCTGATCCAGTATCTTTAAATCCCTGAGCATGCAAATTCAATAAGTGCATCAGGGAAAGCCAGGCTGACAGTACTGTTCCTGGTAAGTGAGATGCATCAGTCATAACTAAGGAGGCTTTTTGGAAACTGACCTTTTAACTTCAAATGGGTCTGTTGGTTAGAGATAGAGTTTCTGTAGCTGCCTCAGGATTGGTTGTACCACATTGCTGGAGTGAGGGAAGCAGTTAAATGCTGTGACAATGACGGACTTGGCAATGGAGTCATGGGCACAAGAGGCTCTGCCTCCTCCTCTGGGTACGTATGGTGAATGGGACAGCATGGGAAGGGCCATTTCTGGGGAGCCCTTTGGATATTCTTTTTTTGATACAGTCTGAGACTTCCAAAAAACATAATTTTTTTTTTTTTTTTTTTTTTTTTGAGACTGAGTCTCACTCTGTCGCCCAGGCTAGAGTGCAGTGGTGCCATCTCGGCTCACTGCAAGCTCCGCCTCCCAGGTTCATGCCATTCTCCTGCCTCAGTCTCCTGAGTAGCTGGGACTACAGGCGCCCACCACCACGCCCAGCTAATTTTTTTGTATTTTTAGTAGAGATGGAGTTTCACTGTGTTAGCCAGGATAGTCTTGATCTCCTGACCTCGTGATTCATCTGCCTTGGCCTCTCAAAGTGCTGGGATTACAGGCATGAGCCCCTGTGCCCGGCCCAGAATTTTTTTTTAATTTTTAAATTTCATGAGTCGACAGAAATGATAATCTACTTGAATTTTTGCTGTTTCCTCTCTGTGGTATATTTTCACTGAAGGGAATCTAGTGATCATGTTTTCATTGGATTTTTCGATTTGGGCACATGTGTGCTGATATTTTTGGCAGCGGACATCATGGAAGAAGCTTGGATCTGGGAAAAGGACCCCTGGGGGTGAACTCCCCAGTCTGGCCTGGGTCTGGCTCCCAATGGGCTCTTCTTCCCTTGAACCACAGTCATCTCACCTACCAGCAGCAGCGCTATACAGAGCTAGGCTAGACAAGCTCGGCATTAGTTGTCTCTGATCTGAGGAAACCTGTAGTTAGCCTTTATTTCATGTCACCCATCAATTTCTCCTTTCCTTTCTGCTCAATTTGTTGCGGGTTCCCAGCTCCACCAGTAGAAGCTCTCAGGGCAGAGGTGCTGCTGCACAGAGGGCAGGCACCCTACTGAGCTGACAAGGCTGCACCTTCCACTCCCTGCAGCTAAACAGCCCCAGCAATTGATTTCCTTGCCATTAGGGAAATGCCTGCTTTTTAGGATGCACCACAACGCATAGGTGTTATTTCTCTGTCTCTTCTCCAAGGAAATACATGCTAAATTAAGTTTTGTGTTTTTTGTTCACACTCAGCAGCACCACTGAAAGCCAGGGTTTCACCAGCTGTGTCGTGGCAGCAGTTGCGGAAGGAAGGAACAGAATGGGTTTAGCCAGTGCAGTTTGCATGTGCATGTAGGACAGCACTGGTGTCAGGGAGAGGACCTAGGCCACTTTGGATTTTCAGGTACCACAGCAGCTCTTGACAAATGCTTCCTAACAGGGCTTCTGTTCTCCCAGGCATGGGCTGATGCCTTTCGAAGCAGTCCTGATCTCACCGGCGTTGTGCACATATATGAGGAGCTGAAGAGGAAAGGGGTTGAATTTCCCATGGCAGACTTGGACGCTCTGTCTCCCATACACACACCACAGCGGGTAAGTTTCCAGCTGGCACTTTCTAGAAAGACCTACTGCAGAACGGGTGAGCCAAGCTGCTGCAGCCACCCTTCTGCTGCTGCCTTTGAATTATTCAGCTTGTCATCATGCTTTCTTAAAGCTTGGGGGCATTCCTTTTTAATAACAAGGGGCATGCAGGAGTGAGACAGCTGGTTGACTGGTGATTAAGTGGCAGCAGTGTCTGTGGAAGAGTATAATAGAGGGATCAGTTCAGGGTTTTCATGGAAATGGCTACTCGGGCGGAGCCATCCTGTGAGGGTCATTAGCACTTGCTTTTCAGAGGCCCCTAGAATCTGGTGTGGGAATCCTGTTGTCCCTCAGAGCACCATAGCACCTCAGAGCATACAGCGGTCTTGATGTCACTCTTGGGGCAAAAATTAGCTTTCTGGTTTTTCAAGTATACAAAGTCAAATGGATCTAAAATTTATTTTGAGCTGTGAGCATTCAGCATCAATCCAGATCTGATTCTGGATTCAATCCTTGATTCCATCAGCCTTGGGATCAAAGCTCTGGGAAGGTCCCTTTAGGGGCATCCCACCAAAGCTTTTGCAGTGCCAACAGTAACTCGAGCACCATGGAGGGGGCAGCGTGGCACTTCAGGGTTAAAAGCATGTAGGTTATGCCACTCATGGTTTCGCAAGGAAGCTAGTCCCTCTACTGGCTGGGAATCAGCTCCACTCCTAGCCTGGGGGAGAGCCAGGAAAGCACCAGGGTCTGGGAGAGGCACCTCATCCCAGTACATGTCACTTTGCCTGCCCCCGTTGCCCATCTCTGAGAAGGACAGCACACCTGTGCATGTCTCTCATAGGAACACGACTTAATGTGCAAGTGGTCATCTGAGATACCCAAAGGGTAAGCATGAGGGATGGCCTTTTCTTTTTTTTTTTTTTTTTTTTTTGAGTCAGAGTCTCGCTCTCCCGCCCAGGCTGGAGTGCAGTGGCGCGATCTTGGCTCACTGCACACTCCACCTCCCAGGTTCACGCCATTCTCCTACCTCAGCCTCCCGAGTAGCTGGGACTACAGGTGCCCGCCACCACGCCCGGCTAATTTTTTGTATTTTTAGTAGAGACGGGGTTTCATCGTGTTAGCCGGGATGGTCTCGATCTCCTGACCTCATGATCCGCCCGCCTTGGCTTCCCAAAGTGCTGGGATTACAGGCATGAGCCACCGCGCCCGGCCCAAGGGATTGCCCTTTCTAGAGCTTGCTCTCATCATGATCCCTCCAGACCGTGCGCTATGCTTTGTGAAATCAACATAATCTGTTTCACTCTTCTAATAATGACAGAGAGCAGTGTTGTTGTTCCTATAGTTACAAAAAACATTTGGTAAATTACATAATTACTATTTATATTAGTCTACTTGTAAAGGCCAAAAAAGTAATTCTTATGGTACAAAGTAAAGATTTGTGATTGGCAAAACTTAATAACCGCCCTCCCTCCACTTGGATCCCAAGGTGGTCTTAATAATAGGAACCATGACCAGAGGGCTCACAGAGCACTCTCGGTGCTGCCTTTTGGAGTTGCTTTCATTGTCTGCCACACACTCCTTGAGAGGTAAGTAGAGGGAGGAGCCATTGGCAGCCCCACTTCCCAGATGGAGAGCCTGGGCTCAGTGGGGTTCTGTGAGCCTCACCCGGGCAGCAGTGGAGCAGGGCCTTAAGCCTTCCGTGGGCAGCTTTGGGGAAATGCCGCATGGGGTGGGGTAGGTACCAGGCCCAGCTATGCAGGCAGCCCAGGTAAACAGAGGACTTTCTTGTTGCCATGCCAGAGTGTCCCTGAAGTGGATCCAGCCGCGACCATGCCCAGGTCCCAATCACAGCAGAGGACAAGTGCTGGTTCCTATTCCTCGCCGCCTCCTGCTCCCTACTCCGCACCGCAGGCCCCGGCTCTGAGTGTGACTGGCCCCATCACAGCCAATTCAGAACAGGTACTTGCATACTTCGGGGCCATAGGCAAGCCAGCTGACTCTCCTTATTCATCTTTCTGGGAGACACTTACAAAGGCCTCCCAAGCCAGGCATTATGCTGGGTGTCAGGGACACAGAGATGGAAGAGCTCAATCCCCAGGGGAGACAAATGCTGAGGCAGTCATGGTGGAGTGTGGTCAGGCTGTGCTGGGGAGCGGAACCAAGGACTCAGAGTTGTGAGCCCAGGGTTGAGTGGTGCCTGGGAGGCACTGGGGACCTGACACACAGAGGGTCCTGACACAGGAGTGGGGCTTTGTCATGTGAGACCGCATGCTCAGCAATGACATTGCAAGGCAGAGGTGCAGAGGCGCAGAGCTCTCTCGGAGCAGCAGGTGGCTTGACTGGAGAGCAGGCACATATGTAGGGCCCAGATCTGGGAGGAAACCATGGCAAAACGTGAGGCCAAAAGCATAGAAGTGCAGCTGAGTTGTGACGGGCTTGTCTGTCATGCAGAGGCTTAGATCTATCCTATAAAAAAAGTCAGCCATCAGAAGCCTGTGACCTGATCAGTGAGGCCCTCCTGAAGCACAAGAAGCCTGCTTTTATCCCAAACACTCCCCACCTTCCCGGGTTACTTCCTGATAAACTAATGCAGTTTTAACCCCACGCTGGATTTTTTAGATGAATTGGGGAGTACTCTTTAGAAGAATCCAGAGAATTTCAATTACAATTTGAGAATTGGTCGGACATGGAAAAAAAAAAAACTCTCCAATGTTTATATTTACCAAATTCTTTTTTTTTTTTTTTTTTTTCTGAGGTGTGGCCCAGGCTGGAGTGCTGTGGCTGGATCTCAGCTCACTGCAAGCTCCGCCTCCCAGGCTCACGCCATTCTCCTGCCTCAGCCTCCGAGTAGCTGGGACTACAGGCACCCGCCACCTCGCCCGGCTAGTTTTTTGTATTTTTTTAGTAAAGACGGGGTTTCACTGTGTTCGCCAGGATGGTCTCGATCTCCTGACCTCGTGATCCGCCCGTCTCGGCCTCCCAAAGTGCTGGGATTACAGGCTTGAGCCACCGCGCCTGGCCTATATTTACCAAATTCTTATTTACTATTTGCGACAGTGTCATGACTGTGGAACCTCACTGAAGCAGAGGGTCAAGCAGTGTGTGTGTAGGGAGGGCAGTGTTATGTCGTGTTCCTCACACTTCCCTGCTAGCTCTGAGCAGGGAGTAAGAGAGGAGGAGGAGTGAACTTGAAGCCCCCAGGGCCTGGGTGTGAGCCCCCTGCTGTGCTGCTCACTGTAGGCTTCAGTCAGGACATTTAACCCCAGTCTCCCATCAGTAGAACAGGTGATCTGTTACCCCACCAGGCAGGTGTGGGCTTGACAGATGGAAAAGGTCCTCATGATGGCTGCTACCCAAGTGCTGTGGGGAAGGTCTCTGGCTCTTGGCCCTGCTTCTATGGGCAGAACTGTGCCCTTCCTGCTCTGAGGGAAGGCAGAAAATGTTTGAAGTTGGACAGTTACTGAGCCCCTTCACTGACATACAGTGTGGGAGGTGCTCGGGAAGGCCCTCCTAGTAGCCATAAGATGCTGGGTCTGGAGGGTCTGGGCATAGGTAGCACAGGAGCCCTAAGGCCTGTTGCCCCTGGGGGAGCCGAATGCAGGCAGAGATAGGCAGGTCAGTACCCAGCCTGGCCAAGAGGACCCAGGGCTTCAGAGTCCACCAGGTGGCTACCCAAAGCCTTCCTGGGCCTTCCTAGCCAGAAACCTCTTCTCTCTACCAAGACTTTGAAGAAAACCCCTGGATCATCCACCAGACAGAACCAGAGGCTGACAAGAGCCTCTCGGGACCCAGACCATCTCCCTGGTAGACCATTGATTGAGGTCTCCTGTCCCTGTCTCTATGCTGAGGGTATAAAGCACAACCCAGCTGAGTTCCTGCCCTAAGAAGCTAAGGGTCTGCTGAGCGAACCCACCCACACAGGAGAGGCTGCTACAGCTGCAATAGTGAAAGATGGCACAGCGAGTGGGAACCCGAGGAAGCGGGAGTGGTTGCTTCTACCTCAGAATGGGGTGGGGAGAGTCAGAAAAGGCTTCACTGAGCAGAGGAGTTGTCACTTAAGCTGGGTCACAGTGCAGGAAGAATGACATTACAGTTCCTCTCTCTGGACCTTTGAGCAGGAACAAGGGCCATACGTGTGTAGTAGAGAGCATAGCTGCATGCCAGGCGCCACGTGGGAACCTCACAGCAGCCTGGTGAGGTGTGGTGTTAGTGCCACCTTTCTGTAAGTGGGGAAACGAAGGCTCAGAGTGGCTCAGGTCTGGCTCTGGATGCTGCTGCTGAGTCTTCCAGGGCTCCCTTCAGTGTCGTGTGCAGTTCTTTACCTCTGTCCAGCATTGTTTGGTCTCTTGTCACTGAGTGATGGGACCAATAAGCACTTCTATGCAGATTCTTCTGTGATACTTCACCGTGGGCAAGGAAGGTCCCTGTGGTTTCCGCAGATGCTTCGAGGGGGTTGAGGGAGTGAAGGGGCAGATCTGAGGCACAGGACTGAGGGCAAGGGGAGAAAGTGTTGATGTCTCTGTTGCTGGAGAGGAGCCTCGGGCCTTGGCCCAGTCCAGGCTTTGGGATCGCTGATGGACAGCTTGGATATTTTTCAAGGGACTATGTTACCATGTAGGGAGCTGGGTGGGGAAGGTGTCTCCCCTGTGGTCTTCCCCTGTTCTTCTCTCATTCTTGCCACAGCAGAAAAGTGCTGTTGACACTGCCCAGCCTCTCAGAGGATCCTAGTGTTTAGATATAAAACTCCTAGGAACAGAGTCTATAACTCAGAGCTTCGTAGAATAGGATCTCAGCTCTGAAGGGATCTCAGAGCTCCTGCCCTCCTGCACTTGGATTTTAAAGAGCAGGAACGGAAGCCCTGAGAGCTTCAGCTTCTACTCAAGTTCCCATGGTGGGAGAGCCGGGACAGAGAGCCAGCTTGGTGCATTCCTGACACTGAGCCCTTCACTACGTGATACTGCTTTCGTGTCACATTAAGAGAGGCACAACAGACTGTTGGTAGCAGGGCCCATTCAGCTCTCTCAGAGCTGACAGGCAGGCCAGAGGGAGATGAGAAGGTGGCCTCTGCCGTGTGCACTCAGAAAGGCAACCCAGATCTCCCAGTGAGAGGGATTGTCACTAGCCTAGGAGCAAGCTGATTCTGATATTGCAAGTGCAGGCTGACTGACCTTTCCTTCCTGCTTTCCTTCCTCGTGGCCCCCACCAGATTGCCAGGCTGCGGAGTGAACTGGACGTCGTCCGAGGAAACACAAAAGTCATGTCTGAGATGTTAACAGAAATGGTCCCTGGACAGGAGGATTCATCTGATCTGGAGTTGCTACAGGTGAGTCGTCTTGCAGAAGCACTTGGCCTGTGGTGGCAGCTCTACCACCATACACTGTTGGAGGATCCCACCCAGGGACACAGTGGCGAGGTGGGACGGGTCCAGTGGCTCTGTTGTTGATAGTCCATGTCAGCACACACGCAGCCTCACGTTGCCTACGGACAGGCAGAAGCCTGTACCATTGTCTCTCTTTTTTATATTCCTTAATAATATTTTTTCCCGATTATAAAATGCCAGTTGCAGAATACATGCTGCCAGAAAGAAAGAGAAAGCACAGAGAAGAAAATAATAACTTTCTTTGACCCAAGCATCCATAAATAACTACCATAGGTGCTTTGATGTATTTTCTTTCTGACTTTTTTGTAGGTTTATTTTCAGTGTAGTTGAGCTTGTACTCTATCTGTATTTTGGTCCCTCAACATCATGTTTTGCAGGAGGGCCTGTTCAATCTTGACTGTGCACAGGAGCCCTTCTAGTGGCACCTCAACCCCAAGGTATCCTGAGACTGAGATCGAGTGTGATGCTCCCGTTCTTTTCCCTAACAGTGAGGATTCCCAGGCATATTGTGGTTGGCCATTGCACACTGGCCTCCCCACCTCTGGACAGCCCATGGATCTGGGGGCATGGCAGAAAGGGGTCCAGGAGTGGGTGGCCTGCAGCCTACCCCTGAGACCAGGGTCAAGGCCCCTACCTCAGGCCTGTTTCCCAGGGCAGCCAGGTCCAGAGCCAGTACCCAGATCTACACCACAGCCAGCCTCAGATGACCCTGGCATTTGCAGAAAATGTCAGTGGTACTGCCCTTAGAAGCAGTGACCTTCTGGAGGGTGGAAAAAGGATGCTGTGAACTGCAAGGGCCCATACACTTTTCGACGGGAGGCAAGATGCTTGAGGGAACAGGTCAGGAGCCAGACTGACTTGGCAACCTGGCATGAGTGTCTTATGATACACCTGCTGCTGCTGTTGATACTGCTGTTGGTGTCCAGCCGTCCACTGTCAGTCTTGGTCCCCAAGTGCTACACCTTCTACCCTGCTGCTGGCACATGCGTGCCGCCTGTGAAGTCCCTGTCCTGGTCCCAGGTTGCTGCTTATTGTGCCCCCTTCCTACTCTGAAGCCATCGGCTCTTATGGGGTTGAGGGTGGTTGGAGACCTGTTCCAGGCCTAACACAAAGCACAGTCCTAGGGGCACAGAGGTACATGAACTGTGGTCCCTGCTCCGGAGGAGCTTGCAGCTGGGAAACAACTTATCTCCGTGTAACTACACCAGCCTGCTCTTGAAGCTGAGACAAGTACCCTTGGCCCAGCCCCAGTGAGAAGTCCTGAGTGGCCTCTCCCTAGTTCCCAGACCTCACTCCTGACACACCTGCATCAGACCAGGCTTGCCTCAGCTCAGCAGATGCAGCTGAATATGTGCCACACTCCAGGGGACCTGGCTTCCCTTGAATGCATTGTCATTGGCCTCCATTCCCAGCCTGCAGGAAGGTTCGGCCAGGCGTTACCCAGATGCACAGGATTCTGAGGTCAGTCCAGAAACTGAGAAGGCCTCTTGAGGCAGCTTTGTGCTGTGTCAGCGTCGGAATTCCTGCTGACAGGGGGGTTTGCTCTGGATAGAGCCGTGCTCCTGGCAGCAGGGGGTGTGTTGAACAAAGCCAAGATGCTTCCAGACAGCCAGAGCAGACCCAGACAGCAGGAATACTTTGTGTGTTGGGGGGAGAGGGGGGTTTTGGTTTTGTTTTTTTTTTTTTGGTTTTTGGTTTTTCTTTTTTTTTTTTTTAAACAAGCCCATCAGCCAAGACAAACAGAATCTAATCTCCTGGCGTCAGCTCACGGTTTTCAAAAATAGGTTGCTTCCCATGACGTTTTCCTTCCCTCTGTTTTGTTCCAACTCCAAGCCTCCCAGCCCTCACTGCTATCTTATAAATCAAACAGAAAAAGAATGACTCTGGGTGCCAGTGGGAGGCTGTCCTTCCAGCACAGGAGATTCAGGAGCTGGGCAGCACTGTGGACAGCCGTGAACAGACACAGCCCTCCAGGCTGGTTGGCTGCACGTCTCCGCCATCCCTGACATCTTCCCTCCCCTTCTTCCCCTGGCAGTCAGAAGCCAGCAGGCAGGGTCTCCCAGGGGTCAGAGCCACACTGAACCGCCAGCCTTCCATGTGGAGAAATACCACGGTCTGCTTGGAAAGTGCTGGAATCAGAATGTGTCCCCAGGACCCTCCATCAAGCTGGAGGGCAGCCAGAGTGCTCGGGGCAGAGAAGTGCAGAGCTGAGAGTGCTGGCTAGGCCATGGAAACAAACAACCCAGATGTTCCCACCAACAGAAGCTGCTTCCAGTTCAAGTATAAATTGCTGGAGTAGGAGGTGGGGGGAATAGGAAGAGAGGTAATTGGTAGTGTCAGCCCCAGGATGATCATAACTGTGGGCAGGTTATGTCCCGGTTGCCTCCTGCACATCGCAAAGCAGTTTTGGGTGTAGCTTCCTGCAGTAAAGCAAGAGCAGCAGGGAAACTTGACAGTGTGAGCTATTTGCCTGCAGACTCATGGGTATGTGGCTGGTATTTGAGGAGAGGCTGAGGCCACTCTAGCACCCTGTGCTGTCAGCGTAGCTGGAGCCTCTGAGGAGAAGGAAGGCAGGGTGCCCAGGGTGAACACAGCAACTCCTCCTCTTGAGCTATGTGTCAAATCCTCCACTCTCTGAATTGGGAGAGACCTGCCAGGAAGTTGGTTCAGCTCTACACCTGTGTTCAGATTTCTTCCACAGCATCTTGTCTACTGGGTCTTTCTGCACATCCCCAATGACAGGCTATTCACAGCAGCCCACTTGCTTTCAAATGGACATCTTGGTTAGACTTTGGGCAGCAGCACAGCAGACATACAAATTACACAGGCCTGTGAATTAATGCCTTCCCATCCATCCCCTCCCACTGATGAGCTGGGTGATGCCAGGTAAGTCACCAGCCATCTCCAGGCCCTCTTCTCCTCTCTAGACTGGAGTGATCACTCACACCTTGGCAGTGCCTGGAGCAGGGCTGGGCTTAGGTAAGGCCTCACAAATCCTAGCTTTCATGACTGTTGTTAGAAAGCCTTTCACACATTGATCTAAAGTGTGTCTCCCTGTAACTTTGATCCTGATCTGTCTTCTTAGACACTAGAACAAGACTAATTCCTCTTTCACATGGGTAGATCCTTAAATATTTGAAGATTGTCATAAGCCACACCCACTGCCCAGTCTCCACATGGAACAAATGTGGCAGTTGGCAGCCCACCATGGGGATGGATAGGCAGTTCTTCACAAGAGGCAGACATTATAAAATGGAGAGTTTCCATCAGCTGAAAACCCTGCTGCGTCACTTCTCGTCTGGTGGTTAAGCCTATCTTTGTCATCCTGTGCAAGGACCTTTAGGTCTGGGCCCAAAATTCAAGACACTGCATCTGTCCCTGCTAAAGTGCATGCCCTTACCTGCAGAAAGCCTGAGTTCGGTTTTCTGGGATCTTTAAAGATTGCGATTCTGTCATCCAGTGCCCTCTGTCTCTCCCAATTTAGCATTTTGAGCTTAGTCTTCAATGAATAACTTTTAATTAATACAATGATGCCAAAAATATATGTTCTTCTGTGGCCATTCATCAGCATCAGATAATAACAGAGGCCGCCTCCTCGTTTCTCCAAGTAGCAGATGGTGTATCTCCTCTTGCTTCTTGCATCTCATTTCAATAAAGACAGAATGGCCAAGGCCATTTTCTCTAGAGAAATCTGGTTTATTCTACATGTTTAACTTCTTTATTCTCCTTTCTCATCAACAAAGACTTTCTTCTCCCTCCCATCTTTGCAGCAACAGAAAACAGATCTTCAGGACCTTATTCCCTGTTCAAACTTGTGGAGGGCTCAGAGGAAATCCATAAAGATGATTAAAAGACTGTTGCGTGATGTAGGGATGAGAATGTCCCTTGAAGAAAAGATAAAGGCATTGGGATTAATTAGATAGAAAAGAGAGGATATTTACCAAGGTGTTCTAATAGATGGAGGACTTTTGTACAAGTGACCAGCTGTTCTTCCCTCTGTTGAGGACCAGAAATAGGAGAAGGCCAAAGCTGAAGTCATCAACGTTTAGGAAATTCCTGTCCTGGCTGTTGCATAGTGGAAAGGGTGACCTGAGCAAGCAGTAGGCTCTCAGTTGTCTTAGGCCCAAAGAGAATCACTCTGTTTGAGTGATTTGGAGGTGGAGGAAGCAGAGGAAAGTCTCCCAAGTGAGCCTACTGAGGGTCTGGCTGTGATGACACCACAGAGGACATGCAGGTGGCCACCTGGCACTGTGGTAGCAAAAGTCTTAACATCTGGCCCTCCTCTCACCTTCTGTCCTTTTTTTTCTTCCTTTTTTTTTTTTTTTGAGAAGGAGTCTCGCTTTGTCACCGACACTGGAGTGCAGTGCCATGATCTTGGCTTACTGCAACCTCCGCCTCCTGGGTTCAAGCGATTCTCCCACTTCAGCCTCCCAAGTAGCTGGGATTACAGGCACCTGCCATCATGCCCGGCTAATTTTTGTATTTTTAGTAGAGACAGGGTTTCACCATGTTGGCCAGGCTGGTCTTGAACTCCTGACCTCAGGTGATCCACCAGCCTCAGCCTCCCAGAGCGCTGAGATTACAGGTGTGAGCCACCACGCACGGCCTTTTCTTCCTTTTTGAAACAGATGTAAAAGACTGAAGTCAAGAGATGGTAAAGCTTTCTCTGTGCGGAGACCCCTGGAAATCCCTGAAGTGGAAGCCCCAAGTCGTAGTCTCTGGGCCTGTCTTTAGCATAGCTCTTTGGAAAGCCATCGGGATGCTTCTCTAGGATTGGAGCATAGAGGCCCTGCCTGTGGGGTTGGGAGCTATCTAACCCACCACCCCAGTGGGAAGGCTGTGGGGAAGAGGCAGCAAACACAAGGCCAGAGCAGATGTTCCTGGTGCTGACTATTGATGAGATCACTGCATTCTGTGCCCTTGGGGCTCATTCTTCCTCCAAGCCGAGGTCACAATGTTAGAGCCTCAGAAATCATCTAATACTTGCCAAACTTTTTTAAAAAAGTAATGGAGGCCAGGCACAGTGACTCACACCTGTAATTCCAGCACTTTGGGAGGCTGAGGCAGGTGGATCACTTGAGGTCAGGAGTTTGAGACCAGCCTAGCCAACATGGTGAAACTCTATCTCTACTAAAAATACAAAAATTAGCCGGGCATGGTGGCAGATGCCTGTAATCCCAGCTACTTGGGAGGCTGAGGCAGGAGAATTGCTTGAACCCGGGAGGCGGAGGCTGCAGTGAACTGAGATCATGCCACTGCACTCCAGCCTAGGTGACAGAGCAAGACTCCATCTCAACAAATCAAATCAAATAAATAAATAAATAATGGCTGGGCCCCGTGGCTCATACCTGTAATCCCAGCACTTTGGGACGCTGAGGCGGGTGGATCACAAGGTCAGGAGATCGAGGCCATCCTGGCTAACACGGTGAAACCCCGTCTCTATTAAAATACAAAAAATTAGCCAGGCATGGTAGCCAGCGCCTGTATTCCCAGCTACTCAGGAGGCTGAGGCAGGAGAATGGCATGAACCTGGGAGGTGGAGCTTGCAGTGACCCGAGATCACGCCATTGCACTCCAGCCTGGGCGACAGAGCAAGACTCCGTCTCAAAAAATAAATAAATAAATAAATAAATAAATAAAGTAAATAAATAAATAAATAAAGTAATGGAACCTTTTCCTCCACAAATAAAATTTTACAGTGAATGGCAACATTTGAAATTGAGAAAAGCAGAGCAGCCCCAGCTGCCCTGGCCCCGTGCCATGGAGGCTGCTGCAGCACGTCAGTGGCCCTCTGCAGAAGAACTTCCTCATGAATGCAGCCCCCTTGTTTTACACAGGGAGAAGCAGGCCTGCAGAGGACTGGAGACTTGGAGAGTGTATCCAGTCACGGGCTACTTGCTGCCTGCAGCTTGGTCCCCAGCACCCAGCTGGGGCTAGGGCTCTGTGGGAGAGACTGACATCAACCCCTGCTCCCTTCCATCAGGCTGCCGGTGCTTGGAGTATTTGTAGCCATGTTTCTGAGACACTTCCTACTGTCTACTGAGGAATCTGGTTTGGTTCTCCTCTAAATCCAGTGAACCACCCACGAGGCCTACTCTTTGTTTTGGGGCTTCTGCTGTGTGGAGTGCAGATGGGGGCTGGTCACCCCTTGCTGGAGGTTTTTCTAGAGGGGCTCTGATGGCAGACTGGAGTGTGTTGAATGCTGTGGGAGTCTTGAGGAGGGTGGGATGGTGGGGGATCCCCAGAAAACACTGTATGTGAACGGGAAGATGAATAAATGGGAAGTATGTGTTAAAGCTGGCACTGTAAAATGTTAATGATACAATCTAGGTGACAGGCATATGGTGTCTGTCCACTGTAAAATTCATCCTGTTTTGCTGTATGTTTGAAAATTTTTGTGACAAAATCCTGAGGTGGGGAAACATCCTGAGGCCTTGAAGGATGAGTAGGAGTTTGTTTGATGGAAAAGGAGATAAGGGACATTGTAGGTAAATCGCCAACTTCTCAGGAGCCCTTGAGCAATGTGGAAAGTGCCTGAGGCCACCTATATC
This sequence comes from Mandrillus leucophaeus, assembly GCF_000951045.1. Taxonomy (NCBI): domain Eukaryota; kingdom Metazoa; phylum Chordata; class Mammalia; order Primates; family Cercopithecidae; genus Mandrillus; species Mandrillus leucophaeus. The sequence continues at coordinate 2,079,032 of NW_012101510.1, read as the reverse complement.
CTGGAAAGTCTGAGGTGTGTTTGAAGATGGCCTATGGGCCTTAGGTGCTGATGCCCCAGTCTTCTGGAGGGTAACTTGGATCTATTTCCCACAACATGCTCCCACACTCCCCTGGCTTGCAGGTCCTGTGCCTTGTGATTGGCCTGCAGCTGTGATTGGAGAATGTGATTGACTTTTTTCTTTCTCCCTCCCTAACCAAGGACAGCCAGGGCTTGCTGCTAGGCCAAAAGCCCCAGAGGCCATACTTTCTTGTAATGGGCCTGTTTGTAGGAGGGAGTGGGTCCTGAGCTAGGACTTGAGTTCCTTTTGCTCATCAGAGATTTTCCACAGACACCTGGAGTGCTAGAGCGAGGAGGAGCTCAGCAGTGCCTGGCCTGGTCCTCATGTGTGTTGGCACATCCGCATCCCTGGGGAGGAGACCCGTACGGTGGCCTGGAACAGTCCATGGCAGAGCAGAGAGGCAGAAGTTTGTTTGACCTGTTTTCTCTGTCCTACTGCCCAGCCTCTCTTTTTCATCCTGCACACTTTTGCTAGGTCTTCCTCTGGTACTTCTTCCAAAGTGCGGGGTAAATATGCTGCCCAAGTGTTGGCCACATATCCTTTTTTTCTTTTAGGAAGCAGGGGAAGAAGGTCTGTCAAAGTTAACCTAAATCTATGCTCCCCTGTCAGCCCTGAACAGAGATGCTCACTGCGTTTTAACAATCTATTAGAAATACTATGATTATTTTAATTGTTCACTTGTCCTGGCTATTGGAATCCTTCACATGATCTAATGTGATTGCTTCTTTCATAAGTTTGGACATTTTTATTTTGTTTTTGTTTGTTTTAATGTTAAGGGCCTGGCTTTATCAGCATCACTCCTGAGCATGCTTCATTCTGTAATGAGTGTTTCCCCTGCATTGTTGGTTTTCCTGTGTACAGTAATTGTGACTGGGTTTTGACCTGTGAGTGTCCATTGGCGCCTGTGGCCATTATTGCCTGGCAATCCAGACCACATCTGGCAGGCCCCAAGGCCCAGGCAGTTTCTTGAGAGCCCCTCTCCTGCCTGGCCTGGGGACAGGAGCCATTCACAACAGAAGAGAGTGGACATTTTGTGGAGTTTTCTCTTTACTAGATAGCAGTGTCCCCTGCAATTAAGATCCAGTATTCACCTCTTCTTATTAATTCTAGCACTTATCTGTATGTTTTTAAGTGCTTACTGCTGGTTCAGTGGGGCCTGGAATGAGTCCTAGAGAGGGAAAATTAGATCCTGGATGAACAAAAATTCCCGATTCTCTGAGTGAAGAGTGCTGAGAAGACTGAGTGTATGTGGATAACTGAGCTGGTGGTTTGTGGGGACAAGAGTTCAGAATACTTTATTTTTTATTTTTATTTTTTGGAGACAGGATCTCACTCTGTTCCCCAGGCTGGAGTGCAGTGGTGCAATCTCGGCTCACTGTAGCCTCTGCCTCCTGGGTTCAAGCAATTCTCCCACCTCAGCCTCCTGAATAGCTGGGATTACAGGTGCACGCCACTGTGCCCAGCTAATTTTTGTATTTTTTCATAGAGATGGGGTTTTACCATGTTGGCCAGGCTAGTCTCAAACTCCTGACCTCAAGTGATCCGCCTCCCTCGGCCTCCCAAACTGCTGGGATTACAGGCATGAGCCACCGCACCAGCCTCTGAATACTTTAGAGTCATTAATTCTCTCAGAAGTACTTGGGGAGTGCCTCCCATGTGTCAGTCGTGGGTACCAGGGAAATGCCTTCTCTGCCCTCAAGGAGCTTCAGTCTAGAGGGGAAGGCACATAAGAAGCCCAGCCCCTGTGTGAGTGCTGTGTTGCAGGACACCAGGGACATACGGGGGGATGCCTTTGATTCCCCACTTGGCTTGATTGACCACCTGTGTGATGTGTTCAGCAGATGATTACTGGGCTTTTTCACTGTGTGGCTCAGTGCAGGGCTTGAGGGCATCCTTGAGTGGATAAATGGCAACACCCCCTCAAGAGTTTATGATGTGGTAGGAAGGAAGACCCTTTAGCCAAGCTAGCCAGATTATGAGACAATATGAGGAACTAAAAAGAGACTACCATGTCTCCTGTGAATAAATCAGTCACTTCTACCAGAAACGGTTTCAAAATGAAGTTGTTTTGAAACTGAGCTGTGAGAACGAGGGACTTATCTTTCATGTCTTATCCTCTTAACTCACTGGCACCCTCCAGTGCCCAGGTAGGTGGGGACAGCATCTCCCTCTGCTTTAACCCTGTATGGCACACTGGGACTTGGCGCTTTGGTCACAGGCAGTTCCTGTAGTCAGGGATGCTTGGGGGCCAGCCTGGCAGGGTTGCCAGCTCCCTCCTCTGTAGCATCCTCAGTCTGGCATCAAGATGGCAAGGGGCCTGGCAGGAATTGAGGGAGCTCTATAAGCAAATTTGAACAAGGGCATCAGTAAGTCTGCTGTTCTGGAACAGGGAAGGTTCATGGAAGCCAGGCCATAAAGTGCTAAGGCTCTGTCATCAGGGGGATGTTGCTTCTAAGGGTAGAGAGGGCTCCAGGGTGTGCGAATGTCCTCTTTTGGCCAGCCAGGGAGCTGCCTGGGCTTCTGAGGCCTCGGCAAAGTGGCAGACATGCCACCAAAATATACCTAATGCAGTCATAAAATACACTCCTGCTATTGCTGGGAGTGTAAGTAGACCGATGTCATCTTTCTGGAGTGCCTTTTACTATTACTAATTGATGTTATAAATGACCATACCCTTTCACCTAGAAATTTCCCTCCTAAGGAACTCCTCCTATGGAAGTGCTAGCCCAAGTGCATATGCATGTTTGTGTACAGGTGTTCATTGCTGCATTATTTGGGTTGGCCACAGAAAGAGAGACCACAACCTAAATGTCCAACAATAGAAGAATGGCGAGATACATTATGAAACACACAAAGGAATGAGGCAGTCTGTACCAAGTGATGGGGAACGGTGTCTGGAATATTTTGTTGAGAAAAAGCAATCTGCAAAGAATCACATTTTAATATTTTTTAATGATTTGTACAAGCATGTACTTGTATACATACAACAGTATGTCTGTCTGGACATTTGTCTGCTGAAAAAGTACTTCCTTCCTCTGGGGAAGGATGGGCAGGCTGTGAAGAGGGAACTTCTACTTTGAATTCGGCACATGTCTGGTTTCATGAACAAGCATGTACTCCTTTTGTGACTTTTAAGAATCAGTACAAATTTTTTCAAAGGAAATAGAATGTGACAAAAAGCACACCCAGCAGGCTACCCAGAGGTGCATGTGTTCCCTAGGAGCTGAACAGGACCTGCCGGGCCATGCAGCAGCGCATCGTGGAGCTCATCTCCCGCGTGTCCAACGAGGAGGTCACCGAGGAGCTGCTGCATGTGAACGACGACCTCAACAATGTCTTCCTTCGATATGAGAGGTGGGAGCCGGATTTCTTTCTTTTTTTTTCCCCTTGAAAAGATTGTTGCCATAACAGAGGGATTTCTTTCATAAACAAAGGAAAGAGAGGGAGAGGGAGAGAGATTAGAGTTGGAAAATACTCATCAGAGATGCTAATTTGTTCCCGGCTGACAGGGAAAATGCTTCTTGTCCTCCTGGGAACCGAGCAGCAGAAGCAGCAGGAAGTTGACGTGCAGAATTAGGCTCTGCCCTTTGTAAGCCTCAGGCTGCTCTGCCTTTCCCCACTGCCCCGCCACCCCCAGCCCCAGGGAGGGGTAGCACTTGGGGGGCTCTGGGTCCCAGAGCTGCTGCACCTGCTCCTTTGATGATCCTTTGAATTTGAAAAGGATTAAAGGGAAAAAAAAATCTCTACTAAGAAAAAGGATTTCCTCTTTCCCATCTTAAAAAAAAAAAAAAGAAAGAAAGGAAAAAAGCTTTTCCCTTTGCAAATGTCAGTGTTATCTAGAGCATTCAGGGGAAGCAGGCGGGTGTAAGTGCCGGAATGCTGCTGCTTAGGGAAGCGTGCACACATTCATTTCAGTTCTTTCTGCAGCCAAATCATTTTTGGGTTTGAGGTAACAAACCTACAAATTCTTTTTTATTTCCAAAGCCTTCCTTCAGGACAAAGCCCAAAATGTCTTATTTAGACCTAGTTTTAAATAGGAGGAATAATGGCAAGCACAGTTCCCATCTCATCACCTGATGGGAGCACACTGGGCTTTCACGAAGGACTCAGCATAAGGACCAGAAAGGACCATGATCAGGCCAGCCTTTTCCCCTTAAAGATGAGGCTTGAGAGGACAGGACAGTGGCTTGAGTCCCCTGCAGACCTGAGGTCCTGGTCCCCTCTGCCAACCAGCTGACTCACACCCTACTGCTGGATTCATCAGGAGGACAAGGATCTGGCGTCAGTTAGAGTCAGAGGGACAGATGCTTGCGTTTGCATTACCCTTTGGGGGCCTAAAGAGTGGTTTTGTTGTGGCCGTCACAGCCTTGGGCCTTGTCTCATCTTTTGATTATGGAAGTACACACCAGTGGCTCTGTGCCCACCTGACAGGCGAAGAAACCTCTGCAGTAAGTGTGGGGGGTCCCTGGGACCCCCAGTGCATCAGTTGAAGAACAGGAGCAGATCTGAGGGGACTTGACTCCCTGCCCGAAGCCCCTTTGTCTTGCCATGTGGTTCCAGTTTCTCCATGGTAAATGGGCTTGCATTTAACCTGTTAAATCTATTTAAGCCCTGCTAGAAAGCATAACAGGAGCTAACTAATATGGGTATTTTCACCCAACAGTCCCCCAGTCCCAGCATTACAAAGAATTCAGAGGCAAAGCCAGGGCTGGTGTCTAGAAGTGCTATCCTGGTTAGAGTGTCTTTGATGATAGTCATTGTTCATTGAAGATGAGTGTGGGAAAGTTACCCCAGGATTAAAATTGTTTCAGATGTATTAATATTCCTGTTCTCCTTGTAGACCACTGTTGAAAAAACACACAAGTCTTTTTTAAAACCACAGTGGACACTCACTGCCTACCCAGATCATTCCTCCTGGGGATCCCTTGTCACCAGATGCTGACCCCAGCAAGTTGGGAGACAGAAGTGGAGCGGCATAACTCACTAAAGCTGGGTGTCTAAGGCTCCAGCTGGAAAGTCTCTTAGCTACCGCTGCCCGTGGCATTTGGAGTTTTTAAATATGATGCAGAACATAATCTGTTCTGCCCCACCCCAACACACACCTCATTACTACTCTTCCATTCCCCACCTGACATAAGGATGACCTGGCCTTCGACAATTGCTCAAAGCCAAGTCCCCCTGCACTGCCCGATTGGGTGCGGAAGACACTCACTCCACCCTTCTAGCAGTCCTTCGATGATTGGCCCAGGCCTCTCTGTAGCAGCTACTGGCGAGCATTTCCCCAGGCCACAGTCAGGGCCATGCATCTACCTTCCTCCTACTGGTGCCCACCCTATGCATACCCCAACCCCTTTCCCCAGAGATTCAGTTGGGAGCATGTTAGGAACACTAGCTGGGCGCTTCTCAACACAGCCCTGTGAAGTAGGGAGTCTGCAGCTACTGCCTGGCATTGTAAACATTGGAGAGCTCCAAGGTAAAGTGGCTAAGCCACCCTCCCTCCAGGGACAAGAGGAGCTCTCTGGGCCCAGGTATGTGAGGAGAGGCTGGGGACACTCACAATGACCTCTATGATAGGCCAGCCACCACCCCTTTCTGATGCCCATTCAGGGTGCTGGGTGAGAGGCTGATCCTCTCGGGGAGCCACACACACAGAGGAAGCCGTGGCAGAGTTGATATATGGTTTCACTCCCTAGCCCCCAACTAGGACTGGCTGGTCTTGGTCCCAGAGGTTCTTCATAGGACTAGTGAGCACCCCACAGGCCCATATCACAGGCATCCTCTCTCCTTACTTCTGCTTTCCCTTCCCCCGTTAGGTTCGAACGATACAGGTCTGGCCGATCGGTTCAAAATGCCAGTAATGGAGTAAGTATTCCTTCAGAATCCTCTCATCTCCTGAGGCCAGACCTACCCCTCCACGTTTTGGAGGCTGGAGAGACCTCCAGTTTTTCTAACTGGGGTTGAAATATTTGGGAAATTGAAGAGCAAGCTTTGGTTGATGGGATACTAGGGCAGAGCTAGCAGGCACCCCTGATGGGAGGGTGGCAAGGAAGCTCTAAGTCTGTAGCTCCCAGGACAGTCACTGTTGACTCAGCAACCCCTCCTTCTACTGGGGAGGGGGAGGAGGCAGTGGGCAGGGCTCACTGACATCAAGGGCCACCATGGACCCGGAAGGCAGATGGGGAAAGTGACCTTGCTTCTGTACTGGAGCAGTGCTGATGCTTTTCTTCTCAGAACCCTGCACAGTTGCCTTGCTAGCTTCTACCTCAGAGCCTGACTCCAGGGTTCTGGGGCTCATGACCAATCTCACATTCTGACAGGTACTGAACGAAGTGACTGAAGACAACTTAATAGACCTGGGGCCAGGGTCTCCAGCCGTGGTGAGCCCGATGGTGGGGAACACAGCGCCCCCATCTTCCCTCTCCTCCCAGCTTGCAGGCTTGGGTGAGTGTCTCATAGGGATAAAAGGGCCTACTTACTTCCTACCACTGGCCTCCCTTGCAGGCCACCTCTCTTTCTTTCTTGGAAGACCCAAAGAGAGTCTTTTGGGAATACATGTGAAAGTGTATTCCTGAGTCCTAGCCAGTTGTACCACCTTACCTTCAATGCATACCTTTTTTTCCCCTAAATTTGAAGTTTAAAATCTGTGTTGGAAAGCAGGGATGGGGGAAATTTCAAGGAATTAAAGAAAGGCCACGGCCGGGTGTGGTGGCTCATACCTGTAATCTCAGCACTATGGGAGGCCGAGGTGGGTGGATCACCTGAGGTCAGGAGTTTGAGACCAGCCTGACCAACGTGGCGAAACCAGTCTCTAGTAAAAATACAAAAATTAGCTGGGCATAGTGAGTGCCTGCAATCCCAACTACTTGGAAGGAGGCAGGAGAATTGCTTGAGCCTGGGAGGTGGAGGTTGCAGTGAGCTGAGATCGTGCGTCATTGTACTCCAGCCTGGGCGACAGAGCAAGACACTGTCTCAAAAAAAAAAAAAAAAGAAAAGAAAGGTCACCTGCCATGTTTTATATGGAACATTCTCTATGATTGAAGTAATTTCCTTTTCAGTATTAACTAGGTCAAGCCCGGGTTTATAATCCCAGCATTTTGGGAGGCTGAGGTTGGTGGGTCACTTGAGGCCAGGAGTTCGAGACCAGCTTGGCCAAAGTAGTGAAACCCTGTCTCTACTGAAGATACAAAAAAATTAGCCAGACTTAGTGGTGGGTACCTGTAGTCCCAGCTACTCGGGCGGCTGAGGCAGGAGAATTGCTTGAACCCCGGAGGCAGAGGTTGCAGTGAGCTGAGATCATGCCATTGCACTCCAGCCTGGGGGACGACTCCATCTCAAAAACAAAACAAAACAAAACAAACAATCAATATTAACTAGGTCAAGGAGGGCAGATAGGTTTCAGCTCACTGGCTTCTTGGAACACAGGTTTGAGAAGGATGCTGAAGCCACATCAGGGCTTAGAAAAGTCTGTGATTG
>NW_012101510.1:2064189-2070375 GCF_000951045.1 Mandrillus leucophaeus | reverse complement strand
GGCCACTGCACTCCAGCCTGGGTGACAGAGCAAGACTTCGTCTCAAAAAAAAAAAAAAAAAAAAAATTTCTCTGTCTACCTTCCTTTCATTTGACTTGAGTTAAACTTCTAGTGGCTATGAGTTGCTGTAATTCTAGCTTCTCAATATTTCATATATTTGTAGCCACTATTTCTGTATCGGAACAGATGTCTCTGCCTTCGGTCAGTCCAGCATACATGATGGCCAGATTTAATACTTAAAATTCAAATTGTCATGCCTGTAATCTCAGCACTTTGGGAGGCCGAGGCGGGTGGATCACCTGAAGTCAGGAGTTCGAGACCAGCCTGGCCAACATGGCAAAACCCCATCTCTACTAAAAATTGCAGTGAGCCAAGATCGTGCCACTTCACTCCAGCCTGGGCAACAGAGCAAGATGCCATCTCAAAAAAAAAAAAAAAAAAAATTCAAATTGGATTCTGCTACCTCTCTTCTTAAAAAAGGTCTAGTAGGCCAGGCATAGTGGCTCACGCCTATAATCCCAGCACTCTGGGTAGCCAAGGCGGGCAGATTGCTTGAGTCCAGGAGTTCAAGACCAGCCTGGGCAACATAGCAAAACCTCATCTCTACTAAAAATACAAAAAATTATCTGGGAGTGGTGGCACACACCTGTAGTCCCAGGTACTCAGGAGGCTGCAGTGGGAGAATCTACTGAGCCTAGGAGGTCGAGGCTGCAGTGAGCTGAGATCGTGCCACTGCACTCCAGCCTGGGCACCCACAGTGAGACCCTGTCTCAAAAAAAAAAAAAATGTGTAGTGTCCGCCAGGGGTGGTGGCTCACACTTGCAATCCCATCACTTTGGGAGGCCGAGGTGGGAAGATCACTTGAGACCAGGTGTTTGAGACCAGCCTGGGCAACATAACGAGACCTTGTCTCTACAAAATAATTTTAAAACAGCTGGGCACGGTGGCACATGCCTCTAGTCCTAGCTACTTGGGAGGCCAAGGTGGGAGGATCACTTGAGCCTGGGAGGTCAAGGCTATAGTGAGCCATGATCATGCCAAGAGAGTAAGACTCTGTCTCTTTAAAAAAAAAAAAAAAAAAAAAGTCTAGTGTCTTCCCACCCACTCCTTTACTTGGCATTTGAGATATTACCAGCCACTTCCTCCACAAATCTCTTCCTGCGAGCACTGTTCACTTCACACAACCTGGCCTCCAAACCCTGTGCCTTTCTATCTGCCTTTCCCCTTCTCCCCATAGCATCCTCCCCCTTATCCTTACAGACCCCCTCTTGTGTTGGTTTTGAGTCTTTCCTGATGTCTCAAGCCAAGCACTGCTGTGGCTTGTCTCTCACCCACTCTGAACTTCTTGAAGCTGAGGACCGTATCAGATTCAATTTGGTCTACTCAAGATCTAGCTCTGAACATGGTGGGTGCGTAAGAAATATTTGCTGAATAAATAGATGTCCCAGGTCCTTGGACATTGTGATTGAGTTAATGAGGAGCCCAAACGAGAAGGGCATTATGGAAAATCTGCAGGTGCACTGGCTCCAGTCCCTGCCTTGTCACCCCAGCAGTCTCCCTTTTGTTATGACCCTTTTGCCTCCTTGAGCAGTTTGGGGGGGCAGTGGCTGTCCCGTCCCCCATCTGGCCCACCCTGGCTCCTCCGGCATGTGGTGCACTGGGAGTACCAAGGAAAAGTCCCGCCCTACCCTCCCCATGAACCCTAAACCTGCCTGGCTGGCGTCCTAGCTCACGGGCCCTTCATCAGGTCTACAGTCTACATTTTGTTCTCATCTGCCACCCATTTGTTTTGTTGCCACAGACTTGGGGACAGAGAGCGTCAGTGGCACCCTCAGTTCACTCCAGCAATGTAATCCCCGTGACAGCTTTGACATGTTTGCCCAGACGAGAGGAAACTCCTTGGCTGAGCAGCGCAAGACGTATGTGGGGCCCCTTCTTGTGGCTTTCTAAAGATATTGGGGGGATTGACCCATGCCTGGTCACAGGCCAGCACAAAAAGTCATTTATTTACCATGTCCAGGACTGCCAGGAACTTTAAAGCATGGCTGTAAGGACTCGGCATTAGATGCAGATACTGAATTAACACCAACTGCCCACTGCCCCCTCCCCCCACACAAACTCTCCTGCCCTTGGGGTTGGTTGGACTAGGATTTCTCCTGTCAGTTGTAAGAGACCGCTTTTCTCTTTCTTCCCTATGCTGCTGCTGCTGCAGACACCACCCCTCATCCACAGGAGAAGCTTGGAAGCAGGAGGGTGCAGCCATGCAGGGTGAACCCATTCCTTACAGCAAGATTTTCCTGACTAAAATAAGTGGTCAGGGCAGAGGCTCCTCTGATAGCAGCTCTGGCTAGGATCAGCCATCTGGAATTCAGGGAGTTGATTCCAAAAGAGAGAATCCCCTGTATCTCAGGGAGGTGCTGTACATGTTTTGAGCTTTCTGTTCAGCCTAAAGGCGGGTGAGACACACTCTTTCCCACCTTTCCCAGGGACCCAGCATCTTGGTGCACTCAGCACCCTGAGTCCTGCTTGGGACTCAGCGGGGTAAGCAAAAACCCAAGGTCCCATGTACCTTTCACCAGCGAAAGTTGCTTGTAAAACAGATATAGCTAAAGGAGTCAGGGAGTGGAGGAAGACCTCCCCTAATCAGTGACAGTCCCAGGTCCCAGAGACTACCTTCCCTGTCAAATGCCACTGAGGCTGCTGCTTTTAAAATAAGAATTAATGTTACTTTGTGTTTATCTGGTCTTCCCTTTGAGGAGTATTAGGGCACTTTGGACACCCTGACATTGAGCTTCAGAGATGCTCAGTATTGTTACTCAAGACAGGGATATTTAGGTGCACAAAATCTAAGATCGCAGAGATTAGTGGCTCAGCCTGAGCTAGGACCCAGGCCTCCTAGCATCCACTGCAGGGAGACAGACAACATGAGCCCTTAGCCTCTGCTCAATGTCAAGGTCTCAGGAAATGTTTTTCCAAGGACATCTGAGGAAGACCATAGGACAGAAGTGATTACAAGCCCTCCATGACCACTGGAGGAAAATTAACTCTGCTCGTGCTGCTTCTTCATCTCCAGGGTAACCTATGAGGATCCTCAGGCTGTTGGAGGACTTGCTTCTGCCCTAGACAGTCGAAAACAGAGCTCAGAAGGGGTAGGTCTTTAACCCTGTGTTTTTGCCTGGAGTCTTCTGGAGGGAAAGCCAGGTGGTTTGGCAAAGCTGGCTGGGTAATTCAGCAGAAACTGGCTTGCACAGGGGGCAGATACACCCCAGGGGAGAGACCCGTGGAACCCAGGTAGTGCCTCATTGAGTCTTCACCTCACCCTGTGAGGTGATGCCACACATGAAATTCCCAATTCACCCAGGAGGAAACAGTCCCAGGGAGGTGGGAGACAGGCTGAGACACCCAGAGAGCAGACAGCAAGCCAGGGTTCGAATCCTAGGAGTGTCCAGCTCCAGAACACCTGCTCGTCCTACCACAGTGGCCCCAAGTTCTCCAGGCACAAGTCTCCTATGGTCACCTGTTACAGTGTCCCAGGGTGGTGGTCAGTGCCCTGATAAAACCATGGCCTGCACCAGGAGGGACAATGCTGACCCGGGCCACATCTCTGATGGCCATTTGCTGCTGGCCTAGCAGAGCAGTACCAACCCCATTAGAAGGCACTCGAGAGCCAGCGTTTGTTTACAGAGCTGGCATAGTTGGGTGGTGGCTGGGACGGTGTTCTGTGGCGGTGAGGGGGTGCAGCACAGTGAAGTGGAGGGAATGGTATGTGTTTGGGCCCCCCAAAACATAGCCATGCTTTCTGTACAATTTCAGATTACTAAAGGGGAAAGGATGTGTGTCTTAATGCTTCTCATGATATTTTTCTTTTTGCCTAACTAAGAAATGCGTATGGATGCATGTCTGTTTGCAGGGGCAGGGAGGAGGAGGGCCCTTGGAATAGCTGCCCACAACAGCTGGAAGTCCTGTCTGGGTCCCCCAGCTGGGCTAGAGAGGGCAGTGATCATCTGTCCACTGGACAGGAAGATTTGCAAAGGGCTGTTTGCTTCCTGGGTACCAATTTTTAGCCTTCTAAAGTCCTTGTCCAGTGAACCCAGGCAGGCAGCAGTGCTGGTTTCCAGGGGATGCTCCTTCTTGGGGGAAGGGACTCCCTCATCCATGCTGGCCTTTGCCTGGTGGATCTGAGGGCATGCATCCCTCTGCACTGGTCACCAGAGGGCGCAGAAGAGTCAGCTGGCTGCCTTGGGTCCTCAGTGCCCTGCTTTTCCACAGGAGTGGGCAGTGCCACCTGAACCCCTGAGACTGGGACACCCAAAATCAATGCAGTGCTCATGGCTCTGATTCTCCCATTACTTAGAATGTCCTCCCACCTGCCCCCAGGGTGGGCATTAGAGAGCCCAGCTAGGGGCCTACCAGGATACTGCCTGGTGAGGACATCCCCTTGTGCTGGCCAACCCTGGCTTGCACTGGGAGCAGCCCTGTTGTGTCCCTACGAGACTGACCTCATTTGTCCCTCACTCTGGCTCCAGGGCCTGCTTTGTCCATGCCAGGGCGTGTCCTGCTGCACCCCTGCCATTATCGGTGCCCAGGCCTGGGTCTGAGCCCAGGAGATGTGAGTGACTTCCTGCCCTTCGCCCTTTGCGTGTGTGGCTTGGACTAGCTCCCCGTTTTCAAAGGTCCCAATGACTCCAGCAGGTTTTCCACCCAGTGGTAGACAGATTGCTTTTTTTTTTTTTTTTTGAGATGGAGTCTCGCTCTATCGCCCAGGCTGGAGTGCAGTGACATGATCTTGGCTCACTGCAGCCTTCATCTTCCAGGTTCAAGCTATTCTCCTGCCTTAACCTCTTGAGTAGCTGGTATTACAGGTGCCCACCACTACACCCGGCTAATTATGTTTAGTAGAGACAGGTTTTCACTATGTTGGCCAGGCTGGTCTTGAACTCCTGACCTCAGGCACTCCGCCTGTCTTGGCCTCCCAAAGTGCTAGGATTACAGGTGTGAGCCACTGCACCCAGCCATCAGATTGCTTTTCATGTTTACTGCTCAATGGGGTGATGCCATGGCCACAGCCTCAGCAATACAGGGCAGCAGAGCATGTGGGCTGTGTGTGTCTACACATATTCTTGCCCACCCGCAGCATTTCAGGTTACCTTGTCCCATCCCAAGCCATACTGACCTAGAAATGAAAACAAGGCCAAGGGAGAACTTAAGAACACAATAGAAAAGGGGAAGGCTGGGCGCGGTGGCTCATGCCTGTAATCCCAGCAGTTTGGGAGGCTGAGGCGGGCAGATCACCTGAGGTTGGGAGTTCGAGACCAGCCTGACCAACATGGAGAAACCCCATCTCTACTAAAAATACAAAATTAGCTGGGCATGGTGGCGCATGCCTGTAATCCCAGCTACTCAGGAGGCTGAGGCAGGAGAATTGCTTGAACCCGGGAGGCGGAGGTTGCGGTGAGCTGAGATCATGCCATTGCACTCCAGCCCGGGCAAGAAGAGTGAAACTCCATCTCAAAAATAAAATAAATAAATAAATAAATAAATAAATAAAGGGAAGAAACTTATGTAGCCACACCTCCACAAATCAAATCCAACCAAGTCAGTCAAGAAAAGGTCATCCCAGGGCTGGGCGCAGTGGCTCACACCTGTAATCCCAGCACTTTGGGAGGCTGAGGTGGGAGCTGAAGACCAGCCTGGCCAAGATGGTGAAACCCTGTCTCTAATAAAAATACAAAAATCAGGGCTGGGCACAGTGGCTCATGCCTGTAATCTCAGCACTTTGAGAGGCTGAGGTGGGTGGATCACAAGGTCAGGAGATCAAGACTATCCTGGCCAACATGGTGAAACCCCGTCTCTACTAAAAATACAAAAATTAGCTGGGTGTGGCAGCATGTGCCTGTAATCCCAGCTACTTGGGAGACTGAGGCAGGAGACTCTCTTGAACCTGGGAGGCAGAGGTTGCAGTGAGCTGAGATTGTGCCACTGCACTCCAGCCTGGCGTCAGAGCTAGACTCTGTCTCAAAAAAAAAAAAAATTAGCCAGGTGTGGTGGCGGGCACCTGTAATCCCAGCCACTTGGGAGGCTGAGGCAGAGAATTGCTTGAATCCAGGAGGCGGAAGTCGCAGTGAGCTGAGATCGCACCACTGCACTCCACGCTGGGCGGACAGAGCGAGACTCCATCTCGGAAAA
>NW_012101510.1:2062170-2062784 GCF_000951045.1 Mandrillus leucophaeus | reverse complement strand
AGTGAGACTCCACCTCAAAAACAAAACAAAACAACAAAAAAAACCAAAAACCAACACAGTAGAAACAACATAAAAAGAAGACAAAGCCCAGGAATGTTCAGTGTTGTAAACACAGTTAGTCCTCATGCAGCAAGCTTTCCTGGCCCACAGACCTGCAAGGGTCTATCCTACCTTGTCTTTTCAGGTGGCCTGAGCCTGGTGCATGGAGAGAGGGTCAGCTCATCTCAGGCTGTATGCCTTGGGATGACCATTTCACCTCTAGCAGAGCCCAGAGCTCTGGGTACATGTGGTGGAAGCTGAGCTGAAGAGAATGCAGAGAAGGAAAGATGATGAAAGCAGTGCAAACATGGGCCTCTCCCTCCAGGTGGGGTGGGGTGAGAGGAATACATAACTGCCCCTGGTGTGCTATGCTAGGCTGTGGCCAGAGGAAAGGCCAGCAGGTCCTAGACTGCAAGCAGCACAGGGGCCACCTGCTTGAGCAAAGCGTGTGGGTGAGCAGGAACTTGGGCCATGCAGGACCACTCAGAGCCGTGGGAGCAAGGAGCATCTGCCTGCCACCCAGCTTGGGCTGGGGCCCTCTGCACAGCTCTGCTGTCAGCCTGGGCAGGTCTTCC
>NW_012101510.1:2039338-2062120 GCF_000951045.1 Mandrillus leucophaeus | reverse complement strand
AAATAAATAAATAAATAAATAAATAAATAAAGGGAAGAAACTTATGTAGCCACACCTCCACAAATCAAATCCAACCAAGTCAGTCAAGAAAAGGTCATCCCAGGGCTGGGCGCAGTGGCTCACACCTGTAATCCCAGCACTTTGGGAGGCTGAGGTGGGAGCTGAAGACCAGCCTGGCCAAGATGGTGAAACCCTGTCTCTAATAAAAATACAAAAATCAGGGCTGGGCACAGTGGCTCATGCCTGTAATCTCAGCACTTTGAGAGGCTGAGGTGGGTGGATCACAAGGTCAGGAGATCAAGACTATCCTGGCCAACATGGTGAAACCCCGTCTCTACTAAAAATACAAAAATTAGCTGGGTGTGGCAGCATGTGCCTGTAATCCCAGCTACTTGGGAGACTGAGGCAGGAGACTCTCTTGAACCTGGGAGGCAGAGGTTGCAGTGAGCTGAGATTGTGCCACTGCACTCCAGCCTGGCGTCAGAGCTAGACTCTGTCTCAAAAAAAAAAAAAATTAGCCAGGTGTGGTGGCGGGCACCTGTAATCCCAGCCACTTGGGAGGCTGAGGCAGAGAATTGCTTGAATCCAGGAGGCGGAAGTCGCAGTGAGCTGAGATCGCACCACTGCACTCCACGCTGGGCGGACAGAGCGAGACTCCATCTCGGAAAAAAAAAAAAAGAAAAGAAAAAGAAAAAGTCATCCTAGCTACTCAGGAGGCTGAGGCAGAAGGATTGCTTTGTTTGCACCCAGGATATTTTGAGACCCTGTCTAGGCAACATAGTGAGACCTCACCTCAAATAAATAAATATTTTAAAAGGCAATGAAGAATACATCTAAATTTAGTATTCAAGAGTTTAGAAAAAGAATACACAAGCCACTAGAAAAGAGAAAAAAAATAAAAGAAAAAATGCAGGAAAAAGAAAAAAGTAGAAATGCTTCTGTAAAAGCTGGTTCTTTGAAAAGTTGACCGCCTGCCAACCCTGATAGCCGTAATCGAGAGAAGCAGCTCTGGTCAACCTGTGATCTCCGGGAGATTTTCCAAGGGCACGGGAGTAGTTGGCATGAGTGTATGTTATCCTGTTGGGATTCTTGGTTACTAAACTTTTCTTCTTTTTTCCAGGCAGGTAAGGGGGACATGCCAGGGGTGGAGGTTGGGAGCAGGGCATCAGGTTTCCTTACGTGGCAAAGGGTCACGTCTGAAGAGTGACTTTTCTGTTTCCACAATATGTGCTATTGACTTCTTTCTCATGGGTCTTGCTGTGACTTTTCTTTCTGAGACTTTTCTGTCCTCGGCCCAGAAGAAAGGTAGAGGTGGGGAGTATGACCTGGAGCCCATAGACAGCTGGCTCATAACCCAAGGAATGGTGAGGAGTCACCAGCCGAGCCGAGCCTGCTGTCCACCCCAGCCCCTACCTGTGTAACAGCTCATGTCTTCCTCTTGTGACCTGCCAAGCCTTTGTGAATCAGACAGTACAAGGCCACACTCTCTCTTTCTGATAGGGGTGCCAAATTTCCCCTCCTATTTTTGCATAATCTCTGTAAGTCACAGATTCCCAGTCCCAAAAATACCTCCCTGCCCCCAGGCCTGAAGAGTCTGGGACATTAGCAGGGATGAGGAGAGGGTCCTTTCCTTCCTTTTACTGTCTCCGGAGCTCCGGGCAGTATTCACTTTTCCAGGATGGGATGAGCACAAGTCACTGTGGCTTTTGCTTGGGAGGGAACAATTCTAAGGGAACAGACTCAAAGCATCTGACCAGTCAGGGAAGCCCCCTCTAGCCCAGGGCCTGTGAATTCGGCAGTCCTAGACTTGACAGATTTTTATAATGTACTTACTTGTGTCCACTAAGTCCCTCAAAATGATTTGAAACCTCTTAAAGAATACACAGGCCGGGCGCGGTGGCTCACATCTGTAATTCCAGCACTTTGGGAGGCTGAGGCAGGCAGATCATGAGGTCAGGAGATGAAGACCATTCTGGCCACCATGGTGAAACCCTGTCTCTACTAAAAATACAAAAATTAGCTGGGTGTGGTGGTGTGCGCCTGTAATCCCAGCTATTTGGGAGGCTGAGGCAGGAGAATTGCTTGAACCTGGGAGGCGAAGGTTGCAGTGAGCTGAGATTGCGCCACTGCACTCCAGCCCGGTGACAGAGTGAGACTCCACCTCAAAAACAAAACAAAACAACAAAAAAAACCAAAAACCAACACAGTAGAAACAACATAAAAAGAAGACAAAGCCCAGGAATGTTCAGTGTTGTAAACACAGTTAGTCCTCATGCAGCAAGCTTTCCTGGCCCACAGACCTGCAAGGGTCTATCCTACCTTGTCTTTTCAGGTGGCCTGAGCCTGGTGCATGGAGAGAGGGTCAGCTCATCTCAGGCTGTATGCCTTGGGATGACCATTTCACCTCTAGCAGAGCCCAGAGCTCTGGGTACATGTGGTGGAAGCTGAGCTGAAGAGAATGCAGAGAAGGAAAGATGATGAAAGCAGTGCAAACATGGGCCTCTCCCTCCAGGTGGGGTGGGGTGAGAGGAATACATAACTGCCCCTGGTGTGCTATGCTAGGCTGTGGCCAGAGGAAAGGCCAGCAGGTCCTAGACTGCAAGCAGCACAGGGGCCACCTGCTTGAGCAAAGCGTGTGGGTGAGCAGGAACTTGGGCCATGCAGGACCACTCAGAGCCGTGGGAGCAAGGAGCATCTGCCTGCCACCCAGCTTGGGCTGGGGCCCTCTGCACAGCTCTGCTGTCAGCCTGGGCAGGTCTTCCGCCACCTGTCATAGCAGCAGCACACTCCTGCTCTGGGTGAGAAGGCAGCTCCTCCACTAGACCCCAAGCCCCTTCTTAGAGAGATGCGCTGGCCCAGGCCTCTCATTTGCTTCTTCAGGGACAGACTGGGCTCTGGCCCACATGTTGGGGGCCCTTGCAGCCGGGCTTCTAGAGACCATGTGTATTCATTGGGAAGATCCAGCCCATGTGCCCTTGTGCCTGTTACTCCTGCAAAAAAGGATACTGCCCACACGAACTCCCGTGAGGGTGGCCTTGGCAGCTGGCGGTGGTGCCTGCCTCTGGCCACACAGACTGCCTCGCCACTGCCGGGTCCCCACATAGAGCTCCAGTCTCTAACTTCCCAGAAACAAACGTAACTAACAGCTAACCTGGTGTCTCGCCTGACTGACTGCAGTTTTTGTTTTTTTTTTCTTCTTTACAACAAATATTAATTGCTTTGCCTTATTTCCCATAGTGTAGAAACCTTGAGTCTTTTCAAACCTCCCGAGTACAAATTCTTTACTTGGAAACTTTTTGTACTGTTGAGTGAGATCAAAGGCTTTTAGACGTCATCCCAGTGGGGTGGTGCTTGAAGTGTCATAGGAAGGGATTCACAGCTTCTCTGGAAATAGCACACCTGAGCTGCAGAAATTGTTCTTGTTGCATTGAAAACTGGACAGGTGGGTTTCCTTGTGGGCGTGGGGCTGTGGGAACCTGCAGAGGAGCATCAGGTGGAACCCTTATGCTCCTGGGATTCAGGTGTTTGGATAGCCAACACAGAAGTTAACTGACACCACCAGGCTCATTACTGGTTGAAGAGAAATGAGATCTGTCAATGGGCTAGGGCCGGGTGACTCTCAGGGAGACTGCTAGGCTTGTGCTATCCTTCCCTGGCCTCTCTAGTGTAAGGTCTTTTTGCCTCTCCTGGCTGGTGATCAGCTAGGGTTGTCTCCCTTATGCAGGGTGCAGCCAGGAAGATATCCTCATGTGAGAGAATCTAAGTCAAAACAAGAACAGAGGTAGGTTAGTAAAGAGTGCTGCTGCCAAAACCCAGGCTTGGGTTTGGAGGGCAGGACTCCCTTCTCAGACCTGGAGGCCCCCAAGGCTCCTCTTACTCTGGAAGGATAATCCTAACCCCTGGAGTACCAGACAGACACACCTCTCCCCCTTGGACTGGCAACCCTCCCTCCTGACCCTGAGGCAGAGCTGCCCCTGCCTGCAGTTCCAAGTGAGAATCAGCTGACAGCAGGATGGCTCACCTGCCGCTCAGATCAAAACCTGTGACTTCTGACATCCAAGATGTTTGTCTATGGACTTTGAAAATGGAAAGGGCTGGTCTAACCACTGCCTCAGCCAAGCCAGCCTGGCCTACCTATCTTCAGAGGGGCTGAGCTTCAGGCAGTAGTCTCTATTGGAGGGCATTCCTGTGCTAGGTTCCTTCCTTTTCTCTCTTCACAGGTATTCTTGCTTTCTGTCCCTCTCTTCCAACTCATACTCTTCTTCAGATCCCTCAGACCAGCCTTCAGCTTGGATCATTACCCAGTAAAATGCTGAAACTATGGCACGTCAGTCTGGGTGCAGTGGCTCACACCTGTAATCCCAGCACTTTGGGAGGCCGAGCTGGGCGGATCACTTGAGGCCAGGAGTTTGAGATCAGCCTGGCCAACATGGCGAGACCCTGTCTCTACTAAAAATACAAAAAAAAAAAAATTAGCCAGGTGTGATGGCTCACGCCTGTAATCCCAGCTACTCAGGAGGCTGAGGCACAAGGATTATTTGAACCTGGGAAGCAGAGGTTGCAGTGAGCCGAGATCACACCACTGCACTCCAGCCTGGGCAACAGAGCAAGACTCTGTCTCAAAATAAATAAATAAATAAAAATAAAAATAAAACTATGATATATCAGAGCCAACAGTCTTCTTAGGAATCTGCTGGGCCAGCCCCTAGTCTGACAGATGAGGACGCTGAGGCCTCCTAGGGGCCTGGTGACTCGCCCAAAGCTGCAGCGAAGAAACAGAGTCCCCTAAGACTCAGTGCAGTGCCCCCTCCTCCAGCCAGGGCCCACTTCCCTCCCATCAGCCTGACAAGGCGCGCGTCCTCGGCCTCTTACAGTTTCTTTAGTTTATATTTTCTAAGCAGTGTACATGTTTAGTCTGAGTCTGATAGCACCTACATTATTAGAAGGAACTTTGCCCTGTTATAATACTCAAGGCATTTATTTACCAGGACAACAGGTTTAGATAGCTAAGGTTTTGTGCCCAGCCACAAGAAAGTCAATTTAAGCTTACGTTATGTAAGCTTAACTGTTAACCATCACCCTGCTTCACCATGGTTCACGCCCTGAGGCCAAGTGGCTTCCATATTGTAATGAGTCAATTCCAATAATTTCTGACATCCCTGGGTTTCTAAATTAGAAAACAGAAGCACCAACCTGAAAGTGAAGTCATAACTTTCTTCTTCTGAATCATAAGAATTGAAAGCCAAATACAACCTAGCAATCGCCTTATTTCACAGATGAGGAAATTGAAGCCAAACATTGCTCAGGCCTCTGTCCCCTGCTCCTGCCTCTCCACCCAAATCTCTGAGGCTTCTTAGGATAGAAGAAACTCGGGAGCTCTCTGGTGAAGAAAGTGGGGTCCAGAGAGGAGTGACTCACCCCAAGTCCTGCCACCAGTGAGTGCGAGGGCCCAAATGGACCCCACCCAGTGCCCTCTCCTCCTCAGTCTGCCCTCTAGGGCTTGGGCTGGAGGATGCCATTCCATAAACATACCAATTACTTGGAAAAATCTAGGACAGGGAAGAAAAGGGTTCCCATGATCCAGCTTTTGGGAAATTATTTTTGAGGGGGTGAGGAATTTCTTAAGTGTCATTGTTTATTTTCTGAGCATGTTGGCTCTCGAGATTAATCCCCAAAGAAGAAAATTAAAGTATGACCCAAGGCCTCAAGGGATTTGTTCTTTAACATCAACAAAACAATTAACAAGAAAAATCTGAAGGTTTAAGGCCCCTGACCCCTTAATGTCTTTGTTCTAGCTTTTGCAACACATTGGAAAGCTCAGGACATCTAATCTCAGTTTCTGCTAAGTGGATGAAAGCTGGTCAGGTGTAAAAAAGGGCTGGTGTGCACTCTGACCACTAGTGTGGGGGCGTTTTCTCTCTGGAGATGCCTCTGACTTTCTAAGCTTCAGTTCTGGGTGATAAGACTCGCCTGATACCTTTTCAATTAAACATTTCAATTAAACATTCTTCTTTTTTTTTTTAGACGGAGTTTCACTCTTGTCGCCCAGGCTGGAGTGCAATGGCGTGATCTCGGCTCACTGTAACCTCTGCCTCCCGGGTTCAAGTGATTCTCCTGCCTCAGCCTCCTTAGTAGCTGGGATTACAGGCGCACACTACCACACCCAGCTAATTTTGTATTTTTAGTAGAGATGGGGTTTCTCCATGTTGCTCAGGCTGGTCTCGAACTCCTGACCTCAGGCGATCCACCCTCCTCAACCTCCCAAAGTGCTGGGATTACAGGAGTGAGCCACCATGCCCTGCTCAATTCAACATTCTTAAGTCCCCAGTAAGTCAAAGAAATAATGGGCAACACAGACATTTCCTAATCTGATCAGTGACTGGCTTGGGCCTTTCTGAAAGTGCTCTTGTGGGCTTCCCACACTGGGTCCGAAGGTAGGACACAGAGCACATTCCTCAGAGCAAGGGGCCAGCCAAGCTCACTGAGGGAGCGAAGAGCTCTGGTGGCATCGCAGATACCTGCTCAGAGCGCTGGACTCCACCTGGGGCCCCAGACCACCCTCCCCCATCATCAGCAGCAGGTGTCAACCTCCAGCACTGGAGCTGTCACATCACTGCTGGTGATGTGTGTTCTTTGTTCTTTTTCTTTGTGAAGGTCGTGTTATTTTTTACATTTGATAGACACTGGGGTATTCCTTTTACTGCTTATTTTTACTTTAGTCTTACCCTAGATCATGGCATTGGGTGAAGCCAGCTATAGACACAGTGCTGGCATTGTTTTATAGAAATAGGGGTCTTGCAAGTGAGCCCTGAAAGGGAACCTCCCAGAGCCAGGGTAGGCGAGGAAGTGATTAAGGGCCATCGCCTCATTTCTCTAGGCTGGAGCCAACATTCCATTAACATGGCTTCTGGGGAGTTAAAGTTTACCTTTACTTCTTATCAGGTCATATTTGACAGCAACTTAAACCTTCTTAGCCACATGGATTTTTCAGAGTCTCTGTCCCTGAGGTGCTTGGCACAGGGGCCCAAGCAAGGTGACTGTTCAGGCACCCCCGTGGTACACCTTAGTTTGCCTGGAAGCCGCCACCTCCCTGGCTCTGGCTGCAGTGTCCCAGTGCTCGGCTGAACTTTGTTTCTTTGACTCCTGAAGCACAGCCAGCCATTGAACACAGGGAAGAAAGGACGAGACTAAAGGGAGCTGTTGCTTTCAGGGCTGCTTCATGAATTTCCCGTAAAGAGACACAAAGAAGACTAGAACCCCATAGTCCCCTTTGTCATCAGAGCCCTCATTTTTGCTCTGTTTCTGTTGATGGTAAGATGTTCCTGTCTCTGTCTACCAGGCCACACCCAGCCCGACGGAGCACGCACCTCCTCCAGTTCCCCTCTCCACTCAGAAATGCACCAGGATGTATTTCAAAATCTCTTCAGCTGAGCAAACAGACCCCCCTGCATCCCCCAGGGCTGGTGCTGCCCTGCCCTCTGAGCACCTGTACCCTGCTCTGGGCAGGCCGTCACTTGGCCTCCCCTGGGTTGGGCTTGACAGCGGACTGTCACAGTGGCTGAGTTCAAAATCAGCCTGCATGGCAGCGCCTTCCTGAGGTTAGAAGGTGTTTTGCAGCCCCGGGCTGAGAGGCCCCGCAGTGTGAGAGTGGACACCCATAGTCAAAAAGTTCTCCATTTCAAGAACGCGTACAGCCACCTTCCTTACCGCCGGCCCTGCTGGGCAGCCTGCTTCTTATCGTTTGCACCTCATTGCTTTCCTCACCTGCCATCTCACACGTGGCTGCCCTGTGTTGCCCCTGTGTGCCGTGCCAATTGTGTTTTTTTGCTCTGTGTACATTTTGGTTTTATTTGGGGTTGCTGTTGATGATTTCCTTTGTTCCGGTGTTCTGTCTCCCCTCGCTGGCTGTGTGGGGGCTGCCTGGCCCGCTGCTTGCCGCCTCCATAGATCCCCGTTGCGCAGCCCTCTGTCATGGACGACATTGAGGTGTGGCTCAGGACCGACCTGGTGAGACTCGACTTTTCTATTTCATGTGTGGGGTATGGAGCGGCAGAGGCTCTTCTGAGGACAGGCCTTGGGGGAGCATCAGCAGGGGCTCCACCCCTGTCTGGGTCAGTGGAGAAGGGAGGTCTGGGCAAGCTCCATAGCTGCTCCTCCTCCCCGACATCAACCCATAGCTGTGGGTGCTGCGGCAGCCTCCAGGCCTACGGAGGCCAGCTGTGCTGGGGCAAGGCCCTAGGCACCAACTCCTTCACCCACACAGTCCTAGCCTTAGCCGGCTCCAAAACATACACTTGCCTTCCCCCCATTTTCTTTTCCATTTCAGATGTGTGTGCGTGCTTTGGTTTTTTGGGGGGGGGAGTGTGGGGGGAGCATGTTTTGTTTTGTTTTTTGTTTTCATTTCTTTTTTTTTTAATTGTGAAGTATACACACAGTGCTTTTGTTTTTAATTCGCCGTCATCCCCCTCCTCCCTTCCTGATTTTTGATTTAAAAGAACCCCTGCCCCAGAGACCCGTTGTCTCCATCCTAGAGATAGGGCTAGAAGATGAGGATACTATGCATCTGAAAATGGCAACAGGTCCCAAGAAAGGAGAGCTGCAGTGGCTGCCCGTGATAACTGCTGGCCCTCCCTCTGTTCTTCACAAAGCACTTTCACTCTCAGCAGCCCAGGAGGGGGTCAGGGTGGCAGGTGAAGAGGTGCACTCTGGGAAATGGCTTGCCCAGAGTCATGGGGTAGTTGGATTCTCCCCCAGAGCTGGAGACACCTCATCTCCCTCCTAGCTGCCTCCTCTGCAGGGGGCCTGGTCCCCAGGCAGAAGAGCCTGTTGAGTTCTTTAACCACAGGGTCAGCCTGGCTGTCTTTGGGCTGGTGACCTGGCCACCTCCCACACTAGGACAGCAGGCCTCAGGTTGGGGCCTCTGGCTGCTCTGGGCCTCCTCCCCAGAAGGTCAGGCTTTCCAAACACATGCCTTGCCAAAGAAGGCAGCTGCCTGGGTGTCAGGGAGGAAGAACACACCCCAGGACATCTTTTCCAAGGGGATGCCTCGAAAAGAAATTGCTTCTCTCACAGAAGCGAGGCAGGAAGGACCAAGGTCCTTAACTTCTAAGGGGGACCCCAGGGTCCAGACAGGGAAAGGATGTGTCCAGTAAGGCTACATAGCAGGTCAGTGGTAGAGCCAGGAAGGAACCCAGGTCTCCTAGCCCAGCCCAGGGCTTTGTCACTTCCCCATCCTGCCCCTTCCCAATGAGGCCCTGCACATGCTGCTCTTCCCCAGTCCCCAGAGAACCCCGTGAACTCAAGACACTACTGTGTTCTCCAAACAAAATCAAATCTGATGCACTTTAATTTTTGAGTACACAGAACCGCCATGGTTCCTTTAGGAGCCAGCAGCAGGTGATAATAATCTGGGCCACAGGAGGAGGCTGGTGCAGCTCCCAGGAGGCGGCAGGACATGGCTTCTGGAGGCACAGCCTCCACTGCCAAAGTACCTACTGAGTGACAGGCCCTGTGCTGTGGGCTTTGTGGCCCTGAGCCATCCAGGCCTCGTGCGGTTTCCAGCTATTGGTGTGAACAGCCTCTTCCCAGAAACCCTGTGGCTGGCAGCGAGTGGGTGTTGTGTTGGGCACACGTGACCCTGTGTGTGCTCAGGCTCAGCCCCCTGTGGCTACTGCTCTGTGCCTCTCCCTAGAGCCTCAAGAGTGCTGAAGGTGGGGTCCCGCCCTCCGCAGCCCAGGCTGGAGAACCAGCCTGCACCGTTTTGGGAGTTTTCTTTCCAGCCCTTTGGAGGATCAAAACCTAAAACATATTTGAATTTTTTTGCTTTTTTTTTTTTGAAACAAAGCTTCTGTTTCTCCAATAAGAAGAGCAGTATTTTACTATTACAGAAATCTGGAAACAGGGGAAATTAGGAAGTTTTGTTTGGGCTGCCCTGGGCAGTGCTGCCCTAGGGTAGCCATGGGCAGACAGAGGTGGCTGGGCGGGCAGTGCTTGGACCACTGCCCTAATTTCATTCTCTCTGCTCCTCCCACAGAAGGGCGATGACCTGGAGGAGGGTGTCACAAGTGAAGGTATGGCCTGGCCAATGGCCTTACAGCCCCCCTTTTGTTGCCCCTGCCCAGGCTGCACAGGAGCCAGCCCCCATCACCTTGGAGCCCCCGCTGCCAGAGCACCTACTGGTGCCAGGCCCTGCGCCGTGGACTTCACGGCTGGCTTGGTCCCACCCAGGTCTTATGCTGATTTAGGAAGTGTGATTTATCTTGCTTTTTGGGAAACAGAGGTCGGAAAGAACACGTGACTTCCACAAAGTTGCAGAGCTGGTGAATAGCAGGTGCAGACTGCCACCTGGTCCCGACCCACAGGTGCTCAGCCCAGCTCAGACACGCGCAGTTTGTGGGGGTGCGCATCAGGACCCTTGGGCCACTGAGCCAGAAGGGAGGAGCCTCTCTGAGGTCTTAGTTCTCCCACGTGGCTACCCCCACATCCCCTGCCCTTCACATCCTGCCTCCCCGAGCTCATCTTGCCCCGCTCCACCTGCCTCTCTGTGCTCCTGTCCCCCCTCCCCAAGTCTGCCAGACCCTGTGACCAGACCGCTGTGCAGGGAGGGAAACTTCAGAGGACCCTGCTCCCTAGCTCTGGATGCCCATATAAATGGGGCCCTCCCCGCTCCCCACTGCCTTCCTCAGCATCTCGTCAGTCTCCCCCATTGGTGGGCAAGGGTAGGGGAGGTGGGATGGTTCCTGCCTGGTTAATCAGGAGCTGGCCCCTCCAGCTTACCCTGCCCCACCCCCAGTGCTGATCTGGAAAATGGACAAAACTGGAAATGGACAAACTGGACAAAATGGACAAAACCCAGTGCTGATTTGGAAAATGGTCAGTGGTTGGGTGAGCGCTCTGGGCTGTGTTTTCCAGAGCCTTTCCCTACCGGGCCGGAGGGCTGGGCACACCCGGGACCCTCCCCCAACACTGCAGCTTACGAAGGCCTCCCCACCCACCTGCTCCTGGGTGGGCTTCATGCCTGCCCTAGAGGAGGAAACAGGCTGAGGAGTGGAAGGGTGCGCTTCCTCTGGTGGCCGGCCCTCACCAACCTTGACCCTTGCCTTGGTTTGTATTGCAGAGTTTGATAAATTCCTTGAAGAAAGAGCCAAAGCGGCTGAAATGGTTCCTGACCTCCCCTCGCCCCCCATGGAGGCTCCTGCCCCAGCCTCAAACCCTTCTGGCCGGAAGAAGCCAGAGCGGTCAGAGGATGCCCTCTTCGCCCTGTGAGCGGCTCTGTGGTTTGCCTCCCCAGATGGCGGGTCCCCACTCGCACCCCATGGACACCAGGCACTGGCCACTCCTACATCCCCAGCTCCACACGGCCTGCACACCTGTGTCTCCATGGAAATGCCACCGTGTCTGCTCCCAGGCCTCCCACTAGTCAGGACCAGCTTTAGCCACCTTCTTTTCTGAGTGGTGGGACAGCTGCAGCCAGAGACTCCTTTCCCTCCCACCACGGGCCCCTCTGCCCATGTTTCCTCCACGGAAGAGTGGGCAGAGTGGCCCAGCCCCAGGCAGTGCTTCCTGAGCAGACCACCTGGACTGTCTTTCCTCCACCCACCCACAGAGAAGGAGCAGGCCTGGCCCTGCCCTGTGCTCACCTCTGCCTGGCTCAGCAACCTTCTCAGGCATTCTGCCCACCTGGGCACCTCTCTCCCCGAAGGGGCTTTGTGGCATCTCTGGAAGAGCAGGGTGCGCTGCACCCACCTGGGGCCTGGTCTCCCTCCTTGGACTTGTCACTTTGTGACGTTTGGCTTATCGGCATTTGAGAAGGCTCTGCTGGGTGTCCATGGGGGGTCTCTCACCTTCTTGACCCTCTCTCCATCACTCAGCTGCCAGCGCAGGCTTCACACCCAAGCTGGCTCAGCAGCCGAGCCTGGCACCAAGGGGCCCTGTAGGCTCCCAGGGCAGGGAGAGGGCCAAGGACAATTGGGAGGGCAGCAGGCAGCCCGCAGATGGTGGCCATGTGGCACGCTGCTGAGACAACACTACCAATAAACCAAACTGCCATGCACACACTGCAGGCTCACACCCACACACCTGGCCCTGGCTTGTGGAGGGGCTTGCATTGGAGGCATTGCTCTGGCTTGCCTGGGGAAGTGTTGCAGGTGTGCACATGGGCCACACTCAAGGCTGTGGCCTGGCCTGTTGTAGCCTCGCACCTCTGCCTCCAGAGCCAGCAGTAAACAGCTTTGCGGCACTCTTGGAGGTTCCCAATGACTGAGAGGCCTGAGCAGCACTAAGGCCCCTGCACTGCTCCCTGGCATCGGCCTTGGCCTGCTTGCACAGACTGTCCTGACAGCCTGGCCTCCTCCCACCTCAGAGGTCCTCTGGCCACCAATTTATACAGTCTCCCCAAGCTGATCCTGAAGGCAGACAGAGCAGCTAGGGGCTGGTAACATATACTCCCATCCCGTGTCCTCACTGGTGTGTCTCCTGGCCATGGGCGTGGGACTCATGGGTTATCCCAGGCGCTGGTCCAGCCAGACACCTCCCCCATACCTCTCACCAAGCTGCTGTTGCTCAGAAGAAGGAGAATGCTGCAGCTGTGCACACCCCCGTGCGTCTTGGGCCCAGCTCACTGGGTCAGTCTGTTCCTGTCCCCTCCAGCATGCACTGCCTAGGTCAGCACAGGTTCCTGACCCATGGTGTAGTTAGCCCTTCCCACCTGGCAGGATGGCCCAGACCACCAGCCAAGCAGGGAAAGGGGGCTGTGCTTGACAGGAGAAGAGACCAGTGACACGGTCTTTGGGGAGCATTCAGGATGGTGACTTCAGCTGGGAGCCATGCTGAGCACCAACAGGAACTGTTCAGTGAAGAGCAAGTGCTGCCCGACCCAGGACCCCGTGCCAGGCCAGCAGCCCTCCAGCTTCCTCCAGAGAGGAGACCTCGGTCTGGCTGAGGGTGGGACTAGCAGGGATGTCACACTCCAGTTCCTCAGGTTTACCCAGGAAGCTCCTCCATGGAGCCTGGCCAGCCTGATTCTAGCCCTGTCCTCTCTGGCAGTACGTGCCGCACCTGGCCTCTCTGCTCCCTCACACTTGATGAGCCCCTGCCTCTCTCCTCAATGTTTCTCAGAGACAGACCTCCCTGAGGCCAGCTTGAATGTGAAGACTTCTGAAGTCAGCTGGCTTCACTTGAGCTGCAGAAGAGGTGGCTGGGATGGCCCAGGTACACCCAGAGGCCCCAGCCCTTTGGCTGCCTTTGGGTTGTGACTTGGGTTGTCTCTGAGGCCCTGCCAGAGCTGGGCCTGCGGGTGGTGAGTGGCCGGACCTTGGGCAGTCAGTGCTCTGTAACCTCAGCACTGTAGCCCAGACCCAGTGTCCTCGGAGGGAAGAGCCAGCATCCCTGCCTCATGGAACGGGGACTCCCGAAAGGTCAGGAGCCTGGAGGCTCTGAAAGGAGCAGGGCTTCCATAGTGCGTGAAGCTGGGATAGGTGCCCTCCTGGGGAGCCCCCAGCAAAGCTGTTTTTCATACCCACGCCCAGAGCTGCCCCACCCCAGTTCCAGCTCCCGCTCTGGCTCCAGCGCCAGCTGGTTGCCAGCCATGATTGGAGAGGCCTGGCTGCCCCAGGGGCAGCAGGGAGTGGTGGACCTGTATGGGCTGGCAGGAGGCCATTGGCCATGCTGACAAGTATCACCTGCCTTCCTGGCCTGGAGCCACCCCTCGGGTGGCTTTCTAGCGCCTACTTGCAGCTCCTATCCAGAGGTAGCCTTCCCCACCTGTAGGCAGAGGGGGCTCTTGCTTGAGACCTGCACAGGAAGCAAGTACAGCCCCAGTGCCCCAGAGGGGCTTCCACTCAGCCCTGGCGAGATGTCCTGTCCTGAGGTCTCTGCTCCCAGACTCCACCATCTGGGGAGCACAGTCCTCAGGCTGCCTGGTCCAGGAAGGGGGCGCGACCCTGTCAGGAAACCTGGACTCTCAAGGCCCACCAGCCTCTCCGTGAGTGTTAGAAATCACAGATACAGTATATACTTAATTACACTAAATTATTGCTGGGATTCCTCATAAGCACTAATTATACCTGATTATAGGTTAAAATATTTATTTTGTCAAAATATTTTCTTGGGAATGTGTTTAACCCTTTCTGTGTTCATTGTGTGCTGAGATGTGAAAACTAGCCATTCCCTCCTGCCTACCGTTTTGGCCAGTGGGCAGCAGAGAATGGCGCCACGTGCAGTTCGGCCCCCGGCACCGTGGGCCTTTGGCCCGCCTGCCACAGAGTGGCCCTGCCTGGGCAGCCTGCAGGCACTGAGCAGACCAACTGTGGCCAGGCTGAGAGAATGACCGGCTCGCTTACCAGCGTGCATGGGACAAGGGGCTTTGGAGCCTCAAGGGGTTGTTGCTGGCCTGGGCCGGAGGGAAAGGTGAGCATCCAGCTGTCCTCCTGTCTTTCTGTTAGCGCCTCCACGCGAGTGATGGTGCCTTGGTTCACTGGCCTTCCCCCACCTCCCCACCCTGCCACCTGGTAGTCTTGGGGCCTGTGCTGTCACTGCAGCCCCTGGGGAGGAGAGGACCCAGCTGGGAGAGTTGGGGCAAGGGCTCTGCATGGCCCAGGGGCAACAGATGCTCGCAGGGCAGCTGCTGCCAATGCCCACGCTCCTGCCCCCCTCCTTCCCACTGCCACACCCCATCCTGGGTCCCCGCAGACACACATCTCTAACTCAGACGGGCCCAGCCTTCTGGATGGTTCGGGGTAGGCCATGGGCCCACCTGGGGCCAGGCCAGCCCCTGGGCAGCTCTGGAAGAGCAGTGCGAAGGAGCGCTTGCTTGCAGCCTGGCCTCAGCCTCTGGCACTGCTGGGGTGGCCCCCAGGAGCCTCTCCACTGTCGGCTGTGGGGACATCTCACCCATTTGGGTTACAGCCAGTCTTCCCCACCCAGAGAGAAGTGTTTCCACCCCAGAGACATTGCCCGTCAGCCCCTGAAGTGCTTGCCTCCCCCAGTGCCCATCACCAGCCGTTCCTATCTGTGGGGTCCAAGACAGGCTTTCCCTGCAGCCACCAGCTGCCGGGAGCAGCCATCAGCCCCTGTGTCAGAACTGCTTCTGTCTGTCCATGCCTCTAGGCTCTCCCGGAGAGGGGGACAGATATTTATTTCCTAAAGTTTGCACTTAATTGTGAGGATTCTCAGGATTGTTGGGGGCTACCTGAAAAGAGGAATGTGTTGAATGTTGCATTTGCTGTCCACTCGTCCTAGAAGTTTAGTGTTCTTGTCACTGTCATGTGTTTCTGTGGGCAGAGCTGGTTCTGGAGGGTGGGTCAGTGCACCCGAGGCTCAGAGCATCCATCCACCCCACTGGCCCTCCTTCCAGATACCCTCTCTCTAGTTGGGTTCTTGCATGTAAAATACTCCACAATAAATAAATAATTGAACAAATTGTGCCTGTGTGGTCTGTTGAATTGTCTACGACTGTCCGAAGGGCTTGCCAGTTTTGACCACCTGCTTTCTTTAAGCAGAGGCGGCCATGAGGACCCTCAGTCCACCCTTCCCCAGTGCCCAGGCTGCCTGAGCAGCCCGTTACCTGGCCGGGAAAATCCCTGTGCATGGCCTAGGTTGTGGCGTCAGCGGGAGCAGCTGTGAACCTGCCACAACCTGCCTGAGAGCTCTAGGACCAAGTGCGGTGGTTGTTCCTAGGTCTCACCCCAGGTCCCAGATGGGCAGGAGGAGGCCACTCATCCTTGCCCAGGGCACTCAGGCCTTGAGCAAGCAGGCCTGAGCCAGCCCCAACCCCCTCTAAGCCCCAGCCCCCACCCTAAGCTGGGCTCCCACAGCTGGGCTGGGCATCATCCGCAGAGCCTGTGTCGGGCACTGAATTTGAGAAGTGCTGCTCCAAGCCAGGTGGACTTCACACTTTCTTTGTTGACAACTTTACTGAGATTTAATTCACATAGCATACAGTTTACCCATTTAAAGTGTACAATTAAGTAGTCTTCAGAATATTCATAGAGTTGGGCAATCCTCCCCACAACCAAATTTAGAACATTTTTATCCCCCCAAAAAGAAACCTGTCTCCTCCCATCCCTGCAGCCTGCTCTCCCTTTCTAAACAGGCTTCTTTTCCCCTCTCCCCTTGTCCTGGAGGTGGGTGCCTGCAGCCCTTTGTTGTAAGGCAGCTGTCCTCCCGGAAGGAGGCCCCTCAGGCGCAGAGACATAGGGGGTCATAAGGGGTGCACTGTGGGAGCCTGTGGGACCTGTGCCTTCTCCAGGTGGCTTAGGAGGCTGAGGGCCCTTTAATCCCTTCGCTGGGGCTTAAGGACAGACCTCAAGTCAGGGTGGACTCAGCAAACCCCCGATGAACCTGGAGATCTTCCCAACCTCTTGCTATGCCAGAGAAGACATGGAGGACTAGAAAGAGCTGTACGCTTGCCCCAGGCCACACAGGGAGTAGTGGCAGAACCAGCAACCAACCCAGAGCCAGACCTCCCAGACAGGGCCATGGAGTGGCAGGAAAGACACCACTTCCACGGCCAGCAGATGAAGCTGGCAGCAGCCCTCTGGGAGGGTGGCTCAGGAGGGGCTCTCCTGCCCACTGATATGAGGCAGGTCACGGCAGGGGCTGTGTTGAGACCACCACCATCACCAGTCGCAGCCAGAAGGGGCAGCACCCAGCTCCCTCTGGCCAGTTGCCTCCCTGGGCTCCAGGGAGCTCTGCAGAGCCCTGTTTCCGACCAGTTGGAGGGAGATAGAGGTTCCCACACCCAGAGGGGAAGGGGAGTGGGCTTCTGAAGTTGGGGTGGGGGGCTGCAAACCCAGGTCCCTTTGAACAGACAGCATAGACCCTGGCTCATTATGTGCTCCCAGCACTGTAGCAGGCAATGTGAGCACTGAAAGAGGCCTGAGCTCTATCCCTACCTGTGGAGAGTAGATTGGTCCTGAGGCACCACTGTGGATCACCAGGACACCTAGGCCACTTGTACTTTCAGCAGTGTTCCTGAGAGCCTGCTGTGTGCCGGGCTGATGCCAGAGGGGAGGGAGAGGGCTGCTCCAGACCTGCCCTTGGGGAACGCGCAGCCTGGGTCCATTCCCAGAGTCAAGGGGAGTCTGCAGTCAGTAAGTGTCGTAGCCCTCTTCCAGGGCCTGCAGGGAGAGGAGGCTCTGAGCTGAGCCCCAGGGCACTGAAGCTGCACACTTGAGGTGTGCATTGTGGGAGCCTGTGGGTAGGCCAGCTGCACGGGAACAGGAGGGTGGCTGTGCAACTCTGACTCAACCGACTTGAGGGCACTTGCTGAAGTGTGCTTTCCCAATACATTCACAGCTGTTCTGATCAAGGAGGGGCTCTGTGGGAAAAGAAATTGGGGAAATGCTTGAGTAGAGTAGCATCAGGACCTCTTTGCCAAAAGGAGGCAGTTTGTGGCCCAAAGTCCTCATTTAGAGATGACACATTGGACATTTTTTGGTTATGGAAGAAACTGTTTAATCAGAAGAATGTGTTATGTAGATAGAATTATGTAACTGCATTAGCTTCAGGCATAGCTGGATCCAGGTGCTTGTGAATTTGGTCAGGAATCTGTCTGTCTAAGTCTTGGTTCTGCCTCCTCTGGGTTGGCTCTTCCATGTGGCTGACTGCAGGCTACCTGGAGCTCTAGGCAGACATCCTGCTGGCAGAGAGAGGGTGCCTCTTTCCCAATACAGTAGTTCCAGCCAAAGTCCCAGAACTCACCCTGAAAATCAGGCTCTTAGCAGAGGAAGAATTAAATCTGGGCAAGCACAAACAATAGATGGTCACTGCAGTGTGGATGGAGGGGGCCAGAGATGGGAGTGACACACTGAGGGCACAGACTTGGACACAGACAAACTTCTGGACTCTCCCAGCATTGCCTCCTCACCCCTTGGATGGAAGGCTCTGTCCTTAGAGCCCCATGAGAACTGTTTTCCATCCCTAGAGATCTGGGAGGGGCAGTGTGGGAACATTGTGGTCCCATCACTGCTCACGATGCACCTGCCCATGAAAGCACCTGAGAAAGAGGGATTCTTTTCCAACCCACCTGTTTTCCAAGAAAAGGGTCTCTTTTGGGTGCTGGGGGCAGGGGAAGGGCAGAAGCTGAGACCTTATTAGGTTTGCATGACCCACCCAGAAATTCTATCAGTTTATTTTACAGGAGCCCCTGTCAGAGCTTTTGGAGCAGACCCCAGATGAGTCTGTCTAGGGCCTCCAAGCCCAGGCCCTCAACATTCCAGGATGCAAAATCTCTACTCTCAGCACTAGGGAGTAAGCAGGATGCTTCCGGAAATTGAGTGGACTCCATTGTCTGGTGCCATTTCCTGTCCACCCCATGCCTACCTGGGGTTGCAGGCTTAACTGTAGGTGTTGGGTAAGTCACCGTCTCACTCTGTTCTTTACTCTCCTGATCCTGATCCGTAAACTGGTGTAGTGGGTAGTAAACCCAATGCCCACAGGGGCCTTATTACATGGATTTCCTCACTCTCCCTGCTGCCAGCTAGACTCACCCCTTTCAGTATGTAATTGGCCTCTCCTCAAACAGCCAGTTACCCCCCAGAGAACAGGTATCACTCTTCCTCAGCCTTTGTGAGCTACACTCCTCACTGTGCAGCAATCTTTGGGGTTCAAGTAGCTCTTTTGTAGAGGGTGTGTTCAATGACTCATGATAAGCCTGCAGGTGCCCACGTGGGTGTGAGCCTCCAGGGGCAAAGCTGGCCATGGAGGCTCAGAGAGGGCTGGACAGAACTTGCCCAGCTCACCACAGAGCCCAAGCTGGAATGAGACCAGGAGCATCATCTACGACCAGAATCATCCATGTCAACAGTCATCTCACCCCGTTATATACAGATGAAGACGTGGGGGAGGGGAGACTCAGGCGCTGAGCAGTTTCTTCTCCCAGCCTGGTCCCTCCGCCATAACCTGGGCAGGTCCCAGCTTGGCTCCCACAGCAGTGAAGGATATGCAGGGCCAGGCAGGGTGGCAGGGGGCTCTGGGAGTGGGGAGGGGTTTCAGTAGCCTAAGCAATGGCTAGGGTGGACAGTCCAGTCTTTCTGCCCAGTGCCCGCCTTGCCATACACCGCTGAGCTCCAGGCACCGAGGGCATGGCTGGACAGGACGAGTGGCCTGGGAAGAGGCCCTGCCCGCGCTGGACGCCTGCCCGAAAAGGCTCGAAACCCACAGAAGCTGCCTCTCAGTCTCTAAGAGGCTTGGAGGAAGCGGGGAGATGCGAACCCCTATCTCCCAGTTGGCAACGCCGAGGTTGGGCAGGGGCCGGGCTGGGTGACCTGGGAGGAATTCTCTGCTCTGGGCGCGCCACGCACTCCCGGATGGGGCTGTCCCGTGTTAGCCCTTCCGTGCCCGCGACGCTCACCTGGCGGCCGTCCCGGCCAGGTGTCTGGCCTGGGGGCTGAGCTCAGCCTGTCCCCGCCGCCCCTCCCTGCCTCCCGGGTCGAGCGGGCGCGGCGCATGTGACCCAGGGCTGGGCTCCCGGGAGTACGCGCTGACGCCGCGTCACCCCACTCCGGGCCGGGCGCCCATTGGCTGCGCCGGGCCCGCGGGGGCGGGGCTGGTCTGGCTCCGCGCCCCGGCTCCCCTGGGTCTCCAGCCGCTGCCCTGGCCCGCGCGTGTGCGGAGCCGGCCCGGCTCTCCAGCTGCCTCCAGCCCCGACAAAATCAGGGGCAGCAGTGCTGTGACGTCCTAAGCAAGTCGCTTCACCGCCCCACTCCGCGTGCCTCAATTTACTCATCTGTAAAATGGGATGGTAACAGCCTCAACCGCCTGAGGCTGTCGAGAGGAGTGACTGGGTTTAAACAGCATTGAGCACCCTGCCAGCGCTCAGCGAGTAGACTGTGCGGAACCTGCCCGCCCGGGTCACCGTGGGCCAGGCTGGATCCCTGACCCGATAGACACACCAGTACAGAGGGGCTCGTGTCCACGTTCCTTGGGCGTGCTCAACGCTCCCCAGCCAAGCGGGGCCCGAGCGTCTTGCTTGGAAGTCTCAGGATCTTTGAGGGGAGAAACCGCCAAGACAAGCATGTTCCCCCTGAAAAATGGATCCCCTCTTCTGTTTTCCCCTACCCTCACCTTGAGGGTTGCCCCGGTAATTCCAGGCAAAATTCCTCCCACCCCCACGTTGGACTGTGCCCCATGGGGGTTGGATTTTCTGGGGTGCAGGTCTCCTGTTGACGTTGTCTTACCTTCTTTCCCTTTACCCTAACTCCTGCAGTTATGGAGTGAATATTTATTGAGCTATTCTATTTACATATGTGGTAACCCATTTGAAAAACGGTGAGGCGGGTTGGGTTGGGTGCAGTAGCTCACGTCTGTAATCCGAGGCCTTTGGGAAGCCGAGGTGGGTAGATTACTGGAGGCTAGGAGTCTGAAACCAGTCTGGCCAACAAGACAAAACCCCATCTCTACTAAAAATACAAAAATTAGCCAGGCTTGGTAGTGCATGACTGTAATCCCATCTACTCAGGAGGCTGAGGGAAGAGAATTGCTTGAACCCGGGAGGCCGAGGTTGCAGTGAGCCGAGATTGTGCCACTGCACTCCAGCCTGGGAAACAGAGCGAGACTGTCTCAAAAACAATAACAACAACAAAAAACAAACAAACAAACAAAAAACAGTGATAGCCAGGTGCAGTGACTCACACTTGCAATCCCAGCACTTTGGGGGACCGAGGCAGGTGGATTACCTGAGGTCAGGAGTTCAAGACCAGCCTGGCCAAAATGGGGAAACCCTGTCTCTACTAAAACTACAAAAATTAGCCTGGCATGGTGGCATGTGCCTGTAATCCCAGTTACTCAGGAGGCTGCGACAGGAGAACTGCTTCAACCCAGGAGGTGGAGGTTGCAGTGAGCCGAGATCATGCCGCTGCACTCCAGCCTGGGCAACAGAGTGAGCCTTTGTCTCAAAACAAAAAACAAAACAAAAAACAGTGAGACAGATCTGTTGTGATGATGACTCCAAAACACCCTCCCTGCCTCTGCAGTGACTGCAGGAAGGGTTATTCCCATTTTACAGATCCAGTAGCTGAGACTCAGAAGTGAGGTAAGTGGATCCAGGTCACGCAGCAAGCAGGTGAAAACCCAGATCACCTGCCTAGCTCTGAAGAAAATGGTATTTAGGCTTCACCCAGTACTTCCTATCCCACCCCCTCCCTGGGAAGGGCTGTTGAAATTTTCAGGGAAATCATCGGCTTCCTGCCACCTCCAGAGTGTTGGTGGGGGTAGGGCACTGAGGAGAAGCCAGCTTTGTTCTCTGTGTTCTCCAGCACTTGTTCATCTGGAGGGAGTGGGTCCTGGGTGGACCCTTGAGCAGAGCTACTTGGGGAGATGTGGTTTGGTGACCCCTATGACTTCTGGCTCCCCTATTCTGGGTAATTTTCCACTGCAGCCACTTCTGGGAGAGGAACAAAGGGAGCTGGATGTCCAGGCTGAGCCCCAGGGACTTGGGCTCTGTGGCTTCTCTCCCCCACACACCCCTTCTAAAATGCATCATGAATTTTACTCCTGCTTAGGGCGTGGTCAGACAGGCTATATCTGGAGTCTGAGCAAGGCAGTCTGCAGGATGGCTTGACTCATGAAGGTCTGGGGTCGGGAAGGCCTGAGGCCCAGGCCCCTGATGAGTTTCCTGGGCTGCCCTCCACCAAGGGTGCTTCTCTCTGCTTGCATACCTCTGGGGACAGGGAGCTCACTGCCTTATCACATTCAGATACCTGAATGTTAATTCCGGTTTATTTCAGCCCACTTCATTGGGACCCCATCCCTCCTTCCTGCCCCACCTGGCTCTGTCCCTAGGCCACAGAACCAGGTTTGGTTTCCAGCCCTCTTCTCAACAGGGCTGCCTGCTCTGACCTAGTCCCAGTTTGTCATGATCCAGGGCAGCCTGGCTCTGATCTAAAGCACAGCCACCTCTTCCTTGTGGCCCCTATCCTGACTGCTCCTGGGAACAAGTACCAAATCTGGGGTCAGACAGTCCTGGGGCCAGTCTTCCTTGGGTACTGGCTTCCTCCTTCAGGAGCTGCACTGGGCCCACTGGTATCCTATCCCTACAGCTGGATCTGGGAGGAAACCAAATGAAGACGATAGGAAATTCCAGCCTCTTTCTTTGGCCACTGCTGTCCTCAAGAGGCCAATCTTCTGGTTTTTTTGCAGAGAGGGGGCAGGCTGATCTCACAGGTCATGCTCCCCTCCACGTTGTCACTAGCCTCCCAGCCAACCCGTGAGGAAGCATCATTAGGCCAATGTTACAAATGAGGAAAATTGAGGCAGAGTGATGTAACTGGCCCAGCAGTTACATCAGGCCTGCTCACAACACAGCAGGCCTGAGACCCCTATAACTTGGATCCTGCCCTGTCCTGTGGTAAAGAGTCAAATCTAGGAAGTGAGGAAATGAGGTTTGGGATGGGCCCAGGCCTGAGGCTTCCACTCAGCTCTCTTGCTTGGTGCTGGAGAAACAGAGGACCAGAGAGGGGGCTTGGCTTGCCCGCGTTCCCGCAGCAGCCAGCCAGAAGCCGCTGCCATTGTGCGCGAGGCTGGATAAAATGAATGACTGAAGGGCGCTCTGGAGGTGGGGCCGGCTGAGGGGAGATTTGTGGCGCAGACCGGGGATCAGGGGTCCCCCGCTTCTTTCAAGGTGGGGCGGGGCCGTCTATCTGGGAGGGCGGGGCTTCCCCGAAAGGCCCCGCCTCCGCCTCGACCGCCCAGCGGAGCCGCAGCAGGGGGAACCCAGTTTCCGTGGAACTTTTCGCGGGCGCCGGGCCGCCTCCGAGGCCAGGGCAGGACACAAACGCGCGGAGC
>NW_012101510.1:2036934-2038763 GCF_000951045.1 Mandrillus leucophaeus | reverse complement strand
GTCGCCGAAGCTCCGCCCCAGCCCCAGCCGTGACGTAATTGCGAGGTTACTCACGGTCATTCCCTCCGGCCCGAGAGTTCAGCTCAGCGTCGGAGCTCTTACGCATGCGCACTGGCGCTGCCTCGCGCCCTTCCCCCGCCTCTGGTCGGGTTCACCAGGTCTGCGACGGGAATCGCCTCCGCACTCATTCACTGACATCCACTGAATGCCAGGCCCCGTCTTAGGCACAGACAGACCTGGGCACCCCCTCTTTCGGGAACACAAAAATCCCCCAGGAAACCAAACGGGTATTTAGTTGCACCTTGGGTGGAGCGAGGCTGGCGGGGAGGGCAGGGCAGGGATGTGGCTACTTTGGGCAGAGCAGTGAAGGACTTCTAGGCTGAGACCTGAGGGTCACCCCCAGGACCAGCAGGGAAAGATGTTTTCCAGGCCACGGCAAGGGAAGGGCAAAGGCCTCGAGGCAGGGCCTAAGTGTGAGGAGTTAGAGGCTTGCAAGGGAGTGAGGTCAGGGAGGAGGAGGACGCGAACCGACTTGGTCGACCAGGGAAAGGGCGGAGCAGGACAGTGGCACCGGCTTCCATCTTTGGAGCGCCACTCTGGCTGTGATGAGAAGGGGCCAACGGTGGCACCAAGTGCCAATTAGGAGGCCCGTTGCTTCCATTTTGTAGACAGAGCAAAAGGAAGCCTCTAGCAAACTGCCTCCATGGTTTCTGTGCAGGAGTTTTAACAACACTGGCTAAGTTGCACTTGGTTGATGAGGAAACTGAGGCCAAGGTCGCAGGAACAAGATGCCTAGACTCACAGCCTGAATGGACGTGTCCATGGAACCTGTGGCCACCCTGGGGTTGGCAAAATAGATACATCTATGCCACCCCCACTCCTGTCCTACTGCAGCCTTGCAGATCACCCAGCTGGTTGCCTGCCCCAGGAGCTTCCCAGCCCTTCCCACTGGGGCTGGGCTAGGGGAGGACCCCAGAGGAGAGGCCCTGATTGTGAGGCTTTTCCAAAACAGCCTCCCCTATCCCTGGCATGAGGGGTTGTCCTTCACTGCCCCCTGGAGTGATGAACCCTGAAATCCCAAGCCCTAGGGAGATCTGGGCTTAACTACCAGTTCCACATCCCTGGGCCCAGTGAGTGTAGTCCAAGAGGCAACGTGACCAAGCCAGGAGGACATGGGCTTTGGGGTCAGAGGTTGAACCTGGACACTCCTCATTTCCTTTATCATCCTGCTCAAGCCCTCTCCCCCTCTGAACCTTAGTTTCCACCTCCAGAAAAATGAGGATGCAAACCCTCCCTTCATGGGCAAGTTGGACAACAGAATCGGGTCTGGGCCACAGGTCTGAAACAGACCTTTCTTACTGACTCATGGATAAAAACACTGCCTCTCCAGACCCAAAGGCCAGGCATGGGCAGCCACGTGGCCCAAGGTCTAGTCTATGAGAGAGTGGGGGCAGCCCCTTCTCACTAGGCAAGCCTCAGCTTTACCCACTTCAGTAGAGGATTTTTCAGTTTTTATTCAAACTTCCTGTTTTTCTTCCCAATTACACATCTTTTTTTCAGTGTAGAAAAATTAGAAAGCGCAAGTGAGCAAAAAGAAGAAAATAAAATCTTTAGACCAGGGGTGGTGGCTCACGCCTATAATCTCAGCACTTTGGGAAGTCGAGGCAAGAGGATGACTTGTGTGCGGGAGTTTGAGACCAGCCTGGGCAACATGACAAAATCCTGTCTCTACAAAAATAAAAAATTAGCTGGGTGTGGGTGACACGTGCCTATAGTCTCAGCTACTCTGGAGGCTGAAGTGGGAGGATTGCTTGAGCCTGGATTTAGAG
>NW_012101510.1:2029130-2034889 GCF_000951045.1 Mandrillus leucophaeus | reverse complement strand
CTGTAATCCCAGCACTTTGGGAGGCCGAGGTGGGCGGATCACGAGGTCAGGAGATCGAGACCATCCTGGCTAACACGGTGAAACACCGTCTCTACTAAAAATACAAAAAAATTCGCCGGCGTGGTGGCAGGCGCCTGTAGTCCCAGCTACTCAGGAGGCTGAGGCAGGAGAATGGCGTGAACCCGAGAGGCGGAGCTTGCAGTGACCTGAGATCCAGCCACTGCACTCCAGCCTGGGCAACAGAGCGAGACTCCATCTCAAAAAAAAAAAAAAGAATGGGGATGAGGGGTTCAGGGAGGCTGCTCCACATGGGGCTACTCTGGGGGCCTGGAGGTGGGTCACAGAGGGATCAGAGGCTGTGTGACTACCTCCCGATCCCAGTCCAGAGCAATGTTTGAGTCATCAGACTGGGAACCAGCCCTGGTGAACCAGCCAAGGGCCTTGGGCCCCATCCGGTCCTGCTGCCTGCCATGGCCAAACTCTTGTGAATGGATTTGGGGATGGAGCGGCCTCCGTGAGTCCTTGCGTCTGTGGGTGAAGGCACTGCCCTGGCTGTAGAGTGCCCCTGGGTTTGAGTCCTGCCTCTGCACCGAGACCTCAGGTGAGCCTGTCTCGTCCTGCACCTCAGAGTACCTTGCGGCAGTCGGGGGAGGATGGATTGGGAGAGTGGCCCTGTACCTGTGTTGGGGATTATTATTAAGCCTGTGGCAGTCTTCACCTCCCTGCTGAGGATTAATGTATCTGATTTTGGGCCGGGTGCGGTGGCTCAAGCCTGTAATCCCAGCACTTTGGGAGGCCGAGACGGGCGGATCACGAGGTCAGGAGATCGAGACCATCCTGGCTAACATGGTGAAACCCCGTCTCTACTAAAAAATACAAAAAACTAGCCGAGCGAGGTGGCGGGCGCCTGTAGTGCCAGCTACTCGGGAGGCTGAGGCAGGAGAATGGCATGAACCTGGGAGGCGGAGCTTGCAGTGAGCTGAGATCCGGCCACTGCACTCCAGCCTGGGCGACAGAGCGAGACTCCGTCTCAAAAAAAAAAAAAAAAAATTTATCTGATTTTGCACAAGCTTATGAGTGCAGAAGAGGCAGATGGAAACAGAGTTCTGGCCGAGAGCCTGGAAGGGGGCCTCGGGGGTCTCTTTCCTCTGCCTGGACCCCGTCATGTCTGGTCTTTGTCTGTCGGACCCCAGATGTCTGCCAAGCCCGGTCAGAGGCTGCTTCCCAGAAAGCCCTTCTGGGTGTCTCGGTACCCTGAGTAGTCCGTTCTCAGAGTTCTCCCGCCCTGATGTCCCTCCTAGCATGCCCAGCCCAGCCACGACAGGCCCTTGCTTCTAGTCATGTGTCTGGCTGTTTGCTGGGTCCAGGCCAGCCCTGGTAGGGCACATTGGGGGCCCGCTCTCCCACACCATACCTCTCCCCAGGATATTTCACACCCCACTTCTCTCCCTAGTCCCACCAAGCGCTGGCACGCCTTAGAAAACACAGCTCTAGACTGGTCACTGCCCCAGCTCACAGCACTGAACTCCCCTGGTCTCCAACAATTCATGGCTCCCCAGTGCTCCAAGATAAAGTTCCCTTGTCTCGGCTGGGTGCGGTGGCTCACACCTGTAATCCCAGCACTTTTGAGAGGCCGAGGCAGCGGATCACGAAGTCAGGAGATCGAGACCATCCTGGCTAGCACGATGAAACCCCGTCTCT
This sequence comes from Mandrillus leucophaeus, assembly GCF_000951045.1. NCBI lineage: Eukaryota > Metazoa > Chordata > Mammalia > Primates > Cercopithecidae > Mandrillus > Mandrillus leucophaeus. Next base: position 2,033,188 of record NW_012101510.1, on the reverse strand, counting down.
ACTAAAAATACAAAAAATTAGCCGGGCGAGGTGGCGGGCACCTGTAGTCCCAGCTACTCGGGAGGCTGAGGCAGGAGAATCGTGTGAACCCAGGAGGCGGAGCTTGCAGTGAACTGAGATCACACCACTGCACTCCAGCCTGGGCCACAGAGCAAGACTCTGACTCAAAAAAAAAAAAAAAAAAAGTTCCCTTGTCTCAGTGTCGCATTCAAGACTTGCAAGGATTGCCAAACATGCCCCTCCTGTGATATTGCCCATTTATCCAGAACCCACACCTCAGGCTCTGTCTCTTATACACATCTAGATGTGTATAAGAGACAGGTGCAATGGCATGATCTCAGCTCACCGCAACGTCCGCCTCCCAGGTTCACACGATTCTCCTGCCTCGGCCTCCCCAGTAGCTGGGATTACAGGCATGCACCACCACGCCTAGTTAATTTTGTATTTTTAGTAGAGACTAGGTTTCTCCATGTTGGTCAGGCTGATCTCGAACTCCCAACCTCAGGTGATCTGCCCGCCTCGGCCTCCCAAAGTGCTGGGATTACAGGCATGAGCCACCGCGCCTGGCCAGGATCTGCATTTTTATAAATTAAAATAGGGTCCATTGGTTCACAGCTGATTGGATTCTGCTTGGTTCCATGTCATCAGCCAGATGACAGTCAGGTTCCTTCATTTACCCACCTGATCCCCTGTCAATGGGCACCTAGGTTGTTTTATCTTTATAAACTGTGCTGCAGTGGACACTGAGGCCAGTCTTTGCCCAGATCTTCACTGTGTTCCTAGGATGAGGTTCTGGGAGGGGAATTGCTGGTCAGAGGTTGAGCCTGCTTTTGAAGCTTCTTCTACCAGGTGTGGAGCTTAGCAGGTTTGATAAGGTCTGAAGATTTGGGGGAGGAAATGCCAGGTCCCTTGAGAGACATGAGGGATAAGAGGGGGCCAGGACAGCCTTGAGTGCCAGAGTGCAGAGCTGGGCTGGATGTGGGGATGGCCGGGGGTCAGAGCAGGGGCACGCTGAGCTTCAGCTCCCTCTGGCTGCTCAGGTGGAGGATTGTAATGTGAACAGAAAACACTAATTGAGTACTTACTGTGCTCCAGACACTGTGTTGATGATCCCACTTAATCCCCTGACAACCCCAAGTAGGTAGACATATGATGAAGATGATGGCCTCGAGGACCAGAGAGGTTAAGTGACTTGCCTGAGATCACACAGCCAGATGATGGCAGAGCCAGGATTCAAACCCAGGCTGTGGGCTCCAGAGCCTAGCTCTTAAGCTCTTAATCACTGGGCTCCTAAGAATGGGGATGAGGCTGGGCGTGGTGGCTCAAGCCTGTAATCCCAGCACTTTGGGAGGCCGAGGTGGGCGGATCACGAGGTCAGGAGATCGAGACCATCCTGGCTAACACGGTGAAACACCTGTCTCTTATACACATCTAGATGTGTATAAGAGACAGGATCACACCACTGCACTCCAGCCTGGGCCACAGAGCAAGACTCTGACTCAAAAAAAAAAAAAAAAAAGTTCCCTTGTCTCAGTGTCGCATTCAAGACTTGCAAGGATTGCCAAACATGCCCCTCCTGTGATATTGCCCATTTATCCAGAACCCACACCTCAGGCACAGCCTGCTCTGGTACGGTGCCTCCTCTCCCTCATCCCTGTGTTGAGGGCCCCTCAGGGGTGGAGCCTGAGGGAGTCTCTCCTATCAGACATGTTCCCCTTCCCATGCCTCTTGGCATCCAGCTAACCCCAGGGCAGCAGAAAGCCCTCCCAGTGCGACCACGCATTGCTGTGTCTCCTAGGGAAAGTGTCCTGTCCTCTCTGAACTGTGGGGGCCTCCCCTGAAAAGCAGGAGATGGAGGCTATAGGATTTGCTGGCTTTGAGCCCCCAGGGGTTCAGCCCTAATGCATCTGAAGGGACAGGGTTGGGGGGATGGAGAGGAGGGTGCTGGGAGTGGGTCCAAGGAGCCAGTGGGCAGGTGGCTGGGAGTTACCTTCTGCCCAACATTCACCTAGCTGGACACAAACATCCTGAGTGACCCGGTCAGCTCTGGGCAGAAGTCACTGCCAGTAGAGGCCTGGGATCTGGACTTTGCTTGCTGACAAGTGGAGCCGAGGCTGGCCGGAGGAAGTGCCTCTGACCTTGTCTCCTAGCAGCCATGGGCCATGTGGACATGCCCTTTGACCCTGGGCACTGACAGTGTGTGACAGCCTGTACCATGTGCTTCACAGGGGCTGCTGTGTATGTCAGGGGTGAGGTGGGGAGAGCCTTAACTGGCTCAGGGGTGAAAGGACAGGGAGCCATTGAGACTGGCTCCAGGTGTGGGTCCCCTGCTGTGGGAGGTGGGACAGGGATAGGGGTCCATCCCCCTAGGGGGAATTTGTGGCCTACCCCAAACCCTGTTTGAGTTCCTTTCCTAAGTGACCCCTGTCCCTGCAGCTGTCTCCCAGCAGGCCTTGCCTCTGCATGCTGCCCCTGCCAGGCTCTGGGGTCCCTGTGCTCCCTGCAGCTAGAAGGCTGGGATCAGGGGTCTTCACAAGCAGCCCTACTGTATGACCTTGGACAAGTCCAAGAACCTTCAGGTTCTTTTTTTTTTTTGAGACGGAGTCTTGCTGTGTCACCCAGACTGGAGTGCAGTGGCACGATCTCGGCTCACTGCAAGCTCCGTCTCCCAGGTTCATGCCATTCTCTTGCCTCAGCCTCCCGAGTAGCTGGGACTACAGGTGCCCGCCACCAAGCCCGGCTAATTTTGTGTATTTTTAGTAGAGACAGGGTTTCACCGTGTTAGCCAGGATGGTCTCCATCTCCTGACCTCATGATCCGCTCGCCTCAGCCTCCCAAAGTGCTAGGATTACAGATGTGAGCCACCGCGCCTGGCCCAGGTTCTTAACAATGTAAAGGGAACAGTACTAAAACCAGTTTCTTGGAATTGTGGGGATCTGATGAGTGAAGGCTTAAGCAGTGCATGGCACATAGTAGGCCCTAACCAATGCCAGTTAGTGTTGTTATCAGCATTTAGCCAGATGCAGTGGCTCACGCCTATAATCTTACTGATTTTAGAGGCTGAGGTTGGAGGATTGCTTGAGGCCGGAAGTTCAAGACTAGCCTGGGCAACATAGCAAGGCCCTGTCTCTAAAACAAAAACAAACAAACAAATCACCATTTAGAGCACTTAACCAGTACCTGGCACCCGATAGGTTTAGCTCAACAAATGTTAGCAGCAATTACCCAAGGAGCCTGTGCTGGAAGTTTCTAGGATGTACCAGGCTATGGTTCTAAGTTCTGAGCATCTACCCTGTGGTGGTCTGGAGTTGGTGAGAGACAGGATGGGGCTGACTAGGCCAGTGGGGAACCCCCACCCGCCACGGGGAAGAAGCACCCTATCCTTGGTTTCCATGGAAGATAATTGATGCTGGGCACAGTGGCTCACGCCTGTAATCCCAGCACTTTGGGAGACTGAGGCAGGAGGATCTCTTAAGTCCAGGAGTTCAAGACCAGCCTGGGCAACATTGTGAGACCCAAACTAAAAAAAATAGCTTGGCATGGTGGAGCGTGCCTGTTGTCCCAGCTACTCAGGAGGCTGAGGCCAAGGCTGGAGGATTGCTTGAGCCCAGGAGGTCGAGGCTGCAGTAAGCCATGATCGTACGACTGCACTCCAGCCTGGGCAACATAGTGAGGCCCTGTCTCAAAACAAACAAACAAAAAGAACCTGCTGAGGAAGCAGTGCTTCTGGCTGCGGGAGGAGGGGCAGAGTGGCCATCTGGCCACAGATGGTGGTTTCTGTGCAAAACACATCAAGGCGGCCTTGGAAATGTGAGCGAAAGCACCTTCAAAGTTCTAGTCACAGCCTTGGGACTAAGCAAAGCCACCAAAAGTATATAAAAGACAACGACCATCACCCAGTGCCGGTGATGCTAGAAGGAAAGGGAATACATTGTAGGGGAGGTTGTAAAGGGCTTTATCTTGTCCAGACTGAAGCCCGGCAGCTCGAAAATGTCTTGCTGCCTTCATGTGAGCTTTAAAACAAGCTGCAGAGAAACAATCCAAGAGGGAGAAATATA
>NW_012101510.1:2023382-2028230 GCF_000951045.1 Mandrillus leucophaeus | reverse complement strand
TCTCGGCCTCCCAAAGTGCTGGGATTACAAGCTTGAGCCACCGCGCCCGGCCAAGCACTGCCATTTTGACTGAGAACAGGTGCCCAGCAGCAGGGGCTACTCCCAGAATTGCTACTACATCAGGCCCATGGATTGTTTTTCAGCTGTAGGTGATAAGTATGTGCCCTGGGCCACCTCTCAGACAAGGTGTCTGAATTGGTGCCGACCAGCATCACATGTAATCGCCATCTCACAGGTTCTGTTGAGGGCGATTCTGCACACCTGTAGCTCTGGCAAGAGCCCAGTGGGGAGGAGGAAGCATGGCTGTGAGGTTTACAGGGTCGGACGGTCATCGTGTTGGGAGCTGGCGTGTGGAAGGGCACAGACGAGGAAAGAATGTGAGGTGGCGTCACAGCAAGTTTTGATGGAGGAACAGGAATTCGCCAGGTGGAAAGGGTATTCCTGGTGGAGGGAACAGCCTGACCTCCAATAGCGTGCGGTGTTCAGAAAGCAGGCAGGGAAAAGGAGGCCCAGGGAGATACCAGTTAGGGGATGGGGACGGAGGCAGACGAGGGTGGAGGAAGCCATGGCTGGAGTTGGCATGCCCTTTGACTGGGGTCCCTGCTGTGGTCAGCCCTGTGCTGGGTGAGGCTGGGGTCACAGCTGGTTCAGGCCCTGCCAGGAGGGGCCCCCAGCTGAGACCCAACCTCTAATTTGGCAGGGGAGGTGGATGGATCTCGGGATCGGGGGGAGGGTGGGGAGGGTGGTAGTTAGGAAGCCTCCGGGAGGAGGCAGTGCCGGAGCTGAGCCTTAAAGAGCTTCGTGTTGTCCTCTCTGTCCTTGCACTCTACACACACTCACTGAATTGCAACAAATAAGGACAGCTGGTCAGGGCAGAGGCAGGCCAGAGTTGGGGCTCACTGCTGTCCCTGGTAGGCTGGGGCTGAAGGGCAGGCTCTGGGGTCTGCAGAATGGGGTTTGCGTCCCAGATTCTTCACATGGCAGCTGTGGGACTTTGGGCACAAGGCCTCCGTCTGAGCCTTAGTTTCCTCAAGAGGACCTGCGCCCAGGTACACCTGGGGCTCCAGCCATGGGCGCGTCCCATTCCTGGAAGAGCCGGCACACACTTGTGCCCCTGGGGCACCTGAGCGCACAAAGGGCAGCCTGTGCCCCTGCTGGATACACAACCAGCTGAAAACACGAGAACCACCGACTTCAGTTAGGAGGATCAAGGAGGTGCCTGGTGGGAGCAGAACAGCAGGCAGGGTGCAGCCCAGCTCCCTGGAGGGATGGTGGGCACCCATCCCCACCCTGCCACCTCCATTAGCAGGCAGAGAGGGTGTGCTCTGGAATCCCACGAGCCACTGTGCCTCGTCCTCCCCCGTGGCTGACCCTTCTTCACAGTTGGTGCAGCTTTGTGATCTGCAGTGCAGGGATCAATTTGCGAATACCTTTCCTACCCATTCCCTGGAGAATTGGGGTCCTTGGCTCAGATGACAGACCAACCTGAGTTGGAATCCCAGCTCCTTGGTGGCCATCCTGGCCTCCAGCCCCTCACTGCCTCTGCTCCTCCTGTCCTGCCCATGCCCACCTCAGGGCCTTTGCACACACTGTTTCTTCTGCCCTCCCTCCTGGCCCACTCCCTCATTTCATTCAGGCTTCCTTTCAGATGTCACCTCCTAAGGTGGGCTGCCCTGACCACCTCATCTACAATGGCCCCAGTGCCTGGCACAGGACTGGCACACAGCAGATATTGTCAGAGAGATGGATCTGGGTTCTGTGGACAAGGCCGTGGGGGCAGGTGGAGAGCTTCCTCTTGCAGGAGGTTGTTTGGGGTTCAAGGCCTTGTGTGAGTTGTAGGCTTCTGTGCTGGTCAGAGCTGGGCCCTGCAAGCGCATGCTATGAGGCCTGCCCAGGATTTCCCTCGTGGCCTCACAGAATACACTGGCCAGAGTCATTAAAGAGCGCCCGCATCTGCCTTCAGAGAGAGGTTTGAAGGTAGAACTGGGGAGGGATGCCAGGTGGGGGTTCAGGTTTCCTGTTGGGTCCTGATAGAATCAGGGCAGGAGAGGAAGAAGAGGGAAGAGGAGGAACCCAGGTTTGGGAAGGGGGTGGCAGGGCTTCACAAGCCTGGGGAAGGTGAACGAGGGAGCAGGTGGGACCACCATGGCCCAGAGTCTGTGCCTCCTCTTCCTTCCTGTGTTCAGAATGTGTGTGGGAACCAGAAGGGCCTTCTCAGTGTTCGTGGGGAAGCCTGCTTCACCCGCGGGTGGGCCGCAATTTGGGCGCCACAGTGAGCCTCTAGAGACCAGCTCTCCCAGCTTCCAGGGCAGAGACTAGGGGAGGCAAGAGAGGCTCTTCCTTAAATTGTGAACCCAGGGTGCCTCAGCTGCGCTACTCTAGACTGGCCCTGTTAACTCCCCTTAAAAAACAAACAACAACAACAAAAACGAAAAAGTGTCTCAATCAAATGGTAATGGAGCTCCGACGTGAATACTGCAAGTATCAGGCAACTCACGACCTGACTTTCCAGTTCTAAACCATTCTAATTGCTGTAGAGAACTAACCTTTGTTGACACTGTTGAGTGATGGATGTTTTACACACTTGCTCTCCCAGAATTCCCACCTGTGGAGACCATAGGTGTGGGAGCTCAGAGAGGAGCAGTGGACTGTCCCCATCACACAGCCAGTGAGGGGCTGAAGAAAGAGCAGACCCTGGCATGTAGCCCCAGATAGCCCGCTTAGGTGTGTCTCTGAGAGAGGCTGCAGGGCTGGCTCTAGAGTTTCCTTTTTCAGTCTTAACTTGGTGACCAGCTTTCACAGAAATCGGCCAGCAGGCTGGGTGCGGTGGTTCACGCCTGTAATCCCAGCATGTTGGGAGGCCGAGGCGGGAGGATCACCTGAGGTCAGAAGTTCGAGACCACCCTGGCCAACAAGGTGAAACCCTGTGTCTACTAAAAATACAAAAATTACATTTCATTACAGGTGTGGTGGCGCACACCTGTAATCCCAGCTACTCAGGAGGCGGAGGCAGGAGAGTCACTTGAACTCAGGAGGCGGAGGTTGCAGTGAGCTGAGATCGCACCACTGCACTCCAGCCTGGGTGACAGAGCCAGACTCTGTCTCAAAAAGAAAGAAATTGGCCCGCAGATCAGCCCCAGGGGAGACTGAGCCAGGGTTTGGCCAGGCCTTGAGTTTCAGAGGCTGGCCATGGCTGGTGGCACCCAAGCCCTTGGGGCATCTTAGCTTAGTCTGTGCCCTCTGCCCAAGGGCCAACCCTCTGTTCTCAGGTCACACTCCCTCCTCTTGGAAGGTCCCCCCACCCCCACCAGAGCCTTTAATGACTCTGCTGCCCCTGGGGCTCAGAGAGCAACCGCCCTCTCCCACCCCACTTCCTCAGTGGGATGGGAGGGGGTTAGAGCAGGAAGATGAGACAAATAAAGACACCAATAAGAGGCAGGAGGAATACGTGGTAAAGCCAAGATGGGTAAGGGGAGGGGACAGGCTTTGGGGTGGCCCTGGCCCTGCTGTCTCAGGCTAGTATCTGCTTGTTGGTGCCACCACATTCTGGGCTCAGAAACTGGGGAGTAAAGTAATGAAAGAACCAGGCTGAGAGGCCATGAGGAACTCATGCCTGGAGTTCAGCTCTCAGCATGCTTTTTGGTCGAGGACGCTTCTCTGTCTTAAGTCACTCAGGTCAGAGCCTTTGCCAAGAGCAATGCTGTTTTGTTTTGGGGGTGAGGAAACACCCACAGGCTGAGGGGAGGGTTGGGCAATGCTAGAGAGGCCGTCTGTTGTCCTTGAACCTCCCAAAGCTGGGAAATAAGGGCCTAGACTGGACGGCCGCGAGGACAGGGTGCGAGAGAGACATGGCTGGGTTTTCTTGCTTAGGGTCCTGAAAAGAGAGCAAGGTTGAGGCCACAGGGACCCCAGCCCCCAACGGACTGCTGAGTCGCTGGGTCTGCCCAGGGTTCAGGCACCCTCCCAGGTTGCAGCCAACTGGGGCGGGGGCCGGGCAGAGGCGCTGGCCTGCAGGTTGGGGCAAAGGCAGGCTTTGCTGGTGGTCTACTTGGCTACAAAATCATCTGACCAGGCTCTGATCATTTGTGTGTGTGTGTAACTTTTACCTTTAACCAAAGAGGGAAGACGGGCCCAGGCACCTCCTCAAAAGAGCCCCAGAGCCTGTCACCCCTTCCTTACCCATCTTCTGTCCTAGGGACTGCATCCCTTCCTGGCCTGCCAGAGTCCTATAATGAATAAGGGGGTCGGGATTCACTTGGTGACTGCTGAGTTGTGAGGCTTCGAGGGGGAGGGGCAGACTTCACCCACCGGCAAAGGGACATCGGTGCTGCAGTCAGGAAACTCCTATGTCTGGGCCTCAGTTTCCCCGGAAGTGACCTGTTTTCAGGAGTGGCCTCATCCCAGACCATCAGCCCCGCTGCGGTGAGGGGTGGCCCCTTCCTGGGGCTGCCCTAGAAGGGGGAGGTCCATGCACCCACCACAGCCACCACTCGGCAGCCCTTGGCCTTAATTAAGCGCTTCTTGCATACTAAGTGCTGCACCCAAATTATCTCCCTTCTATCATTGGACGCCAGGGAGATAATGAGTGTCCTGTTTCTGGAGGAGTAAACTGAGGGTTGGAGTGGTTAAGGCTCGCTCAAGGTGCCAGCGAACCAGTGATTTCGAACACAGAGTTCTGATGTGTTGGGCCAGGACCTCTCTGCTTTGACCCTTTAACGAAGGGGGCGGGAGCTGAGGGCCAGTGACCGCCAGTAACCCCGGCAGACGCTGGCGCCGAGCGGGTTAAAGGCGGACGTCCGCTAGTAACCCCAGCCCCATTCAGCGCCGCGGGGTGAAACCCGAGCCCCC
>NW_012101510.1:2019694-2023067 GCF_000951045.1 Mandrillus leucophaeus | reverse complement strand
AACGGCTTCAAAACTCCGCCGCGCCTTGACAGGTGAAGTCGGCGCGAGGAGGGGTAGGGCCAGCCGCCTGGACGCCCCAAGGGCGGGCGCTGATCGCGGAGCCATGGATTGCACGTTCGAAGGTATTTTTGGAGGCTCCCCCCAGCCCCAGCCCTTTATACAATGCCTCCGTCTCCTGCAGGTTCTCCTGGGGTGGGCAGCCATGGGGGCTGCGGAACTTGAGCAGGAAAGATCCCCTTCCTGAGGGAGGAGGTGTGACAGTTACTCACTGGGGAAGTGGAGGCCTACCCCCTATCAAATTAGTGCCCCCTGCAACTCAAGGGGAAGGGTTTGCTTAGAGACCCGACAGCAGCATCCCGACCTAAGAGGGTTTGGAGGGAGAGGGTGGCCTTCTCTACATTCCCTGCACCCGCTTTGGGACAGGACCAGGAGGAAGCAGGGAGGAGGGCCCGTTGTCCCTGTCTGCTACAGCGCCTGCCCTGTTCGGCACCCCTGCCTATTGTGGGCATCTTAGACTCTTCAGGCAGACAGTGGGAGCCCTAGATTGTCAAAATTGTCAGTTTTTCTTTCAGGCCTCAGTTTCCCCCATCTATCAAAGAGGCTCACAAGGACTGGGGTAAAGGGGTGGGAAACCCTGCAATTGAAAGTCCATTATGACTTGATGACTTGTGACCTGGAGCGTCCACAAACCAGGAGAGTTTCTACTTGAGAAGCCAGGGAGACTGGGGCTGCCACCCCATCCTATTCTGCAAACCGCTCTAGGAAATTTCCCCTCGTGCAGTAACTTGCCTGCCTGGGTACCTGTCAGTAGGCGATGCTGGGTCTCCACTCTGTGCCAGCTGCCTGCTAAGCAAAGCCTCGGGCAGCCCTACCAAAAAGGATTTAATCTTTCTGTTGTACAGATGAGAAAACTGGGGCCAGTGAGAGGAGGCTGTTGGTTCAGGCTCCACTTCAAGCTAGTGGTGGGCAGGGCTGGGAGCTCAGGCTGGGGATCCTGAGAGCACTGGAGGTCCCCATGGTCTTAGCATTCTGCACAGTGGGTGCCACCGTGAGTGGGTTAGAGGGCCCTGGGCTGAGCCAGATAGGCTGCCAGGCGCCAGCTGGGGGAGAGGGCCCATGGCCAGGCGGGGCTGAGGTGGGAGTATGTCCCAGTCTGTATGAGGAGGAAGGAGTCAGGACAGACAGCACTTGCTTTTACAGAGATGAAATCAAAGCCCTGAGTGGCCAGGCCTGGGTCTTGAGGCTACTTGGCTGCAGGCAAAGCCTGGACTTGAGCCCAGAACTCTATACAGAGACACACTGGTTGGCCATGTGGGCAGCAGCTGGCTCGGCCCTAAGCCTTGGTCTGTTCCACTGAGTAATGGGTTGGTGATAGCAGCCTGGCTCTTGGCTTCTTGGTGGGGCAAGAAAAGGCACAGAGACAACAGATTCAGGATTTTGTAGACCTGGGTTTGAACCCCACTGCATGCTCTTGGGCTGCTTGTGGTCCTTCCTGAACCTCAGTGTCTTTTCTTGTCTCCCAGATGAGGTGAGCTAATCTTTTGAGGTAGTCTAGGGTAGTGGCCAGTGGTTGAGGCATTGGAGTCAAGTAGAGTTTGGACTCAGTTGAGTCTCAGACTCTATAAGAACTTAGGCCAGTAAGTCACCTCTCTACAGCTCAGTTTCTTCATGTGTAGAATGGGACCAGTGATCACACCGCCCGCTCAGCTGTGGGTGAGTATTAGCGGCCTAGCCTGGCTCCATCAATGTGGTTAGCCCCACAGTTGGCCTGGCTTTTGGTCCAGACCCACCCTTCTGACACGGGCCCCCGCCCTTAGAGTCCTTCCAGCGTGGATGAGGACCCTGCTGTGATCTGGGGTTCTCTTGGGGGACTTCCCTGTCGCCATTCTCTCTGGAGATCCTGCGCTGCCCTAGGAAGAGTGGGCCCAGGCTGCACAGTTGGTCCTTGGTCACAGAGGATCCCACCACTTCTTCAGGGCCTCAAGGCAATCCTGCCTCTCTCTGTGCCCCTCTTCCCCCTGTGAACTGAGGGGAGGGGAAAATCACCCACTCCTCAGCAGTTTCCAAGTTGCTTTGTCAAGTTCAGCGCCCAGAGGATCCTGCTGGGGGAGCCTTTTAGGATGAGACCAGGAGTGGCCCATGGTGGGGTGTAGGGTCCATCGCTCCTATATGAAGACCCCCTCTGTCCTGTTTCCCACTTGCCCTAAGCTGCTCCTCCCTCCCCATCCCCATCTCCGTCCCAAAGACTGGAGCTGCTGGATCTGTGGACGGAGACCTGCCCCCGTTTCACACATTGAGAAACAGGCCCCAGTGGGGCCAGGGAAGGCTGCACCTGGGCCTCTGGATTCCTTTTGTTCTGTGTGGGGTGGGGGCTGATGGACTGTGGAGAGGGCAGGAGAGCTGTCTAGAAGGGTTGGTCACCTCATGGGCAAATGCTTGGAAGCTGGTCTGAGTCCACAGTGCAGTGTGGACGTGTGTGTGTGTGTGTATGAGTGTGTATGTGTGTAGGTGTGTGTGTATATAGGTGTGTGTATGAGTGTGCGTGTCTATGAGTGTATGTGTGTAGGTGTGTGTGTGTGTATAAGTGTGTGTATGAGTGTATGTGTGTGTGTGTATGAGTGTGTGTATGTGTCTGTGTGTATGAGTGTGTGTATGTGTGTATGTGTATGTGTATGAGTGTGCGTATGTGTGTGTATGTGTATGTGTGTGTATGAGTGTGTGTATGTGTTGTGTATGAGTGTGCGTATGTGTATGTGTATGTGTGTGTGTATGAGTGTGTGTGTATGTGTATGAGTGTGCGTATGTGTGTGTATGTGTATGTGTGTGTATGAGTGTGTGTATGTGTGTATGTGTATGAGTGTGCGTATGTGTATGTGTATGTGTGTGTATGAGTGTGTGTATGTGTGTGTGTATGTGTATGTGTATGAGTGTGCGTATGTGTGTGTGTGTGTGTGTATGAGTGTGTGTATGTGTGTGTATGAGTGTGTGTATGAGTGTATGTGTGTGTATGAGTGTGTGTATGAGTGTATGTGTGTGTATGAGTGTGTGTATGTGTGTATGAGTGTGTGTATGTGTGTGTATGTGTATGAGTGTGTGTATGAGTGTGTGTATGAGTGTGTGTGTATGAGTGTGTATGTGTGTAGGTGTGTGTGTATATAGGTGTGTGTATGAGTGTGCGTGTCTATGAGCATGTCTATGAGTGTATGTGTGTAGGTGTGTGTGTGTATAAGTGTATGAGTGTATGTGTATGTGTGTGTATGAGTGTGTGTATGAGTGTGTGTATGAGTGTGTGTATGTGTGTGTATGAGTGTGTGTGTGTATGAGTGTGTGTGAGTGTGTGTGTATGTGTATGTGTGTGTGTATGAGTGTGTGT
>NW_012101510.1:2014081-2019233 GCF_000951045.1 Mandrillus leucophaeus | reverse complement strand
TGTGTGTGTATGAGTGTGTGTATGAGTGTGTGTATGAGTGTATGAGTGTGTGTATGAGTGTGTGTATGAGTGTGTGTGTATGTGTATGTGTGTGTGTATGAGTGTGTGTGTGTGTATGAGTGTGTGTCTGTGTGTGTGTGTGTGTATGAGAGTGTGTGTGTGTGTATGAGTGTGTGTATGTGTGTGTGTGGACTCAGAGGTGGATGTCTTGCAGAATGCATGCCCCGTGAAGACAGGAGTAAAAGTTTACCACCATCCACATGAAGATACAGGACATTCCCAGCTCCCCAGGAAGTTGCCTGGTTCTAGGCAGGGATTTTTCTTATTCACAGCCAGGAACAGTGCCTGGCATAGTGTGGGCACTCAGCACATGCTCATCGAATGAGTCAATGAGTGAACGAATGTGAGCCTGCTGTTTGCTGTGGACGAAGGATGTTGCCAGATATTTGAGCAAATACTGGGTGGTGGGAGGAGCTTAGGCTCTGAAGTCTGCAGTCTTGGGCCCAACCCTGGGCTCAGCCCCAGCCTCCCAGCCTAGCTGTGGGGCAAGACTGTGAGGCTTGTGGTGCCCACCTTGTCCAGGTATTGTGACGCACTCGCGGCAGCAGGCATTGCTCGAGACAGCACAGGTGCTTGCGAAATGGCTGTGTGTCGGGAACACCAGCTCCTGTGGGTGGCTTTGTGTTCTGGTGGCATTGCCCACACACACAGCTGTGTGCCGACAAGGGTTGTGCAAATAGGGTTGTGTTTGGATGTATGCGATGCCCTGTTTGGGGGTCAGTCTCTGCCTTGCTCACACATCCTCTTCTCCTTTTCACAGACATGCTTCAACTTATCAACAACCAAGACAGTGACTTCCCTGGCCTGTTTGACCCGCCCTATGCTGGGAGTGGGGCAGGGGGCACAGACCCTGCCAGCCCCGATACCAGCTCCCCAGGCAGCTTGTCTCCACCTCCTACCACACTGAGCTCCTCTCTTGAAGACTTCCTGAGCGGCCCGAAGGCAGCGCCCTCACCCCTGTCCCCTCCCCAGCCTGCACCCACTCCATTGAAGATGTACCCGTCTGTGCCCACTTTCTCCCCTGGGCCTGGTATCAAGGAAGAGTCAGTGCCATTGAGCATCCTGCAGACCCCCACCCCGCAGCCCCTGCCAGGGGCCCTCCTGCCACAGAGCTTCCCAGCCCCAGCCCCACCGCAGTTCAGCTCCACCCCCGTGTTAGGCTACCCCAGCCCTCCGGGAGGCTTCTCTACAGGTAAGGGGGATGTGTGGTGGGAGGGGACACCTGGGGTGGGACTCCCAGGAGCACAGGAAGAAGCTTCCGCTGTGATGTGAGTAGAGGTCTGTGCAGGCTTTAGAAACTGGGGCTCCACTCTGCGCTTGAGACACCGTGTTACTAGCAGTCCTGGTGTGCTCGTTGCCAGGGTAGGCGCAACCTCAGACTGGAGGCCTGCCTTGAAGCCAGTGCATTTGCATCAGGGCCCAGGCAGGGACTATCCATAGGAAGCCACATAGAGCAATGACTCATCCAAGGCCAGTTGGTGATAGAGACCTGAAGAACAGGTTGAAAGTGGGAAAGGGCAGTCTGTGCCTGCAGCCCCAGGCTTTATTTCTGCAGGGAGCCCTCCCGGGAGCACCCAGCAGCCGCTGCCTGGCCTGCCACTGGCTTCCCCGCCAGGGGTCCCGCCCGTCTCCTTGCACACCCAGGTCCAGAGTGTGGCCCCCCAGCGGCTACTGACAGTCACAGCTGCCCCCACGGCAGCCCCTGCAACGACCACTGTGACCTCGCAGATCCAGCAGGTCCCGGTGAGGGGTCTGGCCAGGGGTTGGGGAGGGCACGGCCCCTGGCCCAGCCACACAGCTTACGGCCAAGCCCTCTCCCACCCTCAGGTCCTGCTGCAGCCCCACTTCATCAAGGCAGACTCGCTGCTTCTGACAGCCATGAAGACAGACGGAACCACTGTGAAGGCGGCGGGTCTCAGCCCCCTGGTCTCCGGCACCACTGTGCAGACAGGGCCTTTGCCGGTGGGTGATGTGGGCAGGGCATAAGGGAGTGGGGTCTGCACACACACATGCCCACCTGGTAACATGTGCCTGGTCCTGCAGACCCTGGTGAGTGGCGGAACCATCTTGGCAACAGTCCCGCTGGTTGTAGATGCGGACAAGCTACCTATCAACCGGCTGGCGGCTGGCAGCAAGGCCCCGGGCTCAGCCCAGAGCCGTGGAGAGAAGCGCACAGCCCACAACGCCATTGAGAAGCGATACCGCTCCTCCATCAATGACAAAATCATTGAGCTCAAGGATCTGGTGGTGGGCACTGAGGCAAAGGTGTGGAGAGGCCTGCAGGGGCACAGACCGGGGTGTCCCTAGGAAGGAACAGATCAGGGGCAACTGGAAGGAAGAGAGGGAGTGAGACTGAGCCTGGACAAGCAGGGAATTGGGCTTCAGCATCCCCAGGCCTGGCCAGCCTCGTTTATCTAGTTAAACGGGTTTGCAGGCCTCTTCAATAAAGGTGGGGCTGTGCTAGGCATGGGGGATGCAGCAATGAACCAGACAGACAAAAACTGTCCCTCAAAGAGAAGCCCATGTTCTGGTGGGGGAAATGGACAGTAGGCAGGATGAATAAGTGCTCGAGTCCACCACATTTGACTCATTGCAGAGAAAGCAGGAAGAGGGATGGTGAGGGTCCCCTGGTGGTAGCCAGGGAAGGCCCCCCTGAGACGGCGCCAGGCACAGCAACAGCTAGCCAGACCCTGCTGTTTGCATCTTACATCCTAACCCGATGCTCGGCCTGGGAGGTGGGTGCTACTAGGCGAGGAACATTTCAGGTAGAAGGAACAAGTGCAAAGGTCCTGAGGCAGTAGTGTTGCAAAGCAGCTCCGCAACCCCTTGGTAGGGCCCCCCAACCCCACAACCCCCGACCTCACGGGCCACCTGTGCTCTCCTCTTCCTTTCCACACCATGCAGCTGAATAAATCTGCTGTCTTGCGCAAGGCCATCGACTACATTCGCTTTCTGCAACACAGCAACCAGAAACTCAAGCAGGAGAACCTAAGTCTGCGCACTGCTGTCCACAAAAGCAGTGAGTCTTGGCTTTATTGAGCTCCAGTTGGGCCTCTCCTCTAGCCTGGCTCTGCCCCCCCGGCCCTGCCCCTGTCCCTAGCCCCACCCTGCCCTTGGTTCTGGCCCACCCTCTGCCCCGCCTACCTCACCCTTGGCTCTAGCCCCGCCTTCAGCTCTAGTCCCTTGGTTACCTCTGGTCCTGAAAGAGCCCTGGTGCCTCCCTTTGGCCCTAACCCAGCCCCATCGAAGCTTCCTGGGCCAGCTTTAGGAGCTACAGCAGTCCCTAGACCCCCAAGGGCCTAAGCTCTCATTGGGGTCACACATGCAACCTTTACTCCTGGCTCTGTTCCTTTCGGCCCACAGAATCTCTGAAGGATCTGGTGTCGGCCTGTGGCAGTGAAGGGAACACAGATGTGCTCATGGAGGGCGTGAAGACTGAGGTGGAGGACACACTGACCCCACCCCCCTCGGATGCCGGCTCGCCCTTCCAGAGCAGCCCCTTGTCCCTTGGCAGCAGGGGCAGTGGCAGTGGTGGCAGTGGCAGTGACTCGGAGCCTGACAGCCCAGTCTTCGAGGACAGCAAGGTTGGGCCCTGCCACGGTGCCCCCTTCCCCACTCCCAGCCATATCCTCTGAACCTCAGGACAGGGTCAGGAAGACCCTAACAGATCCTACCTCCCATTTCATAGACAGAATAACTGAGGCCTGGAGCCATGTGGGGTCCCACAGTAAGGTGGGCAGAATCCTGACCCCCCTTCCCAGCCTCATGGTCTCTGGGGTCCCTCTGGTTCTGCCCTCACCACCCTGTCCACCCCTACCAGGCAAAGCCAGAGCAGCGGCCGTCTCCGCACAGCCGGGGCATGCTGGACCGCTCCCGCCTGGCCCTGTGCACACTCGTCTTCCTCTGCCTGTCCTGCAACCCCTTGGCCTCCTTGCTGGGGGCCCGGGGGCTTCCTGGCCCCTCAGATATCACCAGCGTCTACCACAGCCCTGGGCGCAACGTGCTGGGCACCGAGAGTAGAGGTGGGACTGGCCAGCCCTGGCATCTTTGGGAGGGCGCTCTGGGGGAGCCTCCAGGCTTGTGAACTTGGGGCTCTGGATTTCCTGGGAGCTGTGTCCCCAGCTTTCCCTCTGTCCATAGATGGCCCTGGCTGGGCCCAGTGGCTGCTGCCCCCAGTGGTCTGGCTGCTCAATGGGCTGCTGGTGCTGGTCTCCTTGGTGCTTCTCTTTGTCTACGGTGAGCCGGTCACGCGGCCGCACTCAGGCCCCGCCGTGCACTTCTGGAGGCATCGCAAGCAGGCTGACCTGGACCTGGCCCGGGTAAGGGGTTGCCCCTGGCAGAGTGGGCAGGGCAGGGACCCCAGGCTGGGAGGGTGCTGGGTGTCAACCCTTGTTCCTCTCTCCCTGTGCACACCATGAATCTGTCCTGTCCTCCCTGTGCCTGGCCGTGCATCTGCAGACCCCCACCGCCCCTCCAGAGCCTGCTGTGGATGGCTCTTCTGAGCTGTGGGGCAGCTGCTCTGACCTCACTTTTCTCACCTGGAAAACCCTCATCCACAGGGGGACTTTGCCCAGGCTGCCCAGCAGCTGTGGCTGGCCCTGCGGGCACTGGGCCGGCCCCTGCCCACCTCCCACCTGGACCTGGCTTGTAGCCTCCTCTGGAACCTCATCCGTCACCTGCTGCAGCGTCTCTGGGTGGGCCGCTGGCTGGCAGGCCGGGCGGGGGGCCTGCAGCGGGACTGTTCTCTGCGGGTGGATGCTCGCGCCAGCGCCCGAGACGCAGCCCTGGTCTACCATAAGCTGCACCAGCTGCACACCATGGGTAGGATGGAGCGTGGGGCGGGCTCCGAGGTGCTCCCTGCTGCCTGTGCTCCACCCACAGCCTCATGCCTGCTTGCCTTCCAGGGAAGTACACAGGCGGGCACCTCACTGCCACCAACCTGGCGCTGAGTGCCCTGAACCTGGCAGAGTGTGCAGGGGATGCTGTGTCTGTGGCAACGCTGGCCGAGATCTATGTGGCAGCTGCATTGAGAGTGAAGACCAGTCTCCCACGGACCTTGCATTTTCTGACAGTGAGTGGGTGGCGGGGGGGT
>NW_012101510.1:2010683-2013886 GCF_000951045.1 Mandrillus leucophaeus | reverse complement strand
GTGGGGTGGGGCGGGGGGCTTATCCCTGCAGCTCTCTCCAGGGGCTCGCTGGGTAAGAGTTACACGGGATGTTGCAGTGGTTACCAAGGGGGATCCAGGCCAAGCTAGGGCTCAGCCTGGGGTCTGGCCCCAGCCTGTGTCCACTGTGACAGCCCATTTCCCTCCCCTACAGCGCTTCTTCCTGAGCAGTGCCCGCCAGGCCTGCCTGGCACAGAGTGGCTCTGTGCCTCCTGCCATGCAGTGGCTCTGCCACCCCGTGGGCCACCGTTTCTTCGTGGATGGGGACTGGGCCGTGCTCAGTACCCCACGGGAGACCCTGTACAGCTTGGCTGGTAACCCAGGTGCTCTCTTACCCTTTCCCTGTCCCCTCTCCTGTCCCATGTCCTCATTCCTGTTCTGTCCCTTGTCGCCTGAATCTCTGGCTGTCTCTGGCCACCCCAGTCCTTCTCCCTGCCATGGGTTATTGATGTGGGGGCTGTAGGAAGGGAAAGGCCTGGGTGAGTCTCGGTTCCCACTGGGGCTTTCAGAAGCACATGCAGGGATTGAAGGGCAGGTGGCTGATTGGAGAGGTGACCCCAGGCAGCACCGCTGTGGAGTAAGGAAGCGGAGCCAACAGTGGTACCTTCTCAAGTCGGTTTTCCTTTGGGAGCAGCGTAGGGCAGGCCTCAGTGTTGTCCTGGCCAACGCTGGTGCTGGCGTAGTTATGTCCACCTGTTTTCCCCTGTCCTTGGCACGGGCTGCACCCAGGGGCATGCCGGCACTTCCCAGTGACCCTGAGTGTGGCCCCAGCCCACCCAGGTAAAAGCCCTTAGCTTGGAGAAAAGGGTGGGGCCCTGCTCCCCACCCCACTCACCTCCTCTTCTCCACAGTGGACCCCCTGGCCCAGGTGACTCAGCTATTCCGGGAACATCTCTTGGAGCGAGCACTGAACTGTGTGACCCAGCCCAACCCCAGCCCTGGGTCAGCTGATGGGGACAAGTAAGTGTCATTGTGCCCTCCTCCAGGCAAGGCTCCTCCAGCAGGATTCTGGGAATAGCTCTGTCCTCAACCCTGCGGAGAGGGCCAGAGCTAGGCTACCATGCGTGCCATGCGCCCTTCGTTCCTCTCTGGGTTTCCTCTCCCCACCAGCCTATGGGAGGAGACAGTGGCAGTTTGCAGAGCCAGGGGTCAGGCTGTACTCTAGTGGGCAGGTGGGGAGGGCCAGCACCCTCCTAGGACCCCTGCCATCTGTCCCGACAGCCAACCCTCTCCTGCCACAGGGAATTCTCGGATGCCCTCGGGTACCTGCAGCTGCTGAACAGCTGTTCTGATGCCGCGGGGGCTCCTGCCTGCAGCTTCTCCATCAGTTCCAGCATGGCCACCACCACCGGTGAGCCCCCGGCCCCTGCCCTGGCTCCCTTCTCAGTCCCCGTGCAGCGTGGCTGAGGGTTCAGGGGACCCTCCCTCTTTTGCAGGCATAGACCCAGTGGCCAAGTGGTGGGCCTCTCTGACGGCTGTGGTGATCCACTGGTTGCGGCGGGACGAGGAGGCGGCTGAGCGGCTGTGCCCACTGGTGGAGCACCTGCCCCGGGTGCTGCAGGAGTCTGAGTGAGTGCACGGCAGGTTCCTCCTGCCTGGCCCTGGGCCCAGCCTCCCTCATCCCCTGGGCACTGTGCCTCCACTCAGCCTTTGTGCAGGGAACTCGAGCCAGGGCAGTGGGAAGCACTCAGCCAGGGTTTGTGGACTGGTCTGATTGGCACTCTTCTGCCCTGGTCCCAACAGGAGACCCCTGCCCAGGGCGGCTCTGCACTCCTTCAAGGCTGCCCGGGCCCTGCTGGGCTGTGCCAAGGCAGAGTCTGGTCCAGCCAGCCTGACCATCTGTGAGAAGGCCAGTGGGTACCTGCAGGACAGCCTGGCTACCACACCAGCCAGCAGCTCCATTGACAAGGTGAGGGGTGGGGCCAGGGGCCTGGCAGGGCTGGGGGACTCAGCCTTCCATTCCCTGGTCCTTCTCCCCAGGCCCCAGGGACTGCAGAAGACCATGGGGTTAGCCCAGGCAGCACAGGATGAGGGGTCCAGCAGATAGGAGGTCTAGCAGTCCTTGCTTTTTGGCTAAGGCTTCTGTCTAGTGGAGAGGCGTTGCCCTTATCTGGCCTCAGTTTCCCCATTCTGGGAGGATGGGGGTGGATGGTGTGGTAGGATCCCTTTGGAGGCCCTGCATCAGGAGGGCTGGACAGCTGCTCCTGGGCCGGTGGCGGGCGTGGGGGCCAAGAGAGGCGGGCGGCCCCGCGGTGCATTGCTGTTGCATTGCACGTGTGTGAGGCGGGTGCAGTGCCTCGGCAGTGCAGCCCGGAGCCGGCCCCTGGCACCGCGGGCCCCCATCCTGCCCCTCCCAGAGTTGGAGCCCTGGTGACCCTGCCCTGCCCGCCACCCCCAGGCCGTGCAGCTGTTCCTGTGTGACCTGCTCCTTGTGGTACGCACCAGCCTGTGGCGGCAGCAGCAGCCCCCGGCCCCGGCCCCGGCAGCCCAGGGCACCAGCAGCGGGCCTCAGGCTTCTGCCCTTGAGCTGCGTGGCTTCCAACGGGACCTGAGCAGCTTGAGGCGGCTGGCACAGAGCTTCCGGCCTGCCATGCGGAGGGTGAGTGCCCAATGACTCCCTGTCCTCAAGATGGGGAGTCAGGCAGTGGTGGAGAGGGACAGCCCTGAGCCTCCACTCTCCTGGCCCCCAGGTGTTTCTACATGAGGCCACGGCCCGGCTGATGGCGGGGGCCAGCCCCACACGGACACACCAACTCCTCGACCGCAGTCTCAGGCGGCGGGCAGGCCCCGGTGGCAAAGGAGGTAAGGGGCAGCTGCTGACCAGGGATGTGCTGTCTGCTCAGCAGGGAAGGGCACACATGGGGTGTGATACCAAGGGAGGCTGCGTGTGTGTCAGATGGGACAGACAGGCCTGGCACAGTGGCTCACGCCTAGCACTTTGGGAGGCCCAGTCAGGAGGATAGCTTGAGCCCAGGAGTTGGAGGCCGCAGTGAGCCTGGGTGACAGGGAGAGTCCCTATCTCAAGGAAAAAAACAAAAAAACAAGCATCTTCTTGGTGGTTACCTGATGACAGTTCCTTTCACAAGAAATCAGTGGGGCAACTGTCATTTGTGGGATATATGACTACACGTGCGTGACTCAGTCTGTGGACTTTATGTGTGGGCTGAGACTAGGGTGGGGAGAGG
>NW_012101510.1:2006416-2007073 GCF_000951045.1 Mandrillus leucophaeus | reverse complement strand
CGGGGAGAGCTCCCTCCCTCTCGGGCTGGGCCCTGCGGGGCTGCGCAGCCAAGGGGCGGCGGACTGTGAAGGAGGTGCGAGGTGGGGCTCGTCTCCCGCTTGACACCCCTCCCCCTACAAAACACTGTGGTCCCCTACCTTATGTTTGGGACATTTCAAAGAAAAGTTCTCTTCGATGAATATGCAACCTGTGACCAAAGAGAAGTTTCGGTGGTTAGGACGGGGTGGAGGCTCACAGCTGTGGGGTTTTGTCGGCCGCCAGGAGGGGAGCCGCACTGCCCGCGCGGCTCTAGACTGCAGGGGCTGTTTTCCAAGAGTTAATCAGATCCTGCACAAAACCCTCCACACTCCACTCCACGGCGCGGGTGAGGCTCCTGGTCTGGCGGTCTTGACTCACCTCACCTCCTCCACCGAGAGCTTTTCCCGCGGAGTTCCACGAGCCGCCCCTCCTCACTTGAGGCAGTCCCTCACTCCCTCCCTCCGGCCTTACTCTGCCGGCCGCACTTGTCACTGCCTCCTAAGAGGCTGACCTGTGTGATCTTCTCTTGCTCCTTGTTTCTTTTTCTTTTTGAGATGGAGTTTCACTCTGTCACCCAGGCTGGAGTGCAATAGCGCGATCTCGGCTCACTGCAACCTCCGCCTCCCGGGTTCAAGCGA
>NW_012101510.1:2000761-2003346 GCF_000951045.1 Mandrillus leucophaeus | reverse complement strand
ACCACTGTCACTTCCAGCTAGAACCCGTATCCCCGGCCTCAGCACCCCTGTCTCTAGCCACTTCTGTCCCGTACAGCTTCTGTCCTGTGTCGAAGCCCTGAAGGCCAAAGGCAGTGCGAGAGACCCTGGCCTCCACGGTTCACCCGCGGCTGCGCTGTCCCTTCGGGGTGGAAGGCCAGAGGGGCGCAAACCCGACCCTAAGACCGGCGGCCATGATGGTGCTGACCTCTGGTGGCCGATCGGGGCACTGCAGGAGCCGAGCTGTTCGGGGCCGGGGGGGGCCCTCCTTGCTCTGCAGGCACCTTAGTGGCTTTTTCCCTCCTGTTTAGAGGGAAGAGATGGGTACATTTCCCTGCGCTGACGGAAGCCAACTTGGCTTTCCCGGACTGCAAGCGGGGCTCTAGCCCCAGAGGCCTCTCTCTCCCTCGTGGGAAGACGTGTACATAGTGTAGGTCAGCGTGCTCAGCCTCCTGACCTGAGGCTCCTGTGCTACTTTGCCTTTTGCAAACTTTATTTTCATAGATTGAGAAGTTTTGTACAGAGAATTAAAAATGAGATTATTTATAATCTGGGTTTTGTGTCTTCAACTGATTGATGTGCTGACCAGTGAGAGTGCTTGGGCCCTCCCCCAGCACCTTGGAAAAGGCTTCCCTCCCCTCTCCGGCCACGAGGGACACAACTTAGCTCTTTCCGATGTTAGTAGCGGGAGTGGGGAGGGCTGGCTGTATGGCCTCCAGCTGACCTGTCCCCCTGTTCCCAGGGCACGTTTGGGCTGTCAACCCTTAGGGCCTCGATGGGGTCAGTTGTCCCTTCTCACCTCCCAGCTGTGTCCCCATCATGTCCCTGGGTGGCATGGGAGGATGGACTGTCCTCCAGGACCTGTTCGTTGTATGACACGAGCTACAGCTTGGGTCTCCCTGCAAGTCTGGCACGTCTCACCTGCCCCCATCCTAGCCCCTGGTCCTCTCACAGCAAAGAAGCCTCCTCCCTCCCGACCCGCCGCCACACTGGAGAGGGGGCACAGGCGCGGAGCGTTTTCCTGTTCTGTGAAGGGCGGGCTCCCTGACTCCATTCATGCCCCCCTGAGCCCCTCCCTTCATTCCCATTCCCCAACCTAAAGACTGGCCCGGCTCCCAGCTGAATCTGGTCGGAATCCACGGGCTGCAGATTTTCCAAAACAATCGTTGTATCTTTATTGACTTTTTTTTTTTTTTTCTGAATGCAATGACTGTTTTTTACTCTTAAGGAAAATAAACATCTTTTAGAAACAGCTCGATACACACAATCTTCAGTGTGAAGCAATATACTAATAAGAACACTAGTCGTCTTAACATTTACAGTCTTCATATATATTATATATATGTATATGTATACATATATATACACTATATAACGAGGCCAGATATAATACACACGTTTACCATTTTACAGTCATATGTACAGGAAGTTGCTAGGGCGGCCCTGGGCTGGGGGCTGCATCAGGCCTATCGAAGCGTGGACAGAGCTGAGGACACGGACGGACAGGCAGACGGACTGGCAGGGACTGGCCCGGGCCGGTGGTGGCTGCGTGGGCAAGGGGCGTCGTGGTAGCCCCCTACCCGGCAAAGGCCCGGTTGGGGCTCTGCTGCGGGCGCACGACGCACGGCGGCGACACACGGGAGAAGCGAGCATGTTCCCAACATATATACATTCTATGTAACATATATATAGAGGGGTACACAGGTTTTGTACACGAATCTAGCGCTGTCCCTGCTCCCGTGCAGAGTGGGCGCGGCGGTCCCTGGTGGTGCACAACGGTCGCGCGTCCGCCGGAGGTGCGTTCTGGCCGCTTCTTGGGTTTTGCGCTCCCAGGCTGGGCTCCAGGGGTGGGGTGGACTGGAAAGGGGACGAACAGAGGCCAAAGGGTGTCCCAGTCCCGCCCACAACCTCTCGGAGAGCCCGCAACCCCTAACTGAGCACAGCCCAGGTCTACCCCGGCTTTGCCCGAAACGCATGACAGATCTGGCAAAGGCTGGGCGGGAAGGCCCCTGGAAGCGTTCCGCACGGTTTGTTCCAAAGGCTCAGGTCCCTCCAGCGCCTGCCTAGCCCGCTCTTAGAAAGGCTTCCTTTCTCCCCCGCCTAGTCCACGGAGCCAGGAGCCGCCCTCCGCCTCTTCCAGAACTGTTTCGACCCCCACCCCCAAGCCCAGGGCTCCCAGCTGCACGCCACGACCGACTGGGGTGGCGACAGCACCCACGTGGAATGTGTGCCACGTCGTCTTGAGATTCCAGAGGGGAAAAGCGTCCCCAGGCCAAAGCCGTCTCGCACCCTCGCCGGAGGCTGAGCGCCCCGGGGAGTCTGGCCGCTCCGCGGGCTCCCCCTCCGCAAGCCTGGCCCCTGGGGTGGGCAAGAACGCCCTGTGCCGTCCGGTTCCGGGAGCAGGCGGCTCCGGAACGGGTTTTCCTCCCAACCCGGGGCCGCAAGTCTGAGCCCTAGGCGGCCGGATCCACGATCCGGGACCCGGATCAAGGATCGGCTCTGGACCCGCACTGGGAGCAGCTCAAAGGCCCGGGGGCTGCGCAGGCGGCTCCTCTGCTTCGGCGGCG
>NW_012101510.1:1974182-1999761 GCF_000951045.1 Mandrillus leucophaeus | reverse complement strand
TCGGCTCACTGCAACCTCCGCCTCCCGGGTTCAAGCGATTCTCCTGCCTCAGCCTCCCGAGTAGCTGGGATTACAGGCATGCGCCACCGCACCCAGGTAATTTTTGTTTTTTCAGTAGAGACGGAGTTTCACCATGTTGGCCAGGCTGGTCTCAAACTCCTGACCTCAGGTGATCCACCCCGCTTGGCCTCCCAAAGTGCTGGGATTACAGGCGTGAGCCACCGCGCCCGGCCTTGCTCCTTGTTTCTTCCCCACTCTCAGGCAAGCTCCCAGAGGGCACCAGCTCTGTCTTCTTCCCTGGATGTATGCCCGGCCCCTGGAAGAGCTCACTGACTTCCAGTGAGCACGTCATGAACCCCTGTGGATGGACTGGTAGTGGTGTTGCAAGCCTGGATTTGAGCATCTGCTACTTATCTGAGCCTGTCTCCACATCTGTAAAATGGGCATTATGCCACCTACTGTATGCCTATCATGGAGATGGAAGGAGGGGAGTGTACGGAAACCACTCTGGCGGGAGCAGTGGCTCATACCTGTAATCTCAGCACTTTGGGAGGATGAGGTGAGTGAATCGCTTGAGCCCAGGACTTCAAGACTAGCCTGGGCAACATGGCAAAACCTCATCTCTATCAAAAATACAAACATTAGCCAGCATGGTGGTGCATGCCTGTAGTCCCAGCTACTGGAGAGGCTGGGGCGGGAGGATCACTTGAGCCTGGGAGGCGGAGGTTGCAGTAAGCTATGACTGTACCACTGCACTCCAGCCTGGGCAACACAGCCAGACCCTGTCTCCGATGAAATAAAACAAAACAAATAAAATAAAATTTAAAAATAAACCACCCTGCACAGGTGTGGCATGCAGTGGGTGCAGGAGGCGGGGCAGAGAAGACAACCGAGCATGGCCAGTGCTTATGCCCACCTAGGCCCGGGATGTGTTGCTATCTCAGCGAGTCCCCACTCCCCTGCCTGCTGCCACCTAGGGAGAAGCTGGCTTTTCCCCCAGGGACCCCCCAGCCCCTAGTCCCCTTCTGGGCTCCCCTCCCCGCAAGCCTCACCAGCCACTGTTCTGAACCCCAGACCCAAAAGTAGCTGAAGGCTGGTGCTGTCTTCAACACAATCTTCCTTTCACACTGGAGCTGGCTCTGTGCAATGGCATCGTGACAGGGTGGTGGCCAGAAGGCAGGGCGGGGACAGCTCTGCAGCCCTGAGGGCAGGGCTGGGTGGTAGCAGGCCTCTCTTAGGCGGTCTCCCCTTGTCTCCAGAAGCTGGGAGTGCCTTGGACCTGGAAACTGCCATTCAGGGCCAGCAGCTGCAGATGTGCCACGGCTGTTCCCCTTCCCTTGGCTCAGGCAAGCCAGATGCGGTTCTGGGGCTGGACCAGATTTTCCAAAGACACTGGGCTAAAACCCCAGGCCTGCCCCCGCACGCCTGGGTACTGCAGGCGCTCCCACCAAGGGAAGTTGAGGGTAGGAGGTTGCCACTTCCAAACTGGCTCCCTCAGCACTGCCCCAGCACCACCCCACATGGGGCACGGAGCAGGAGTGACTGGGCAAGGCCAATCCTCAATGATCTGGCTCCTGACCTGGTGTCTGCACCTGGGGAACCTGGGTGCTCACTGACAGGTTGGCCCCAGGGCCTGAGTGGGGAAAGGTTCAGACAGGACACTGGGGTGTAGCAGCCTCTGCCTGCTCTTCAGAGTCACTGCTTGTCTCCAAAGTGGGTTCCTTAACAAGGATTGGAAAGTGGCAAGATGAGTAGGCCAGGGCAGCGTGGTGCAGGGCAGAGGCTGGCAGCCAATGGGCAGCCCTGGTGCCCTGCAGTCCCAATGCCTGATGCAGAGGCCTGGGGCTCCTCCCTGGCCAGACATCGGATCAGCCTGACCAGCCCGCTCCCTCAGTGCCCTCTCACTCCCACCCCACCCCCCGCCGCCTGGCTGGCAGAGAGAGTCGCCCTGGGGGCCCTCCCTGTACCCCAAGCGCCCGTCCTCCCCACCTTCACTCTCGAGCTTACTTGTTCCCCCTCGCCTTCTCTGGCAGCTGTTCCTCAGTTTCCCAGGGGTCCACCCTCCTCCTCAGCCAGCTGTTCCATGGTGAACACAACCCCGCTATCTTGTCCCTTCCAGAGCTCTGATGAGCCCCCGCCTGCTGATGATGGGCGACACTCGGTCCTGAGCCCAGATACCCACACTTTGTATGTCCACAGCGGCCTCTGCTGCAGTGTGGCCAAAGGGAACTGCCGTGTGTGTAGATGGCCTGGCAGAGCAGCCCTGTCCCCTCCTCGCACCCGGGTCCTTTGTGGTGTGGCTCTGCAGCTCACCCCATGGAGAGGTGGCCTGCACTTCTCTGTGCTGGACTTGGGATCTGCTTTGGCTAACAGAACGTGGTGAAGTCCAGGACCTAGGCTGTGAGAGGCCCTGTGACCTCCACTCTCTCAGAGCCCTGCTGCCGCCATGAGGACGCACCCAGGCCAGCCTGCTGGAGGATGAGACCGCATGGAGCAAAGGCAAGCTGGTCCAGCTGGGGCCCCCCTAGATCATCCTGCTCCCAGCAGAGTCTGTAGCCAACCCATGCCCTTTTGAGGAATAATGAAGGGCTGGCGCTGGAGAAATGAAGCTGGGCCTGGAAGGGCCAGTAGCTCTGCAGCAGCAGCTAATAACTCTATTTGCACGTCCGTACCCTACTTCTCCCCTTCACGGGGAAGCTGGGCATCAGGCTTGCCACCTCCCTCTCCCTCATCATCAAGTCCCATGGATTCTGTGCCAACGCAGTCTCTGAGGTGTATGTCTCCATTTACAGCATTCCCAGTCCCTTTCCTGCCTCAATCTTCATGGCGCTACAGGGATCCCTGTTATATGAGGAATCCTTCTAGGATTTTACCTGAAACAAAAGTTCTCTTGCTCAAAGCCTAGTATACAAGTCCCACCACTAAACAGTTTCTGCCC
Organism: Mandrillus leucophaeus; assembly: GCF_000951045.1. Classification (NCBI taxonomy): domain Eukaryota; kingdom Metazoa; phylum Chordata; class Mammalia; order Primates; family Cercopithecidae; genus Mandrillus; species Mandrillus leucophaeus. Next base: position 1,996,823 of record NW_012101510.1, on the reverse strand, counting down.
AGCTCCCCCGATTTTTTGAGGCCTGGCTTAAATGTCACCTCCTCCTGGAAGTCTTCCTAGATTTCTTCCTGGTTCAGACAGGATGAACCTCTCCCACAGTGCATGCTCTACTTCCTGTCTGGTCTCCCTAACTGTGGCCAAGAACCACAGTTTTGCTGTCTGTCCCACTCAAGGGTAAGCCCCTTGGGGGACTGGGCAGCGCTGGGGTAGGAGAAAGAACATAGACATGGAACAAGAAAGCCAGGGCATTAAGTCCTGGGACTGTCCACGCCATGCTGTGTGCTGTGGGTGAGGCAGCCAATCCGTGAAGATGGCTGGAAACAACATGGGCCTGTCGCAGGGCTGGGAGTGGAGCTGGCGCTAAGTTAATCACTGTGGAAGGAGGAATGCGACTCATGGCAGCTATTAAGAGGAGTGCGGCCACATGCCTGGGCAAGTGGCAGGGTCCATGTTAAACTCTGGCTCACACTGCTCAGAGTGGGAGGGTGGAGCCAGTGAGAATCCTCCCCGACCCAGCTCCAGCAAGCCCCCTCCCCACTGGGTGTGGGCAGCTCAGCCCCTGCCAAGGAACTGTCAGCACTCGAAGTCCTCTGTGTCCTCCCTGGGGCAGCTCCACTGGGCTGACACTGGCTGGGGACCCAGCAGGCAGGTGGGGTACAGGCTGTGGTCCCCTCTGTCCAGGCAAAGCCAGCAGGGCATCAGGTGAGGAGGGGAGGCAGTAGGTGGGGCTGCTGGGAGAGTGATGGGAGTCTGGGGGACCTGGGCTCTGTCTGCTGGGAGGTGGGTTATGACTTCACCTCTTTCGAGGCCCGAGTTGGGAGGGATTGAGGGTACAGGGGAGAGGTCACAGAGGCTGGACCCAAAACAGGACTGAGGCAGCACTGTGTGGGTAGTGTTCATTATTTCACTCTCCTCCCAGCAGCTCTGCAGGGAAGAGGCTATTATCATCTCCATCATACAGGTGGGGAAACCGCGTGCAGAGATACTGACCAACTTGCTCAAGACCACACATTAAAAACACTGCTAGGGGCCGGGCGCAGTGGCTCACGCCTGTAATCCCAGCACTTTCAGAGGATAAGGCAGGCAGATCATGAGGTCAAGAGATCGAGACCATCCTGTCCAACACGGTGAAACCCCGTCTCTACTAAAAATACAAAAATTAGCTGAGCGTGGTGGCGCACACCTGTACTCCCAGCTACTTGGGAGGCTGAGCCAGGAGAATCGCTTGAACCCAGGAGACAGAGGTTGCAGTGAGCCAAGACCGCACCACTGCACTCCAGCCTGGAGACAGAGTGAGACTCCGTCTCAAAAATAAATAAATAAATAAATAAAAATAAACACACTACTAGGAGCCAGCATGGCTGCGCACATCTGTGGTCTCAGCTGCTCGGGAGGCTGAGGTGGGAGGATGATTGAGCCCAGGGGGTTAAGGCTGCAGTGAGCCATGATGGCACCCCTGCACTCTAGCTTGGGTGACACAGCAAGACCCTGTCTCAAACAAAAACGAAAACCCCCACTATCACTAGGGTTTGAATCCAGGCCAAAGTTGGCCCCAAATCTCCCAAAACATTGTTATCACCAATGACGAATATTGTACCATAAGCAACTGCTTTCTTTGGATGAAATAAGGAATGTCTCTGAGCCTCAGTTTCCCCACCTGGTCGATAAAGGTAAGGGCTCTTGGGTAGCTCCAGTCCATGCAGTGTCACTCTGTGTGCCCAGTGATAGTAGGGGCTTAATAAATGCTTATGGAACAAATGAATGCATGAGTGAGAGGAGGGACTTGGGGGGAGGATGAGGGGAGCCTGGGCCTACCTCCAGACCCCGTTACCCTGCTTCAGAGCTTCCACAATTGCTCCTTGTGGCCAACAGGAGATCATGGGTCTCAGTCTCTGTTTTGAATCTCATCACCCCCAACTCATTTGGTTTTTGCTGTCATAGTAGTGCCTTTCCCCTTGTCTCTGCTCAGTGAACTCCTACTCATCCTTCAAAGGCCCAACCCCCAATGCCCCTTTCTCTCTGAGGCCTGAGATCCTCCCCGCCCCTTGGCAATGACGGCTCCACAGACAGCATTCCACATTGTAATTTACGCCTCTATCTTCGCTCACTGCTCTGGGCACCCCTCAAGCAGGTGACTGGGGAATGCCTCATTTCCATGTCCCTGGCATTGCCCAGCAGAGGTCTATGCGGACAGAAAGATAAAGAATTGCTGGGGCAAGAGAGGAGGGAAACTGAAGAGTGAGATGGGGCCTGGGTTTGGGGAGCTGTGCCCAGGGTCCCCCTGGACTGTTTGGATGGGCTCCAATGCCCTCCTGTTCCCGGGCGGGCTCGTACCTGCATCGCTGGCACACGGGTAGTGGTAGGTGTGGATGCATCCTTTGTGGCAGCACCCAATGGTGGCCCCGGCTTCTTGGCAGCTGGAACACGTCTGATGAAGAGAAAGGAAAGGCAGGTGAGTCTCCAGTTGGAGCCCAGCCCTCAAGCTTTACATGCTGGTAGGCTGAGTGCAGTGGCTCATGCCTGTAATCCCAGTACTCTGGGAGGTCAAGGTGGGAGAATCGCCTGAGTCTAGGAGTTTGAGACCAGCCTGGGCAACATGGTGAAACTCTTGTCTCTGCAAAAAATAGTGAGGGGTGGTGGTGTGCGCCTGTAGTCCCAGCTACTCAGGAGGATTAGGTGGGAGGATTGCTGGAGCCTGGGAGGTCGAGGCTGCAGTGAGCTGAGATTACACCACTGCCTGTACTCCAGCCTGGGCACCAGAGTGAGACCCTGTCTCAAAAAAAAAAAAAAAAAAAAGCCTTACAGGCTGGCCGGCCAGCTGTGGTCCCCGCCTCCCTTCTCCAAAATGGTGCCTGAAAATCTCCCAGAAGGAGGTTCAGCACTGGGGTGCACATGCCCACAAGCGTGGGTCATTTAGCACCACCTGGACTGGTACATTGGGTAGGAAGACCCCCTTGGGCCAGTGATGCCAGTTACCACCATGGCTGTGGCTACCAGTCAGCATCTGCTGCATGCTTTCTGCGTGCTGGGTGTGGTGTGTGTCCTTGTCCGCTGGCTCACTCTTTTTTTTTTTTTGAGACAGTTTTGCTCTGTCGCCCAGGCTGGAGTGCAAGAGCATGGTCTCGGCTCACTGCAACCTCCGCCTCCTGTGTTTAAGTGATTCTCCTGCCTCAGCCTCCCGAGTAGCTGGGATTACAGGCACAAGCCACCACACCCAGCTAATTTTTGTATTTTTAGTAAAGACGGGGTTTCACCGTGTTGGCCAGGCTGGTCTCAAACTCCCGACCTCAGGTGATCTGCCTGCCTAGGCCTCCCAAAGTGCTGGGATTACAGGTGTGGCCACCGCGCCCGGCCTACTGGCTCTAACGGCCCTCTGTGGGCCCCTTTCATTAATCTCACTTTACAGATGATGGTGAAACTGAGGCTTCCCATTCCAGGCAACAGTGAAGGCATCAGCATGGTTTTCTACCCTTTCTGGCAGCAGGAGCACTGAAGCTAGGCTGGGACTGTTTTACCTAGGATGAGACCTGCACCCTCCAGGGGACCGGCTCTCAGACCTGTGAGAGGAGGCGGTGACGTGGTAATCCCTTGAGATGCTGACTTCATGTAAATCTGATGCCGTCCTCCTCTAAGTCTCAAAACTGTCCTCTGCTGAGCTTGGGGCCTGCCCCACACCTGGACCAGCTGCTTGGAGTGGACATGGCCGGGACAGGACAGTCACGCCAAAAAGGCCCTTGGAAGAGTGAAGCAAACCTGAGGCTGGGGAGGGAGAAGTCACCAGGTGCCAGAGGCACAGTGCCACCGTGCTGGGGGCAGGGGGTGAGGTAGCGAAGGCAGCAGAAGGGCGGCGGCCTGTGCCCAGGTGCAAAGCCAGTGAAACAAATGACAATAGCTTCCTATGTGCCAGGCATGGCTGGAAGTCTCATGCCCACAGCAACCTTGTGATGGGATTACTGTTCTTTTACCCAGGTTACCAATGACAGCAGAGGCTGAGTAACCTGCTGGAGGGCTCCAGGCTGGTCTCTGACCCCCACAGCTGGCTCCAGGCTGGAGCAGGGGCCCACAGGACCCCCACATGCTCAGGGTGGGCGCTCCATCCCACCCACAGCAGCTGAGAAATGTCAGAACGCTCCCCTCCCCGCTGCCCACACTGGGAGTGGGCTCTGGGGTTTGTTCTAGAATTTCAGGTTTTCAGTTCAGGGTTGAGGCCTTCTTCCTGCCTGGTCTGGGATGGCCTCCTGAGGATCTGGGGTCCAGCATCCCCAATTGCTAACCCAAAAGGGATGATGACACACAAGCCGGCCGCTGTCCGTGAGTGGCCCTCAGTGTCTGGATGTTTAAGGTTTATGGGGGTCCTCTGGCTGAAGGCTTCTCTCCACTTACTGCATGAAGGCCCCAACCACCCTCAGGCAGGCATTTGAATGGCATTTTAGATGTGAAGAAACTGAGATGCAGAGAGAGTGAGGCCTCAGGCCCTTCTGACCCCAGCTACCCAAGAGGAGGGCAGGGGCTGCAGCATGTAAACCCTGCCACAGGTGGGGCCTCTGCAGACACCGCCCAGCCCCCGAACGATGCCTGGAGCCTGCTATGGGTTCCTCTCACCCCAAGCATTCCATGGCCAGGCCCCATCTGGATAGGAGGTAGGGGTCTGCGATGGTTTTGGGGGAGGGGCAGGCAGGGCTCAGAGACAGCAGGTGGGGGCAGCTCTCAGAAAGGGCCGTCGAGGGAGAAGGCTACGGAGCCCTCCACGAGGGCTGGCTCAGAGGTTCTGCCCTCCAGAGCACAAAAGTGAGGTCAAGGGACCAAGGGGTGTGGCAGTGCTGGGGCCGGGGATGCAGCTGCACCCCAAATGCCTTCCACATGCCAGACAGGTCCCACGTGATCCACAGAACCCCACAATCCTGCTAACAGGGTTTGACATTGTGAGGTTCTCAAGAGGATGCGTGACTCGCCTGGAGCTATGGAACTAGCCCTCAGCAGAGCTGAGATTTGAATCGGGATCCAAGGAGCGTGGTGCCCCCAAGCCACTGAGGCAGGAAGGGGTGGTGAGCCAAAAGTGACCCTGGGAAGCCCCCGACCCTGCCCATTCTTCCAGGATGTCCCATCTCTCTGGCAGGGTGTTCCTGGTTCCGACCTTCCCGGGGCGGCCCCAATCATGCAGGCTGTCAGGCCATTTTTGGAGCATGGCGCAATGGACAGGCATGGGCTGGGCTGGCGAGTTCCAGCCCCCGTGTGGCACAGGGAAGCTAGCGCCTCTCCAACACACACTGTCTCCTCAGGCCAGCAGGACCTTGTGTGTGCATGGGTGGTAAGACACCCACGGGCCGGGGACAGGATGGGGCGGTCGGTGCTCAGGGCTGACCCCTCCTCCCTTCGGCCGGCCAGCGCTGCCTGCAGGGAACATGGAGACGACCTGATCCCAGCCTGGTGGGACGTGAGTGTCAGGGAGCATGGAGGCAGCTCGTGGTGAGGATGCTTGACCGAGGACGCCGTGGGGACAAGGCTTTCAGGAATGGGGCTGTGAAGGAGGGAAGGTGGCAGCCAGCTGGGGCTGGTGATCTGAGGGTCATTTTTTGACGATGGGAGAGACTTGAACCTGTTTCAAGGCGCTGGGAAGGAGCCAGTAATATGAGAGAGAGAGAGAGAGAGAGAGAGAGAGAGAGAGAGACAGAGAGAGAGAGACAAAACATCACTGTAACTGGGAAGGGGAGAGGGAAGAGGCCCAAGGCCACCATCTGCTGGACAAGCAAGGCCCGTGGCACCAGGAAGCTGCAGGTGTCCTGTCGGGGCGAGCCTTCCTCTGAGGCAGAGGGTGGAGTGAGATGGGCAGGGCGTCTGGGTGTGGAGAAGGTCTCTAGCCATCCCCATGGGCAGTGGGAAGCAGGTGCTCAAGACACACTAGGAGGCGTGGGCGGCTAACACAGTGGTCCCCCACCGGGACCTTGGTTTGGCCAGGCAACGCTATAGCAACTGCTAGGAGCAGGGGTTGCTCAGAGGGGCTGCAGGGGTGTACTGCGAGGAGCAGCTGGGCAGCACCGCAATGGGGGAGGAGGCTGGGCAGGGGAGGGGTGAAGCCACCCGCTGGGGCCACTCTGCCAGGTCACTGAATCACTCAGATGCAGGCAGTGTTTGTCCCGAGCCTCTGGCTCCCCTGTGACCTCAGCTGCACATAGCCGGCTGAAGGAAGGAGTGGAGGGGACGGGACTCAGGGCAAGGGCCACTCAGAGAAGGCTGCAGGCGTCCCCACTGAGAGCCACCACACAGCGCCGGGAGCCGGGAGCGCCACTCCATGGAAGTCTGGATGAGGCAGTGGAGTCGGGGCTGAATGTGGGGCAGGAGCGTGGCCCCGGGGGAGAGGTGGATCCCACCGCCCCCACTGGCCCCTCCCTCAGAAGGGCACAGAGGTACCGTATGGTGCTGGGGAAGTGGGGACACCACTAAGAACGTCAGCCCGCTGTCACCAGAGCTACCAGGCCCCTCTGCACCTACTGTCACAGGGCTGCTGCGCTCGGTGGGCTCGGAGGTGCCCTCCTTTAATCCTCCCGACCCTCCTCCATGGGCACCCTCACACCCACGTTAGGGGCGAGGGGGACGGAGGCACAGAGAGGGCAGGTCACAGCCCCAAAGGTGCATGGCGGCGCGGCCCCAGAGTTCCCTCTCTCACGTTGGCGCTCAGTGACTATGGCTTCCAAAGCTGGTCTCAGAGCCAGTGGCGAGAGGGTCCGGGTCTGCCCCGCCCTGCCTGTTGTGACTGTGTGACCCCGTGGACTGTCCTGCAGAGGGAGGAACCCTGTGACTGGGTCCATGCACCAAGCCTGTGTCACCGGGGAGGGTCTTCCCCTGAGCCCCTAGCTCCATCCCAGAGGCAATGGAGACAGGAACAGAGGGTGGGCAACTTGCTCTTGCACCGCCCAGGGCTGTCCTGACGTTCAATCTTGGGAGTCCTCCTGTTCTCTGGGCCTCGGCATCTCCGGTGACAGCATGGGGAGGGGCCCGGTGGACTCTGGGTGGGGCTGGAGCCTGAAGATGCCAGGTGAGTGGGAGAGTGGCGGTGGCTGGGCATAGGGGCCACAGGGGGAAGTCTCCTGGGACAGGGTAGGCGAGTGTGACCTGCCTTAGCCAGACGGGTGCCTCCACTTCCCCCACACACCCCGGAGAGGCTGAGGACTCTGTAGCTCATCCCAAGACTGCAGACACATTTGGCCCACACTGTAGTACTAGAGAGACAAGGGGCTCCCCCGACTGCCTGCCTGTCCTTTGGAACCCCACACTCCCCACCCTGGCTGGGCTGGCCTCTTACCATGTCCACGGCCACCTTCATGGCCTCCTGCAGCCCAAAGAGCTTCCCAGCCACCAGGTAGACGCCGCCGGTCCACACGGCACAGGCCTCGTGCACCCAGTGCTCCTGCGCCTCCCCGCCGGGCTCTGCCGGGGCCTCCTTGCTGCACTCGTGTTTGCGGCCCTTGTCGGCTGGGGCTGCCTCCTCGCCCCCATCCTCCCGGCCATCACAGCAGTAGCAGCTCTGCAGCCTCCGGGACAGGCCCCGGGCACTGGTGCGCAGTGGGCCCTGCTTGGCCGGGTCGGCTGGGCCGTCAGGCCTGGGGGGCTTCCCGGCAGCAGTGGTAGCTGCGCACTCGGGACCTTTGAGTGTTCTCTCAAGTGGCAGCGAGGCCTCCTCACAGGTGCCTTCTGGCCGCACCTTCTCCTTGAGTTTTGGCTTCTTTTTGGGGAGGCAGTGTTCAGGGTAGTAGGGCCCACAGAGGTCCCCAAGGTCCTTGAAATTGGCCGGGTTTTGGCAGAGGCAGCAAACAAGGCAAGAGGTACTCAGGGCCTTGGAAACCACAGGCCCCAAGTGCATCGTGGAGGAGAGGGGCAGGGAGGGCCGTGGCTGCAGGATGGAGCCTCCAGGGAGCGTGGCCAGGGAGGCCCCGGCTGCATCCAAGGAGAAGGAGGATGAGGAGGAGGAAGAGGAGGCAGAAGAGGAAGGCTTCCTGTGGGGCTTGGGCGCATCTCCAGGGGAGTTGACAACAGTGCATATGGTGGTGAAGGCGTCTCGCTTCTCCACCCGCACGAAGGGTGAGAAGGCGGGGGTCCGGCTGTCTGACCTCAGCCGCTTGCAAGAGGAAATGTACTTGAGGCGGATTTCAGGCTCTGCGGGATCCAGGGGCAGCACCTGCTGCTGTCGTCGTCGCTTGGCACGCCCCTTACAGGGTGAAGACGTGGTGTTCTTGGCCCGGCCCCGAGTGAGGCGCTTCCGCTTGGAATAGCTGCTGTAGTTGGTGTGGCCTGGCTGTTTCTGTGCCCTTGTCTGGGGCTGGCAGGGCCGGCCCTCAGGGGGCTGGGAGGCCAGGCCCAGCTCCTCCATCTTTGGCTTCTTGCCTCCTCCACCAGAGTTGTCCTCGCTGGCCCCTTGTGTGCCACTGGCCCTGTCTCGGGGAGTCAGGAGCAGAGTCGGGCCAAGATAGGGTCGCTTCTCCAGTGGGCCTTTGGAGAGTCCAAGGGCCCCTGCCCGGCCTTTTCGGCTCCTCTTCTTAGGTGCCAGGGCAGTCCCCCCGGGCTGCAGGGCCTCTGGGGATGTGAAGGCCTCAGTTTTGAAACAGTCAGTCGAAGACAGTTTCTTACTGTTCATGAGTTTGCCTTTTAAGGATCTGTTGGTTGGATTTCTGCATAACAGATCGGCCCCAGAAGAAGCTGGGAGCTTCTGCCCGGTGCCCACATTTACCAGGCCTTCTTCCACCCCCACTGGGCTGCCCCCAGCACCCTTGAGCCCACGGTCTTTCTCGGGAAGGGATGGGCTCAGAGGATTACCAGGAGAGGCCCCTGGCGCTTTACAGACGAACTTCTTGAGGCTGGGCGAGGTGATCTTCTGCACAATGGCTTCCAGCTTCAGGCCCCGGCCCTTCCGGGGTGGCAGCACCTTGGTCTTCATGGCCCCCTGGAAGGCCGCCCGAGAGGCGAGCTTGAGGCAGGCGTCGGGGGTCTCCGGGGGTGGGGGCTTTGTGGCGGGCTCACCATTGCCCTTGGTGGGCTTGGCTTTCTTGGGAGAAGACATCCTCTTGAAGAGGGTGGGGGAACCCTCAGGCCTCTCCTCCTTCCCATCTCCCCCATTGCCACTGGCATTGCTGCTGCTGCTGCTGCGGCTCCGCAAGACCAGGTTCCGCTTCTTGGTGGGGACCGGCGCCATGAAGGCTGACTTCCTTTTGAGTGCATGGAGGGGCCGGTCAGAGAGCTTGCTGCCTGCACCAGGTTTGGGGACCCTTGCCCGCTGGCTCACCCTGCCCTCCTTCTGGGGGCTGCCGGAGACCTTGAATGTGGTGGGCAAGTGGCTGTTGTCAAGGAGCTTCTTGGTGGCACGGCAGTTGGGGAGCCGGCCCTCAGAGGGCCTCCGCCGCTTGGAGTGGAAGATCTCCTGGGTTTTGGTGCGCGACCGAAGGATCATGGAGCGCTGGTCCTTGCCAGGCGTGCTGGGCGAGTCCGTCTCCTTGGTCTTGGAGCCCATTGGGCTGCTGTCGGAGGCCACAGGCAGGGCGGCCGGGTTGCTGGGACTGGAGGCAGCCTTGGGTGAGGGCTTCCCCACCCGCTTGCCCGACTTAAAGGCAGCTCGCTGCTTGCCCCCCAGTTTGTCTGGGGGTGCAGGGGTGGTGGTCAGGCCTGGAGGCCCGGGTGTGCGGGGCTCACTCAGGGCCGTGAGAGAACGGGTACACATCCTGGGGAGCCCTTCTGAGGCCCCCCGGCCTGGGGCTCCGGCCCCTTCCATCTGTCCCTGTGGGGGCCCTGTGCAGGATTCAGGGAGCAAGAGGTCTTTGGGCAGCGCTGGTGCCCTGCATGGGGAGTCCTCAGCCTCGGGGAGCCCCCGGTGCACCCGACGGCTCCGTAAGCTTTTGCCCCGTGGCACAGGCTCTTTCTTTGCAATGGGTGCCTCAGGCACAGCAGGCTTGTTGGGCTTCTGGACCAGAGAGGCGTCCGAGGTGGTGGAATCCCCTGGAGCTCGCTCCCCGTCAGGCCCCTCTTCACCTGGCTTCATGTGGGACAGAGAGGACTCAAACCAGCTCTGGACCTTTGACTCAGTGCCCACGGTGGGGCCCAGCAGGATGACGGACTCCCCTGAGAGATGGCACGGAGAGCCCCAGCCGGCCTTGGAGTCCAGCACCTCCTCCACCTCCTCCTTGGTGCAGATGAGTGGGGCCTTGGGTGACAGCGGGTCCTGCATGCCGGGCCTCTGCTCGGGGCTGCCCAGGAGCTCACACAGGGAGGAGTACTCCTCCTCAGCTTCCAGGTCCTCCTTCCTGCTGGTGGGCGGCAGCAGTGGGAGGTCCCCGAAGTCGGCGGTGGAACAGCAGTGCCGGCTGTCCTCCAGCCACCGGTCAGCCTTGGCCACCTCGGGGCACTGCAGCAGCCCACCTGCCTCCTCCTTCACCCCACCTGCCTCCTCCTGCTTGAAGTCCCCAGGCAACGAGGCCACCTTCTCCCCAGGGGGGTCCTCCTCCTGGAAGCCCAGGCAGGCTGAAGCCTCATGGGTCTCCCCTTTGCTGACGCCATCTGAGGCCTTCCCACCTTGCTCCAGGCCCTTGGTGAGCTCGCCAGGGTGCAATCCCCACCTGGGACAAGCATCCCCCAGGTTTTCCTCTGGCCAGGCAAAGGGGTTGGCACTGTCCGCTGAGCTGGCAGCGGTCGTGTCCGGGAAACAGTCAAAAGCTGCTGTGGTAGGGTCTGGAGCAGGAGCCCCAAGGGTGGGCTTGGTGCCAAAGGAGAGAGGACCAGTTGTCTTTTTGGGGTCAGGGGTAGCGAAGGCCACAGAAGGGTCTTCAAACAGCCCTGGGCTGAAGTCCTTGGCATTGCCGCCCTTGTCCAGCTGCAAGGAGTCAGGCAGGGCTTCTGGCTCCCCAGGCCGGGGCCACGCACCCTTGGCCACAGAGTCCAGGCAGGCGCTGTGGTTCTCCAGTGAGAAGGGTGGCTTGCTGCTGTCCTTGGCCAGGCTGGGTGCTTCAGCCCAAGCTTTGTCGGCCTTCTCACCGATGGCTTCCTGCAGCCCCAGGATCTCGGAGGCCAGGTCCTCCTGTGCCAGGGCGCTGAGCAGCAGCCGCGGACAGTCCCGCTCACCCGCCACGAACTTCGAGAAGCTGTCGAGTGGGAGACTGCTGTGCAGGCTCTGGAAGGAATCGTCAGATTTGGTGGACATGTCATCAGGAGAGGTCACGGAACAGGTGGACACAGATTCGGGCTTGGCCTTCGAGTTGCTGTTGACCCTGGCAGGGCTGCCACGGGCCTGGTTGCAGTAGAGAAAGCTGCGCTCCAGTGGGTCCTCAGAGCCGCTCAGGTAGTCGGCCTCCTGTGGCTCTGCATGCGTGGACTGTGGCGTGCTGCTCAGCGGCTCTGACAGTGGTGTGCCTGCGGGCTCGGCCGAGTAGCCACTGCCTTCGGGGCTGCAGTGCTGGCTTTTGTGCTGCTCCGGGGTCCTGGACACGAGATTCTTGACACTTTTCTTTTGCGGCACGGCAGCCTTGGAGAGTAGCAGCTGCTGGACGGTGTTGGAGATGTTCTCCACCTGCGAGGTCAGCGCCGTGAGGCTCTGCAGGCTGAGATCTGACAGCAGGTTCTCGGGGAGCTTGTCCTTCTGAAGGGGCTTGCAGTTGCCAGCCTGGGTGTCTGCGGAGCTGGTGGCATCCGTTGGGGAGGGATTGAGCAGGGGCATGAAGTGGCTGTGGTCAGTGATCCCCGCAGGGAAGGCCCCGGTGCTGAGCGGCTGCTGGCTGTAGGGAAAGTTCTCCAGGTTTGGCATCAGTGGCGACGGCGTGGAGCTGTAGGAAGGCGAGCGGCCCACGGAGCGGGCGGGTGAGTGGCTGGAGCTGGGGCTGAAGGTCTGGTAGTACTGCTCCGGGGTCCGGACAGCTGCGTCCGGCTGGCAGTAGCCCTGGCCTTGCTGCCCGTAGTGCTGATACTTGGCAAGGTTTTGGTAATGGAGGGTTTCCTGGGCATGGTGCCGGCTCTGAAGGGCTTGCTGCTGCTGCTGTTGCTGCTGCTGCTGCTGCTGGTGGTCATAGCTGAGGCGGCTCGACTGATAGGCATGAAGATTCTGGACCCGCTGCCCCGGGGCCAGGCTGGAGCTGGCGGTCAGTGACCTGTCATGGGGCTGGGCAGTCGGCGCTGTGCAACTCTTATAGGAGTGGGCACCCTGCCCACCGCCCTGGACAGAGGAGGAGTAGGTGGAGGAGGTAGGGAAGGACTGGGAATGCTGAGGAAAGTGGGTACTCTGGGGGAAGGGCAGAGAGGAGGCAATGTCGTTCTGCAGTTTCTGCCTTTGGAGCTTGGGGTATGCCAGGGGCTGCTGGGGCGGCGGTGGCTGCTGGACGTGCAGGGAGTGAGTCCGAAAGGGTACCTGGGCGCCCTGCTCTGCATACTGCCTGCTGGAGGGCACTGCTGTCTTTTTCATCAAGTTCTCATCATACTTGGTCACCCCCGCTGGTAGGGGCTGCGGCTGTGGGGGTGGTGGCTGTGGGGCACCCCAAGCCTGCAGGCTCTCCTCACCAGCATAGCGGCCCGGGTAGGGGCTGCTGTCCTGGACGCCATAGCCAGGGAAAGCTGGCCTCCCCTGCAGGGCCTGCTGCGTGGGCAGGGCCTTGCTGCCTCGGTGGTACTTGTCGGCGGCCACTGCGGCCGCTGTGCCAGAGGGCGTGCCAGCGCCACCCTCATAGCTCGGGTAAGGCTGCGGGTTATAATATTCCTTGGCGAGCAGCCGCTGCCGGTCGCAGCTTAGCCCGGCCTGACTCGGCTGCCTGTAATTCTCCAGGCGTGATGTTTCCTGCGAGGTCTGCTGGTAGTTCTGTTGTTTGCCATGGAAACCACACCTTTCTCGAAAAGACTGCATGACTCGGGCTGGTTATCTGTGAAAAGAAAAAGGGAGGGAGGGAGGGAGGACGGGCAGGGAGGAGGCAGAGGATGAGCGATTCAGATGGGCCACTTCCTTTTGCCTCAGAAAGCACCCTCCCACCCACCTCCCCACCCTGCCTGCTCCCCCACGCAGCTCTTAATATTCCCCCCTTCGCCTGAGCCTCCCTACCAGCTGTGCGCATATTGACAACTTCTGTGTCAGGGAGGTGTGCTCTGTAATTCCCGCTCCCACATTGCCTGCAGCTGAGCCTTGCCAAGGACAGCCACCGACACGGGAGGCAAAACTGGCTGCCCAGCGCCAGGTCACTGGGGAGCTACCCGCACCCCCACCACCAGCTCCTCCCCACTGTCCCCCACCCACCACTCCCAGCCCTTCCTGACAGCTCAAAAGCATTTAGCAGAGCAATTCCCGCTCCCTCGTCCCCTGGGGTCTGCTGGATCCTGTAATCTAGTCCCTTCATGGCCGTGTTCAAGCATGACCCAGCCATGCTGGGCACTGAGGAGGGTCTGCTCCTGTCCCAGGGAGGCCGCTTGAGCACACACACACGCGTGCACACAGGCATATGTATGCTCACACACACACGCACACGCATGCACACACACACACCTCCTCTATCACTGCCACGCCATCTGGAATCTGTCTGTTCCTTCTAGCAGACGTCGATTAGGGGCTGCCAAGCCACTGTAGACATAAAACGTCCCCTCCTCTGACTCCCAGGAACGCAAGACGGCAGCACCTGCCTCCTGTTTTTGATATCATAGGTGCATAAACAGATTACGTGGCCCAGAGTGAGGGAGTGCATACTAATGGGGCTAGAGATGCAGGCCACGGCCACGGCCACGGAAGGGCACAGCCCAGCCCCACCCGCATGGGGCGACGCAGCCCTGTCCCTCCTGGCCAGCCCCTCCCCACCTCTGCAGGTGGGGGCTGGGGCAGGCAACGCCCAAGAGCCCGTGTGGTTATGATTTGAGGGGCTGGGGCTCAGGTGGGGGTCTAACCTGCCCCTGCCCGCAGAGCAGAATCCTGGGTCAGGGAAGGACCCGGGGTGGGAGCCTCTCAGAGCAGAGCATCTGCCGGCCCGGCATCCAGGGTAAAGGCTCTCCCAGCTGACTTGCTGGCCGGGCCACCCCAGAAGACCCCTCAAAGAGGGATGGAAGAAAGAGGAATGCCCAGGTTTTGGAGGAAGTACATGGAGGGGCTGGCCATTGGCCGAGTCCCAGATGGTTTGGGATTTACCCAGAACCACGCTGGCCCGCTGGCCTGGAGGCAGGAAGAAGGGGCTCAGCTCGGCCTGTGTGGCCCAGAAGGGGATAGGGGACTTTCCAGTGCTGGTTCCCAAATGCTCCAAAAGGAAGGGGTGGCTTGCCTCAGGCTACAAAGATTCCAGGTTGTTGAAGGGGTCAGGAAGGGACAAAGAGAGGGGAAGAGGGGAAGAGGGGCACACAGAGTCAGGTGGGGGGAAACAGGGAAGAGGCAGAAAGGTGGGGAGTGGGGGAGAACGGGAGGGGCTCCTCCATTCACCCTTCTTCCTTGGCCCACACCCCACCAAAGTGCCTTCCTCATTCAGTGTCTGTGGACGGATGCAGGGAAGGGGACAGAGGGCCTCCATCTGCCTGAGAGCAGGGCAAGCCCAGGGCAGCCAGATGGCCCCCAGAAGCCTGTCGGCCCAGTCCTGGTACCACTGCTCTCTGGAGTCAGCTTGCCCTGGCCCACGAATGCAGGAGACCCAGCCTAGTGTGGGGCCAGCCACTTTCCCATGAGGCGAGCCCCTGCCCACCAGTTCATCAAAGTCGCTTTCCCTCTGCTCCAGCTCCTCTCCCTGGATTTGTCGCAGGCATCCTTAACAAGCCGCGTGCCCGCCCTTCTGACCCACTTCAATCCTAACCCTGGTGGCTCAGATAAAACATTACAGGAGGTTCCTGCCGAGACGCGCCAACCCAGAGGAGCTGGGGACGGCACTTGGTTCTGGTCTGGCAGCTCCCTGCCAGGTGGGCAGCCTCATGCTCCTGCCCTGGCCAGACCGCCACAGGGCAGCCCAGGCAAGCGTGTGCCCAGGCCGAGGGCACAGCGCCCACTCCCTGCCCTCCCCAGGCACATGTTTATGAGCCCAGAATGTGCAAACCCAGGACCACTCTGAAGGCTGCGCCTCGTATATCTGCACAAATTACATTTCGGCTTTTATTAGTCCCAGATCACTCTCATTTCCTGCTGAGTGTCCTGTGGATATCATTAACATTTCTACGGCTTTATTTTTTATTTTTTTTTTCACATTCTCCAAAATGCATTACCAGAAACATTATTTAAAGAGAGACAGAGACAGTGAGGGGGTGCTATTACCAGTATCCCCTCCCTGCCTGTCCGTCTGCATCCCTCCCTCCCTGTTTAATCGGTCCAGCTGCTGCGTCTTTTAATTTAGCCGAGCTGTATTACAGGCAGGTTTCCCAATACACACGAGCAGCTGGATGCGGTGAAAGCATCTATCGCTAAGAAAAGACAGTTCAATTAAAACACAAGAAGCCCAGTGCTGATGGAGAACGCAGGCAAAAATGCTCGCCCCAACACCACTCTGGAATCCAAGGCAAAGGGAGGGATAGGAACAAAGGCACAGGCCACCTCTCAGTGCCAGCCGGGTCCCACCGCCAGCTCTGCTGGGAGAAAATGGGGCACTGCCTCTTTAAGGGCTGCCTCAGGCCTGCTATGGGCTCTGTTGTTATTAATTATTATGATTATGATTACTTTTCAAGAGCACTAGGACAGGACACAGAGGGGAAGAGAGGCAGGCAGCAGGGCTGGGCTGGGTTGGCCTTAGGAGAGGAGGGGGCAGAAAGAGTCCCCCTGGCAGAGCGATGGTGACCTTTGAACCTGGAGGCAGGGAAGAAGTGGCCTAGGGGGCAGATTGTGGGTTTGGCCTGTGGCTTGGGCTGGAGGGAGACGGGGTGGTAGGTGGGGACGGGGAGGGCACCCCCCACCCACTGGGCTCACTCCTCATGGTCCAGCTCAACCACACTGTCCGGAGGGTCCCCACTCACTCCAATCCATCCCTTTCTCCCCAACCTGCCTCTCCTCCCAGACACTTGGTCCAGGCCTTATCTCCAAAGTTCTTGCTGAAACTAGAAGGCAGGAGGGGCAGAGTCTAGTGCATCCTTTAAGCACCAGATACACGAACACTTCACCCTTAGAATCAGTTCCTGAAGCTTAGTCTTCTCAGCGCTGGACAGAGGAGGCAGGCCAGGCGAAGCGGGGAGCATGACTGGAGCCACACAGCACCCAGGGCACCAGGATTCCCCTTGACACAGCAATGGGTGTCTTCACTCCAAGCCATGAAAATAGTGGGGACAAAATGAAACCCCAGCTATCCTCTGGTGCAAGGCCAGCAGCTCTCAAAGGCCTTTGGCAGCATGGCACACCTAGAGCATAGCCCTTCTTTTAGGCAAAGACCTTAGCCCTTTCCCTCCAGAAATCTACAGAATCTACAGGACTGTGGGGCGGGAGCAAGGCGGCTGCAGAACACCCACTCTGTGCGGCTTTCTCAAACAACAATTTGATTAATCCCTCCTCCCACTTCACAGAAAAAACTGAGGTTCAGGACAAGTGCCCTGCTTAGGACCCCAGAGCAGAGCCCACCCACAGTGAAGCACCTATGCAGGACGCCCTCAGCAGCAGCGGCAGTGACTGGACCACAGGTGGACACCCCTGTCCTGAACCCCTGCGGGGGGCTCCCACTTTGGAGGGACAGTCTCTTGGAGCAGGATGCAAGCCAAAGCTGTTGTGGGGCAAGGGGCTGAGCTGCAGCCTGTGACGGCCTGAGCCCCAGGCCAGGGTCCTCACTTTTATTTTTATGCTGTCCTCATCTTTAAGCAGCCAGACCCACCTCGGGTGGGTCCACTAATGGGCAGTGATGGTCACCAGCCGCCCGCTGTCACCAAGGCAACTACTGTCCCCTGGGCAGCCTCAGGGAGAGGTCACTAGGCCTAAAGCCTCCTCACAGACCCCAAGCCTCCTCACAGACCCCAGGCTTGAGGGCCCAGTCAGGGAAATGGGCACAGTGTGGGCCAGAGCTGCTATGGCTCCTCAGGGAGCCCAGCTGGGAGGTGGTGGCTGGAATTTTTTCCTAAGAGAAAGGGAGAGAGGAAGTTGAGGGGAGACAGGAAGAGAGGGAAAAGGAAACGGATTGGGGGCTTCCTGATCCCCAGCAGCAGCTCTGAGGCCACTGGTTCCATCCCACCTACTTACCCAAGGTGGTTTTATGACCTGGTTTCGTAATTTGTAGCTGCAAGAAAAAAATTTAAAAACCCAACCCACTCAAGGTCTGGGAAACTGAGGATGAAGGAGCAGTGTACCAGGACTACCGGAAGCTAAGGACAGGGCAGACTGGGAACCTGAGGATGAAGGAGGAGTATACCAGGGCTCTGGAAACTGAGGACAGGGCAGAGGGGGAGTCCAGGCAGGGGTGGAGAAGGTGGAAGCCCTCAGGCCTCCCCATCTGTTGTGGGTGATGAATAATCAATACAGGAGACTTGGTGAAAATGATAAATCATTCGCCGGATTCACTGCTGTCCTATGGGCTCAATTCCATATGCTAGGGGCCTGGCTTAAAGGAAGAAGGGGGTGAGTTTCTAAGGAGCCCACGAAACAAGAGGGTTGGGTGCCCACAGGCCTCTGGGTCAGGTTAGGGTCTGCGGGTTGAGAGGCCTGCTTGGGGCAGATGGAGGACCCTCCTAGGACATCAGGAACCCCAGAGGACCAGGGACCCCTCCAGACCACTCCCTGTGGGCAACATTTGGATATGCATCCCTCCTCATTCATGGCCCCCCATGCTCAAGGAAGAATCCCACGGAATGACCAACATGCCCTCTCTATAGGGTCTGTGGGTCCCAAATATCAGGAGGCCAGATGGAGTGAGAAGCAGAAGGGCAGCCCTAGCCAGGGTCAGTTGAGGTTGGGGGAGCCCTGGTGTGGCTGGGGGCTCTGGGCCCTTCAGAGTGCATCAGAGCGGAGCGGGGAGCAGAGGTGTCTGGACTCTTCAGGTGTTTAAGGAGCCTCCCCTCACAGCCCCCAACACCGTCTCCTCCAGGGACCCAGCTGTGGAGACAGCTGAGACCTGCTAAGCCAGCTGAATGGGATCCCTGCAGGGCCTAACCACGCCCACCTGCTGGCCTGGCCCCACCTGCTGTTCATAGGCACAGCCGGGCCCTCTGCCTAGGTGCCCAGGTCCCCTAACTCTAAAGCTGTGCTCTGTTCTCCATCCCACCCCACCGAGCCTTGGTGCTGATTCCTGGGATACAGCCATGGAGAGGCCAGGAGACCTGGGCCGCAGGGCCCACAGTCCAGCGACGAGGGGCAGATGGCCAGCCGTCTCACCTCCACTGTGAGGTGTTGGGGAACAAGAGGGGATTCCGCAGCAGCTGCAGGCATTCCAAGGTCCCCCAGGGAAGGCTGCTGGGAAGAGCTCACCTATTATCAGTTCTGTACTGATCAGTCTCTCGTGGACAATAATTTTTTTTTTTTTAGATCACTTTATTCACCACTGAACAAAAAGCATCACCACCTCTCCGTGTCTCTGTCAAAATGAAGAAAAGGGAAAAGGGGGGAGGGGGTGCTGATTGCTGGGTCGCAGACAGTTAACAGGGCCAGGGTCTGGTGGCCCAGGCAGTCGTCTGGGTCCTGCTGGCGGGGGGACACAGCCCCTGTCCTTCCCCCACAAGGCCAGGCTGATGCCATCAGACACAATCAGTCCCAGGCCTAGCCAAGACCAAGGGGCTGGCCCAGACCCTGGCACAGGGGCCAGATGGGCCCCACAGAGGTGTTCCCAGCCAGCTCCGTTCTTCCCACCCCAAGCCCCAGGAGTTCCTGCCCTTGTAGGAAGCTGCATGATAAGGATGAGATAGGCCAAGTGTGGCTGCTGGGTTTTTTTTTTTTTTTTTTTGAGACAGAGTTTCGCTCTTGTTGCCTAGGTTAGAGTGCAATGGCGCAATCTCGGCTCACCACAACCTCCACCTCCCGGTTTTTTTTTTTTTTTTTTTGAGACAGAGTTTCGCTCTTGTTGCCTAGGTTAGAGTGCAATGGCGCAATCTCGGCTCACCACAACCTCCACCTCCCGGGTTCAAGCGATTCTCCTGCCTCAGCCTCCCGAGTAGCTGGGATTACGGGCATGTGCCACCACGCCCGGCTAATTTTGTATTTTTAGTACAGACAGGGTTTCTCCATGTTGGTCAGGCTGGTCTTGAGCTCCCAACCTCAGGTGATCCGCCCACCTCGGCCTCCCAAAGTGCTGGGATTACAGGCGTGAGCCACCGCGCCTGGCCTGGCTGCTGACTTTAAGGGAGGCGGGAGGCACGGGACTCTCTGGCCCCAGCCTTGTCCTCCGTACCCCACAGTCCATGACTTACTTCCCTGGGGAAGTGGAAACACAGAGGTGCTAAGCCTGTGGGTTTGTCTGACTGCTGGCTGATTGTGTGACCTTGGGCAAGCCTTTTACCTCTGGAACTACCACTCCCAGATACCTACACAACTCTCTACCCTGGCTCCAAGTCTTGGCTCCTCTGTTACCTTCTCAAGAAGCCTTCCCTGACTACTGTTTGAAACAGCACCCCTTGCACCTCCACGACTTTCCTTGTTGTAATCAAACTTGACTTGCTTTATTATTGGTCTCCTCTTTAGAACAAAAGTTCTATGAGAGCAAGGATTTCTGCCTGTTTTGTTCACAGCTATTCCCCATTGTCCAGAACAATAAATATTTATTGAATGAATAATGCACAAAATGTCACAGTAACCCTGCGAAAATATCCAGAAGGAGCAGTGGAGTGGCAGCACAGAGCACATGTGGGTGGGCCAGGCAGCGGGAGATCAGGGGTGGCCACTGCTTTGCTTCATTCATTTGACAAAGAACATCTTCCCGAGGCCTGGCAGGGAAGTGGGCAGGTGGGTATGGAGGCAAACTGGCGATCCTGCTCCCAAATAAAGTGGGGGGGGGCGGCCCGCAGCCCCTCTCAGCACCAGCAGACTGTGGCCACTTGAGAGTGGGAGGCCAGGGTGCCAAAGCTTCTGAGCTTTTCCCTTGAAAAAGACAGAAATCAGGATTTTATAAAAAAGGGATTATCTCTCATTTAAAAAAATGTTATCAACCAAGTATAAAATTTTTTCTTTCATACTTGAGAATTCAAGAGAACCTGTCTGTGGCCTAAATTTGATCACAAGCTCCTGGGGTCAAATGCTGACAGAACTGATGCAAAGGGGATCTGCATGGGCTCGATGGCACCCAGAACAGGAGGAACAGCGCTCCCTGGCCCAGGAGAAGCTCTGGGCCCAGCACAGATGAGCAGAGCAACGCAGGAGAGCAGTGCCCTGGGCTCAGGGGGGAGACAGGGCAGACCCCTGCAGGAGGGGCACTCAGCAGCCTTGGAAAGGAGGTGCAGAGAGAAGGGGGACTGCAAAGGCTGGAGGTTCCCAGAGCTTGTGAGAACCTCTGTGGCATTCCATACCAGCCACCGGGCGAGGCCCCACCCCCACTCTCCTGGGTCCCCCGCCAGGCTCCTGGGTGGCTCTCATCGCAGCGGTAATTACATAATTGATGGTACAATAAGCTGTTTCACATGTGCCTCCCTCACTAGAATGTAGCCTGAGGAGGGCAGGGACTTCCTCTGACCCTAAGCTCCAAGCTTAAAAAACGGCCCCAGAGTCGATGTCCGTTCAGTATTGCTTGGATAAATAAACAAACGAGATGGATCCGAGCGCTGGGCTCTGTGTTGGGTGCATTTAACCCTCAACCCAGACCAAAGGGATGATACCCAGAGAGAGGTTTGAGGATGAGGGGCCTGGAGGCCAGGATGCATGCAATAGCCAATCAGGAAGGAGAGACAAAGTGTGTGCTGTCTCCTCCAGAACCCCTGGTGCCTGCACTGGTTCACTTGTGGAGCACATTTCTGCTCAGCTTACAGTCTGGATGTGGGCCGAGCTGGGTGCAGGGGACACACAGGAAACAGCACATGGCCCTTGCTCTCCAGAGGCAGACACACACACAGACAACTGCCATGGTGGTGTTGAGATGTAGTGACACCCAGAAGGCTGTGAGGTGGGGAGAGAAGGGTATCAGGGAAGGCTGGAAGGAGGAGGGCTTAACTATGTGAGGGAGGATGAAGGCACCCCATGTAAGCAGCAGCCTGGGTGGGGCTGGGGGGCTGCAAAGAGCAAATGGGGGCCCCTGCAGTCACCTCCCACCTCTGCCAAATTCTCTGAGCCTTCCCCGAACTCAAGTGGCCCGGCTGCTGCAGCTGGTGTTCAGTGTCCTCTGTCCTCATGGCGCCAATCCCTGGCAATCCTGCAAAGTCACCCCATCTATGAGCTGCCTGCATCCTGGCTTCCTGCCGAGCCACCCTCCTGTGTGCCTTGAGGACCATGGGTCTGCCACCCAAACCGGATAGGGGTCTCCGACTTGCTTCTACGTGGTGCTGCCTACACCCCCGTCTCCTGGCCTGCAAGACCAGCTGTTAAGGGCAATGAGCCACTAGAAGACACTTTTTGCAAAGCACATTCTAGGTCAAATCTCCCCCTCATTTTGCCGAGGGATTAATGGAAGAAGTCCAGAGTGGGCCAGTGACTTGTGCAGGACGCCCAGCAGGGCTGAGATCCCTCCACAGCTCTGTGCCTCAGAATGCCTGTCTGTCAAACAGAAAGGGAACAAGGTCTCCCTCCTGGATACGACAGCTTCCCAGAGAAGTCGTGGAATGTGCCGCTGCCTTCCGCCTTCCCCAGCCTAGGCGGAACCGCCCCTCGCTTCCCTGCCTTTGACACCCCCTCGCTGCAGCCATCCTGACAGCCGGAGAGGCGAAGCAGGCCAGCCCCTCCCAGTCCCGGTTCCACCTGGGGGAGCGGGGAATTGGCACCCCCTCCCTCCCCCAGTCCCCAGGGGAGGAAGCCGCCTGTCAGGCCGCCACGGCGTGTCAAATCCTCTTGCTGCCTAATTGTGAGACGGCGGCGTTTAAAGAAACGCTTTTCTGGCCGCCTGCCACACCGCAAACTGCTTGGTATAATTTTATTATTAAGGAGAGAGAAAAAGAGGGAGGGGGATTGGAAGAGAGAGGGAGAGAAAAAAGGGGAGAGAGAGGAGGAAATTGCTTCGTCCAAGTCAGCTGGTGGAGTATTCTGCTCAACGTGAAAGCGGGGCCGGCTTTCCAGTTGGCAAGCTGACTTCGTTAATTGCGCATTCAGTCTCTACTTAGGGTAATTGAAACGAAGCGGGGCCGGCTCTGACAATTAGGGTCTGCGACTAGGCCATTAACCCCTTCCGCCCCCGCCTACGCCTCAGCACCTCTTCGAGGTGGAGGGGGGTCACCGGGCGCCCCCGCCAAGACCCGATCCGGGGCGGTGGCGGGAGGCCCCACGCGAGGCGTGGACTGCGGCAGCGGGTAACGGGCGCGCGCCCCAGCGCGAGCAGGGTTAACGCGGCGCCGGGTGTCCTGCAGCACGGCTGGGGCAGAGGGGAACCAGGAGCAGCGCAGGGTGTGTGGGGGTTGTTGCGGCCTCTCCGCCCCTCTGCAACAGATGTTTCAGCCGTGTAAGACAAAGGCAGAGCGCCTGCTGCTGCCGGAGAAAATCCGCAGGACTCCCTCAGGGGCAGGTAAAATTTCACCTTCTATTTGTGTTCCCCCGCCCGCCCCCGCCTTGTTTCCCGGCCTCTGCGCCAATCCGGAAAGCGCCACCAAAGACGCCGCGCCGCCGCCTCCGCAGCCCAGCCCGCTGACCCCAGCAAGGTC
>NW_012101510.1:1927422-1973222 GCF_000951045.1 Mandrillus leucophaeus | reverse complement strand
GCACCCCGCCCGGCGGAGGAGGGGGAATCCCGCTCTGCCCTCCCCAACGCCACCTCCCCTGGAGTCCTCTGGCACCGAACGAGGCGAGAGAGCGCGCGCGAGCTTCCCAGCCGGAGAGGGTTATTTTTAACCTGCCCCCCTTTCTATATCTGCCTCTCGGGTTTGCGCGCCCGCCCGCCCGCTCCACCAGCCGAGGACGCGGGCTCCTCACCTCGCTCGGCGGCTCCGGACTCTGAGCGCCTCCCCCGGCCCGCGGCCCCCGCCCCTGCGCGGGCATCGCGCGGCTAAATCTCAGCCTGGAAAGGACCGATTAGGAGCCGCGTGCCTTTCTGCGAAATATTGGAACCGGGTGGGATGGGGGCGGGGAGCCCGGCGCTGTCGTCCCTTCGCCTCCCTCTCTCCCTCCCACCCCGCGCGCAGAGTGGTTGCGAGAGGCGGCTCCTGCTCTCCCCCCGCAAAAAGGGGGCGGCCGGCCCGGGGCCCCGAACCCCCCCCCCCTTGGTTTTCGGCCTTCCCTCCTCAACGCCCACCCTCCTTCGGTCATTTGCGAAGCTGGGGCTTCTAACACGCGGACCCTCCGGCAGCGGTGGCGCCAAGTGGGGCGCTGCGCCCCCCCCCATTTCCAGTTTCCTCCCTAAGCCACTCCAAACAAACACACCATTTAAACAGCAGCGGGCTGGCCGTACCAACAACTTTGAGGCTGACCCACCCGTGCCTGCGACCGCGCCAGGGGGCTGGGGAAGTGCCAGGGGCGCACAGTGGGGACTCCCCGAAGGCAGTTTAGTGCTGCCGTCCCCGCTTTTCAGTATCACCCTCCCTTAGACTCACCCAGATCCCTCTCTCCCAGCCCCTTCCCCTGCGGCCCAGCACCCCAGGCCAGCAGCTCAGACTACCCTCCGGCCCCAGTCAGGGAATGAGGCCGCAGGAAGTTCAAGTCGGCTCCCATTACTCTGCTCTCCAAAAGGCCACCCATCCAAACCCCAGCCTGTCCTTCCCCCCAGAGGTGGGGAGCAGCAGCAGAACTGGCTGAGCTCAGAGGCCCCCCTGGGGCTTTGACTGGATCCCTCCCTCACTTGACATTTTCCAGACTGCTCAGTGCCCAATCCTGGAGACCCACAGGCATAGGAACCCGTGAGCACCTCCCTCCTGAAGGAGGTGGGGTAAGACTCCCTGCTGCAGCACAGAGGAGGGAAGGCTGGAGGAAGTGGTGGGCTGAGAAGAAAGGAGCAGGGCATTCCAGCCACCAGGAGCTGCCTAGCTTGGTGGCGGGGAAGAACACCGCCTATTTGGGAACCTGAGATGGAGTTCTCTCTGGTTTAGCTGGGTTGGAGGAGACAGGCCTCAAGGGCTGGGCCCCTACCCCTAGGGCAGCCTGTGGTGGGGGGTGGAGATTCCTGCAGAGAGGTAAGAAGCCTGGCAGGTTCCTAGCTCCTGAGAGGGGAGGGGGTGAGGATGCCTGTGGAATGCAGATTAAAGACTGCACTGACTCTGAGTGCTGCGCCCGGGACACTCTTGGGCCTGCCCAGGAAGCCAGGCTGGTCCAGAAGGGGAGAGACAGGGACAGAGCCTCCTAAGCAAATGCAGACCCTAGCATTACAGAGGGGGGGTTCTCAAGGGGTTTCTCCCCCAGCCAGCTAGACACTGGGCATGGGCTTCCCTCAGATCTGGAAAGGTCTTGGTAAGGCTCAGACTGCTGGAGCCATGTAACTGCAGCACCCTCAAAAGTTGATGCTGTCTGTCCCCCTCCTGTGTCCAAGGTACCGCAATAGATTTTACTTCTCTCAAACTGCCCTTCTGGGAGGTGACATCACCTGTCATTTCACAGACATGGAAACTGAGCTCCAGAGAAGAGAAGGGGGTATTCCAAACTCCAGCCTCTGGGGCCCTCCCTGGTCCCCCTGTCCTAGGCCCTGTGGGTGGGGCCTCAATCAGGGAGATGCCCGTGGGGCTTTTGTGAATACAGGTTACAGGCACCCCCGGGTAAAATACATGGGCGAGGAGGTCCTGGTTTCCTCTGAAATTTTCAGAAGACTGGTTTCCTTGGGAGACAAAAAGGGTGGGTGGCCAGGCGCGATGCCTCACGCCTATAATCCTAGCACTTCGGGAGGCCAAGGTGGGTGGATCACTTGAAGTCAGGAGTTTGAGACCAGCCTGGCCAACATGGTGAAACCCCGTCTCTACTAAAAATACAAAAATTAGCTGGACGTGGTAGCGTGTGCCTGTAATTCCAGCTACTCGGGAGGCTGAGGCGTAAGAATTGCTTGAACCCAGGAGGCGGAGGTTGCAGCGAGCCAAGATTGCACCATTACACTCCAGCCTGGGGAAGAGAGTAAAACTCTTGTATTTAAAAAAAGAAAGAAAGAAAGAAAGAAAGAAAAAAAGGGTGGGGAGGGGACTAGAGAGAAGTCCCAGGGCCTGCCATCACTGATTTCTCGCTACCCACTTGGCCAGGCTACCTATTAAGGGTTTCCACGTGGGGGGTTGGCTCCTGGGGCTGCAGAATTACGATAATGAGGCCTAAGTCCCCGTGGGTCTTGTTCATTCACCTGTAGACCAAATACAAACCCCACGTAGCCATGTGCCACTCTTCAACTGTGTGTGGCTACTGTTGTGCTGAAAAAAATTAAATTCACTCAGGACCTAAGAGCTTTGGGCAGTTATATCCCCCTCCTCAACAACAGACTAACAGGTCCCATTTTGATATCAAGGGCTGGGGTTTCAAGACGGGGAACTGTAGGGGCCACGCTGTCGTGGCCTCCCCGGAGGCCTGGCTGCCCTCACACCAGGAAGGGAGCTTCCATTTCCTGTGGGCCTAGAATGGCCGCCCCGCTGCCCCCAGTGCTCCCTGGGTGGGGGTGGATCCTGGCCAGTCCCCCAGACACGCAGTCTGCTAACCAGAAGCAGCGACCTTCGGGGAGAGCCAGCCACCAGCCAGCCACTGCTCCAGAGGCAGGCCTGGGGCCACCCGGGAGGCTTTCCTCAGGATGGAAAATATTTGCCTTTAGTTGTCGGCTGCTGCCTTGTCTTGTGTCTGAATGGACAACTGGCTGACTTCTCTCTCTTCCGAACAGCCATGAAATGCGAAGGTGTTTTAAGAGTAAAAACCAGGCGAGGGCAGCTGGGCCTGGCATCTGGCTGTTTTGAACAACACTCCTGTTTTTCTCCTAGAGTGAACAGAATACTTTCTGCGGTTCAGAATACTCTGTGCGCTGGTCCCTCTTCCCAGGCCCCGCCCCAGCCCCCACAGGCCTCACCTCCAGCTGCTCCAGACCATTCCAGAACTCCCTCCCTCTTGGCTTCTAGTCACTCAGCATCTGGGGGAGACAGCCTCTTCCAGCTGTACATGGCTAGCTTGGCCTGGCCCCAGAACTGCTGTGTTCTGGAAAGTTGTAGGAGAATCCCTCTTGGCGGGCTCTCCAGCATGGAGAATCGCAGGCCTCTGCTCCGGAAAGGGAGGCTCTTGAGAGGTCAGATTCACCATGGCCAGGCCAACCAACTGTGAGGGCTCACAGGGGCTGGGGCTCTGGTTTCAGGGGTGAGAGGAGCCACCATCTGCCCCCATGCCCACCCTGACTGTAAATGGCTAGACTCTGGTGCTGGGGACCGCTCTGGATTCATATCCCAGCTCCTGCATACGTATATGCTGGGTGACCTTGGGCGATTTACTTAACCTCTGTGTGCTTTGTGTGCCTAAGCTGCAAGATACTCTAAATTAAACAGCAAACTTCCAGTGCTGTTGTGAGACTAAATGGGATAATGTGCTTGGTAGCTGGCAGAGGCTCAGTAAAGGGCAGCAACCTCCAGGGCCACCAGTTCATCGCGAGCCAGGTCCAAGTCTTGTACTTTCTGTGCCTCCCAGGGAGCCACGTGTGTCTGTGACAGAGCTGGGGAGGACATTCTGGGGCTGGGAGCTGAGGGCTGAGGTCTGCCCACAGAGCAGTGGCCTGTCCCTTCAGGCAGGTAGAGTATCACCCTGGCGGGGTCTCAGTGCTCCTCAAACATTAACGTGTATGTCTTGGTGAGACAGATTCTGATGCAGCGGGTCGGGTGGGACAGGGCTTCTGTAGCTGTAAGAAAATCCCAGGTCAAGCCAGTGTGGCAGGTCTGTGACCGCAGCTGGTGTGGCAAGATCTCAGCTCTGGAAGACTCTGGGTTCTGCTGAGGCTGGGCTCAGAGAGAGAATACAGGTTCTGTCCTGTCCAAGGAGGGCCCTCCAGGATTTCAGGACAAGGCTCTGGCTCTGTGTCCCCAAGCCCTCAGTCTCAAAGCTCGGGTCCCGCAGTGGCCTGGGCAACCCTCCGGACTCTCCATTTAGCATTTGTTCCTGGCAGCAATGCACGGATAAAGAGCAGTTTCATGCTGCTGAACTTGCAATCACTTCAAGGCCTGGGCCCCTCTGGGCCTCAGTTTCCCCAGTGGCACAGTGGGAAGCTGGGATAAGCTAATCCCACCCTTTCCCCTTAGTAATTCCCCCACATTGTTCTTCCCTTCCCTTCAACCCTTCCCAAAACCCAGGTCCGAGGCCTGAGCATCCATCCTAGGGGGTTGGCCCCCATTCCATGACTGCAGTCATGGCGTACAAGACTCATGCAGACTCGTAAGAACGGCCACTTCTCACCTGGGGCCTCGATGTTCCAGGCACTGTCCTAGGCATTTGCATCTACAAATTCCTCACCACAATCCAATCACCACTGTTTTACATATGAGGAAACTGAGGCCCACAGGGGTGAAGCCTATTGCCTGAGATCTTGCAGTTGGTAAAGGTGCAGGGCTGGACTCAGGCCCCCACACACATGCCCTTGAGTATTTGTAAGGGAAGCAGCTGTTTGGTTTTCTTGGCACAGAGCATCTGCCTGGCCGGTGAGGGCATGAGGAAAGAGGTGCCCAATCTAGTTGGGGATGGGAGGGTAAACCGGTACTACCTCTTTGGAGAGTTTTCTGGCAATATGGACCCAAATGCAAATTACATGTGCCCTCTAACCTGGGCCCAAAGTCATCTGCACAAGGCTATCAATTGCAGTGTCCTTTGCAGCAGCAAAACACTGGAGATCCCCTAACTGTCCATCCAAGGGGGATGAGGGAGATACACCTGGGAGGTTCTACTGGCTGAGTACTGAGAGAATGGAAGCACCACATAGATTAATTGGAGCAGTCTTCAAGTTGGTGAAAAAAAGTACAGTGCAGAAAGTGTGTACAGGGCCGGGTACAGTGGCTCACGCCTGTAATGCCAGCACTTTGGGAGGCTAAGGCAGGAGGATCGCTTGCGCACAGGAGTTTGAGACTAGCCTGGGTAACATGGGGAGATCCTATCTCTACAAGAAAAATAAATTAGGCAGGTGAGGTGGTGCTCGCCTGTGGTCCCAGCTACTTGGGAAGCTGAGGTAGGAGGATTGCTTGAGCCCACGAAGTCAGGCTACAGTGAGCTGTGACTGCACCACTGCGCAGCGTAGGCGACAGAGCAAGACTCTCTCTAAAAAAAAAAAAAAAAAAAAGTGAGCCAGGCGCGGTGGCTCACTCCTGTAATCCCAGCACTTTGGGAGGCCAAGGCGGGATGATAACTTGAGGCCAAGATGGTCGACATGGCAAAACTCCATCAGTATAAAAATACAAAAATTAGTCGGGCATGGTGATGCACACCTGTAATCCCAGCTACTTGGGAGGCTGAGGCACAAGAATCGCTTGAACTTGGGAGGTGGAGGCTGCAGTGAGCCGAGATCACACCACTGCAGTCCAGCCTGGGCGACAGAGTGAGACTGTCTTAAAAAAAAAAAGTGTGTACAAAACATTTGTATAAAAAAGGAAGTTGTACTTGAATTTTTCTACCATGAGCATGTGATAGCTCCTAAAAGATTTAAAAACTTCTATGAATGGCTAGGCAAGGTGACTGAAGAAAGAGCCTGGTTTCAGGCTCAAATCTGGCACTGCCACTTTCCAGCTGTTTGACTCTAGGTTGGTGGGTTGACCTCAGTTTCCCCCTCAGTAGGATGGGACAAGCCCCAGTTGCCAAGAGGAGTCAGTTCCCCTGCATCCTGCAATGCACAAGATAGGGACCAGCCTCCCATTTTACGGATAAGGAAACAGCCCCCAAGTGGGGAAGGAGAACCAAACCTGAATTCCTGTACAGGCTGTATCCTCCTCAGTGGGTACACAGCTTTCGGAGACCCAGCAGCCAGGACTGGCTCAAGTGCTAAGCTGTGTGGGGACCCGCTGCTGCCAGGGCCAGGTATGGCTGACCCTTGAACAACACGGTCTACTTATATGTGGGTGTTTTTCTCAAACTCAATGAAAATTAGATGTAATTAGCATACCCAGCGTCGGAATAACTGAGCCAAGATCCCAGGATAGTTTTTTCAAAAGGTTACACTGAGTGTGCCTGCCTCTCCTGCCTCCCCCTCCACCACCTGAGACAGCAAGACCCTCCCTTGCTCCTGGCCCCAGTCTACTGAATGCGAGGACGGCGAGGATGAAGACCTTCACGATGATCCGCTTTTACTTCATGACTAGTAAATAGATTCGATCGTCTCCTCCTTAGGATTTTCTTAATAACATCTTGTTTTCTCTAGTTTACTGTATTGTAAGAGTACAGAAAATAATACATATAACATGCAAAATGTGTGTTTACAAAATGTGTGCTCATCGACTGGGGAGTCGAAAGTTACACATGAGGCCAGGCATGGTGGCTCACACCTATAATTCCAGCACTTTGGGAGGCGGAGGCGGGCAGACTGCATGAGCCCAGGAGTTTGTGACTAGCCCGGGCGACATGATGTGACCCCATCTCTACTAAAAATATAAAAATTAGCTGCGCATGGTGATGCATGCCTGTAGTCTCAGCTACTTGGGAGGCTGAGGTGGGAGGATCACCTGAGCCCAGGAGGTCGAGGCTGCAGTGAGCAGAGATTGTGCCACCACACTCCAGCTCAGGCAACAGAACAAGACCCTGTCTCAAAAAAAAAAAAAAAAAATTTGCACATGAATTTTCAGCTGTGTGGGGGTCAGCATCCCTAACCCCCACATTGTTCAAGGGCCAGCTGCACACAAAGGCACTCCTGGTTTCATGTGTTACAATGCTTTCATTCTATTTCTACCTGCAATATGCTTTCCTTCAATCATCTGAACAAAGCAACACATGTTATGAAATTTAAAAACAGAAGCTGGGCTGGGCTTTTCTGGGCCCCAAGTCTCTGCCCTGAAGGCCTGATTGGTAGGGAGGCTCCCTGTCCAGGTCCAAATCCCCACCCCAGACACCGCTTCCCTGTGGGGCCTTGGGCAGGCTATCCAAGTTCCTTGTGCCTCAGTTTCCTTATTTGCAAACAGGCACAAGAGTACCTCAGACAATGATGTGCAGATGCCAGGAGACAACGTACATGCAGCTGCCAGACCAATGTTGGGCAGAGGAGGGCGCAACTAAGTTAGCTGTTACTTTTAAAAGGTAAGTGTTTATATAATTTTTTATAACACAGGGAAAGTTCAGGAAAATCCCTGACTGGTCCTTGCTGGCTGTGGCGGTGGGGTCGGGAAGGCAGGAGCTCCCTGAAGTGACAGAAACCTGGCTCCAGCCCACAGCCTCAGGAGCAGTGCCCGGGTGGACAGACATGCTGTTCTGCCTGGTGGGGCAGTGGCCAGAGTGGGGTCCAGCTGTCTGTGTTCCCTGGCTGGCATGTTGGGAGGAACAGACTTGGCTGACTGGCCGGAGGCCCCTGCAGCCCCAGGCCCCTGAAAGGAAGGTTCAGAAAGGCCCCTGTGTTCCAGCCTGGTCCAGAGCTGGCTTTTTCCAGACCAGGGCCTCAGGAGTCTTTGGAAAGAACACCGAGTACCTGACGCCTACTGCTGACTCGCTGTGTGACCTCAGGTGAGTCACCCCAACTCGCTGGGCTTCCGCTTCCTCACCCATAAAATAGGGATAGTGATTAAATGCCCACCTTGCAGGGTTGAGCAAAGAACCCATGAGCAAAACAGATACAGAAATGCTTTGTCATCAGCATCCTCGGGGCTAATCCGCACACCGACCAGACGTGTGTTGGGCCCTGTTCTGAGAAGCAGTCTATACATTTTAACTCATAGAGGACGAAGCAGAGGCACAGAGAGGTTAGGGCACTTATCCAAAGCCACACAGCTTATAAGTGGCAGAAGCACTATAGTAGGTAATTATTTATCTGATGCAATTTTAAATTATAGATTATATATGCAGTTAAATAAGTTACACATATACAAATTATAAATAATATAGACATTATAATTATGTGACTATTAATTATGTGCCTATTATAACTCATGGCTGTGGGGTCTGGGATAAGGTTTGGAAACTTCAAACTCAGTTTCCAGAGGTAGCTTTGGCCAAGGGAAGAAGGGCTAGGAGGGAGCACTGTGGCCAGTGTGGCCCCTGTGGCAGGGGCTGCAGCAGAAGCTGCTCTTTCAGGTGCTGAGATTCTAAGCCCCATATTTCCTGGGCACCCTCTGTGTGCTGGGCATCAGGAGAGGTGCCATCTTCCCTGTCACATTGCATTTTTTCTCCCTACCCCCCTCCACCACATTGTTTTAATCCCCAGAAAAAACTGCAAAGAACAGGAATACGTGAGCACCCCCATTTTATAGATGTGCAATTAAGGCCTGGGAAGTAAACGGAATTTCCTGGTGAATAGTAACATTTGGATTTGAACTCTATGGGTCTGGTTCCCAGTCTGCACCTGGGCAAGGATCCTGGGAGCAAGCAGGGATGGAAGAGGGCATCGGTGTCCCCCAGAAGAAGGGAGCCCTTGGGCTGCAGGGATGCCAAGCAACCTTGTTCTGTTCCATGCACTGTCTGTGGAGCAGCCTTCAGCTGCCTGCTGAAGCCTCCACCTTCTCTCCAGCTTACCCTGAGCCTCCACACTGGGCACAGGAGCTGAGCTGACCATTTTACAGGCAGATACATTGAGGCATGGAAAGCCAAAGGCTTAGAACTCCATTTTCTAATGCCTCTGGACTCACCTTATAGACCACCTGGCCTCTCCATCCACCCTCACAACAGTCCACCCATCTATTATTCACCCACCCATCCATCCATCCACCCACCCACCCATCCACCCACCTGTCCATCCATCAGTCTATCCATGCATCCATGCACACACACCCATCTATCCATCCACCCATCCACTCACTCACCTGTATACCTCACGACCACCTGCCCATCCATCCACCCACCCATCCATTGACTCACCAACCTACTTTCTTTCTATCCATGCATCCATGCACACATACCCATTTGCCCATCCACCCTTGCACACCCCCATCTGTCCATCTCAGAAGCAGTTATTAAGTGCCTACTATATGCCACACACCTGCTAGAGACTGAACATCCAGAGACAGCTGTGGGCTCAGAGCCTCATGGAGAAGGCAAACGCCAGCACAGGGGAAAGGGCCCTACGTCATACCTGAGTGGGAACAGGAGGGCAGAGGGGCTTCCCAGGGGCGTGACACTTCACCAGGGATGTGCTGGAGTTAGCAAGGGAAAGAGGAAGAGCCTGGAAGGCAGGAGAGAGTGAGAGATGGTAGTGAGAATGCAGGCTGGCTCTCGAGTGGAAGCAAGAGGCAAGAAATGAGAGATGGGCAGGGTCCATGTGGTGTGGGGCCTTCTGGGCCACAGTGGAGAGCACAGATGTGGTGAGGGCCACGGAGAGCCCCAGAGGGTGAGCAAGAGTGAGCATCACACATGTGTGTTGGGGAGTCTGCAGTGGCTACGGCGAGGCAGGGTGGATTGGTGATGGGGGTGAGAGGGGAGGCCAGGAGGCCAGTAAACAGTAAGCTGGGACTGTCCCCCAGAGAGCAATGATGGGGCCAGACCAAAGTGCTGGCAGGGGCTGGAAAGGCAGGGCGAAATTCTAGAAATGTCAGGAACAGAGCATTGGCAGGACTTCACAGCCGATTCCAGATACTGGTGGGGAAGAAGAAATTTCTCCAAAGTCCACGCTCCTAAGCACCAGTTAGGAATCCCTTCCTCCTCCTGGACTGGAGAAGATGCCTCACCCAACCTCCCATACATATCGCCAACCCTTGAGTCTGGCTTACACTTTCTGGTGTGCCACAGTCCAGCAGGGGCAATACCCTTAGGTGACAGATTGCATGTCTGAGGCCCAGAGAGGGCAAGGGGACACACAGCATGGCAGCCCAGAGCCACGCACCATCTCCGTCTCCAGCACAAGCCTGCGCCAGTATGTTCTTTCCCCTAGGCTCACTGCAGGTGGGGGGTGGCGGGGACAGAGTGTGACATTTCAGGCCTATATGGTGGTGGCCTCCCTCTGGCAGTGCCTCCTTGGCATCACTGTTTGGGTGTCAGTGGGAGTACTGGCTCCCAGCACAGGGATGAAAGGTGGATGCTGGGGGCTTGGAAGGGAGTGAGATTCCCATGGGAAAGGGATGACTCTGCATACCAGCCCCCGACGGGCTGGCTTTGATGGTGGATCAACCCCAGCGGCTCCTCGGGCACCTGCCCCTTGCTGGGAAACAAAGGCGGCAGGCGGTGGCCATGGTCGTGTGCACACATGAGCAGGGAGCCCCCGGCAGCCCCTGCATCTCTGCCATAGCTTTGTCTCTATTCCTGTCTCCTTTTCGGGCAAACCCCCTCCCCCCCATGGACTGGATGCACTCCAGGTTGATGCACCCTCTGTCCCCACAGCCTCCAGAGCCCCTTGGCCACTTCCACTCCCACCCTCAGAGCCACTGCTAAAGGATTTTGTCTCCCAAACTGCATTTAGAGATCACCCACTTGTTCCCTCTCAGGGCCTCAAATGAACAGCTAGTTGGGCCTTTCATGGACGTGCTCATGTCAGGGGCTTGTGGGCTACATTTGCTGAATGAATGAGTGAATGAATTTGGTGGGTGGGTGGGTGGGTGGATGGATGGATGGATGGATGGATGGAATTCTAACCCCAAGCAAAGCCACTGCTATTTTTGTTAGCCTAAGCAAAACATGATTTCCCTAAGGCTTTTAAAAACATGGTGGGTAGCTCAGAGGGCCCTTCTTAATGACACGTGGGCTGGGAAACTCAGGGGCATGGCCCTGCCAAGGCCAAACAGTGGGGTGCCCCTGAACCCCGGGCTCCTGTCTCCCCATCCATTATCATCCCAGGGTCTCCAAAGCTCCCCCTAAAGCCCCTTTTCCTGAGCTTCCACACACCCCCAGGATTTCTCCTGGCCTGTGAGTATCCCAGGCCCTGGGTCCTTAGGAGCCTCCTTATTGAGGGCCAGAGGACACGGGCAGAGGGAGGGCACATGCCTGCTTGGAGGCCGCCTAGCAGCTTTGCAGCCGGCGAGAGTAGGGCGTTTGTCATCTGCTGAGGACAGTGGGGATGGTTTAAGGTGAAATTTAAGCCCATTAGTGCTTGGCTAATGACAGCAGCAGCAACGGGGAAAATGAAGATGGCAGGGTGTGTGAGCACCCATAAATTGCTGGGGCTGGCGCCGCCTGTGTCCTTGGGCCTGGCTCCCCGGCCCCTCCACTAGCTTGCACCAAGTCGCTATCCGCCCCCACCCACCCCCATGGACCCCCCTGGCTGCTGGCCGGCCCTGGCCCCTGACCTGGCCAGGCCTCGCAGGCCGGGCCCCCAGGGTCAGTGTGCGGCTGGGGCCTCAGCCAGGGCGTGAGAAAGGAATTGGCTGGGGAGCCCAAGCATGGAAGAGGCAGTATCTTCTTAATCTCCCTCCTTTTATAACTTCTGTCTTTTTTATGCACATGCAAGGATCCCAGCTCAGCCGCCAGCATCTCTTCCCCAGGCTGAGCCGTCTCCCTGCAGCTAATGCCTGACAGCTCTGTTTATGTCTCCCCATAATTCTCTGGTTTTATGTTTTTTTTTCGGGGCCATTAAGCTCCCAGCCACAGGCTCCTTCCCCTGCCCCCGCCTGCCTTTGTCCTTGAGGCTCAGCCACCCCACCACCCTGTGGGAGACAGGCTGTCTCCCTACCCCGCAGGTGGACAAGGATCCTGTACCCTGGCCGGAGGCCTCACTCAGGATGGCTGCAGTGGAGACTTCTGGTCCCAGGCCCTCCTGACTGCAATCCCTCTTCCTCCCGCCCCTCCCATCACAGGCCTTGAACCGCCTGGTTCCAGGGGAGACCCCACCTAGGGTCCTGGAAGGCCCACCCAGCAAAGCCCTCTTGCCCTGGGCAGGGACCCTCTGCTCATCTGCCCTGCCATCCTCCCAGTCGCTGCTCCTCGGTCCCATCCTCTGGCCTCTCTTCCTGGGTGACCGCATCTCCTCCCAGAGCCACCTCCTGAGGGCAAAGCCCTCCATTTCCCTCCACCTGACCCATCTCTTCAGTCTCCACTGCAGCCATCCTGAGTGAGGCCTCTGGCCGGGGTGCAGGGTCCTCAATGGCTTGGCTCCAGTGCATCCACTGTGTCCTTAGGCCTCCTCGCCCCACAGGTCTTGCCTTCTGCCCCAGTCTTTCTATAAGGCCTCTCTGAGGAGGCCCCCAAGTCCTGGGGTCCCCCTGCCTGAAGTGTGCCCATCTGACCCCCTGCCCATCCTCACTGCCACAGCCCTATGTCTGGCCGTTTCACTACCCACCAGAAATTCCATGACCACTTGCCAGCAGGATCTCTTCGTCCCTAGCCTCTGCCCTGTGTGGCCCCTCACAAGCTTATCATGTCACTCCTTCATTATGAAGCCATCAGTGGCTCCCTATTACTTTCTGTTCCTCCAGCCCTGACCTCAGCATGCTGCTTAGACCTCTCCAGCCCCCGTGCCTCGGGGAAGCTGGCTCTCAGCCCCACATGCTGCAGTCTGAGATCCAACCTGGGCTGTCCCAAGGAGGCCTGCATGGAAGGCTTAAAAGGTCTTGTCTCCGTCTCCTTTTGGGGGGACATCCCCACCCACCCACCTCTACTCTGGTGCCCAGCACCTCCGGCCCTGAGCGTGACCCAGCTGGCAGAGAAAGGGCTCCCCTCAGATACCCTGGCTTCTCTGTGGGGAGACCATGCCAGCAACTTTCTCCCTCGTTCGAGAAGACATGGGCCGAGAAGTCATTTCTTCTTTCTCTTCAATTTCCTTTCTGCGGAATGGCCTTTGTCAGCCAGAGGTCCACACACCGAGTCCTGGGGGCCCCTTTCCCACACATGCAGGTGGCCCCAATCCCACCTCATCTGTGAGTGCTGCTCTGGCCTCCCAGCCCCCCTTTGCCACAGCCTCATCTGCCCCCTAAACTGCCTGCCACTGCCACCTCAGCCTTCTGAATACCAGGTGGCCTGGGCCTCGCTCCTCTCCTCTCTCCCCCTCATGAAAGAGTGCTGGGGAGCATCCAGGCCTGCCTCCCCTAATGGAGCCCTGCCCACCCTGCCGGGAAGAAGTGCTAACACCAGCCACAGCCGCCGCCTTGGGTCTGAACTTCCTCCTCCTCCCATGCACTCCGAGGCCCAAGCTCTTGGCTTGGTTTCAATCGATTCCAACCTGAGTCGTCTTGTGTCTCCCCAGTGTGTCTGGCTGCAGGTCAGCAGGCGCAGGCTACCCTGCCCACCCCGGCGGGCACTCCACGCAGCCCACTTCCTGCCCTTGACAGACACACCGTCACCCTGGCAGCCTCTCACGTGATGGTCAGAGCACTGCCTGGCCCTGTATCTAGCGTGTAAACTGGGCAAGCCACCTGGTCTCGTTGGGGTACTATTCTCCTCTGAACCAAGGCCCACTCAGTCCTGCCTTCACCCCACAAATAGCTACTGAGCACTGTGGATGTGTGGGGTACCCTGCCAGGCTGCCCTAGAGATCAATCCTATTGTTAAGAGTGGCCTCAGAATTGGTGGAGCTCAGTGCAAAATGAAAATGCAGGGTCTCTTGCTCACAAAGTACTAAACGATAGCAACAGCAGAGCAGCATGCACCAAGCACAGGGCATTTCTGAGTGCCGGCCCTGGGCAGCTGCACCAGTTATGGCCCACAAAGGTAGTCCTGGCTAGATCATGGGACCAGGTGCCACCCCCTGGCAGTGTCCTCTAGGTCCCAGGCATTCTGCTGAATGCTGCAGGAAGATCATGATTTAATCCTCATATTACACCTGTGACACCACAGATAACCAGCAATCCTCATGGTAGCAACAGTTCCTCTTTACTGAGCACTTATCATGTGCTAAGAGTTTTACTCACATGAAGCCAATGAACCATCACAACCACCCGGTTCTGGAGCTTAAGAGATAGGGGTTCAGAGAGGCAAAGTCATTTGCCCAGGATCACGAGATGGGAAAGTGCTCAAGGCTGGAGTGAGCCCAGGTTTCTGAGCTTACCGGCTCAACTGTGTACTTGGTGGCAGTGCCAGCCCTGTGCCCACCCTGCCACAAACATCACCAGGCCCACCCCCGCGTAGCAAGGCTGGAATAACAAGGCCACCGTGGCAAGGAAAACACTGAGACTCTTGGTTGGAGCCTGAGAAACGTCCTTCAGTTTCTCCCTGCAAAGAGGCAAAGGCTGAGGCTTAGGGAGGGCGATGACCTCTGCAGGATCACAGCACACAGCAGGCCTTCCAAACCCCAGGCTCCACAGTCCGGCTTCCAAAGACATTTTTTTCTGCCGTGGCAAATGCTCATGATCTGAAGCACAATGGAAAAGGCAGGATGCAAAAGCGGACATTCAACACAATCCCAATTTTCTTAAACAAACTGGGTGGTAATGCACGAAAGTACTAACATCAGTGTGTTCTCAGCAGAGGGGCTGGAGGTGACTTCATTTTCTTCTTTACATTCTTCAGTATCTTTTTTTTTTTTCTTCTTTTTTTCAGTGAGATTTTGAAAAAAGACCAACAGCTCTGAGTTTTCTAGAATGAATGGGAACAGGAATTTGTGGAACCAAATTCTGGTTAATGGAGAGTTGCCATAGATACGGTGTGGGGATTACACATTCCCCAAGATCCAGAGCATAACACACTAATTCCGGGCCTGCTGTGGCCTGGGCCTCTCTTCCCTTCTTTGTTGAGGATTCAGTAGGCTCCTCAGGACCCAGGGGCCTGGGGTCCTCCCTGGGACATTTCCACCTGGCTTGTTGGGGAAGTCAGTGCTCTGGATTGTGTGCACCCCAGCAAAGGGCTGCGGGGGATCCTGGAGCTGGGAGTTGACTGGACCAGGGCTCATTGGGAAGCATGTCCATGTGCATGCTACGCCCTCCTGCCCAGTCTCCACTCTGGCCCTCACTGGTCTCTGCCCCCCTCCGCCCTCCCTTCCCATCTGAGACCTCCCTCAGACTCACATCACCCCACCCTCTCCTGCTCACAACCCATGGGCTTCCAAAGCCACAAGACCAGACTCCCACCCTCCCCCGAGCTGGCCCCTGCCACCATCTATCTCCAGCGCCCACAGTGCTTTCCTTTCCTGTGGTGGCCCCTTTCCTGCCTCCACACCTTTGCTGTCTGCTGCCTGGAGCACAGATTCCTGTGCCAGGCTGTGGCCATCACATGGGGCCTAACAGCGCCGCCGCCTGTGCGCCTGCCTGTCATCCCCAGCAGACCCTACCACGCCACCGGGGTCCCCGCCCTGAGCCTCGCGCAGTGCAGTGCCAGGGAATCCATCAGCAGTGCTCTCCGCCTGCCTTGGAGGTGGGGCTGGGTTGAGGCCCCAGCACGCCCTGGAGCTGACGCCCAGCGTTCGGCAGACAGAGCAGAGCCACCTCCTGCCCAGAGAGCCCCCTGGGTCTCTGGCCTGAGAAGAGCTGACAGCTCCTTAATAGAAGCAGGCCGCGGACTCGCCTGAGTGACACCGCGCCTGGCTGAGAGGCGGTGGCTCGCATCAAAGCCTCATTTTTCTTCTTCCTGTTAGGCGCTGAAACAATTTACATAGAGCGCCCCACATGTGTCTGCGACAAAGATGCATCTTTCTCATAACTGGCAGGCATCCCCTTGGCTTCCTAGACACCCCCATCAATGCCTGGCCCCCTTCCTTAGGAGCGGGGGTCTCAGAGACATGAGGCTTGGGGAGGCCAGCCAAAGTAACAACCAGGCCATATGTTTCTGAAAACAAAAACAAAACCCAACAGCCCTTAAGGGCTTGGGGGTGGGGACATGCATCCTGCAGGACCAGGGCAGCTGCACGGGACACCACGATGTGAGTTCACAGGGAGGCTGCCTGGCTGCGCAGGGGCTGGCCTGGACCCCAGGTCTTCCCTGTGATGAATTCAAGTTTGAAGGCACTGACTCCAGCGCCTACTGCTCAGGCTGGGAGGCTCCAGGGGCAGCTCCCACGAAGCCCTGTCTTCTAGAGCCAGAGCCTGAAGCCCCACCATTCTCCTGGCTTCATCCTGGGCAAAGGATTACCCACTCTTGGCTTCTAAGAAATGCCACACCCCAAGAGAGTAACAGGGTAAGTCTCACCAGCCCTGTGAGCGATCAGCACCCGGGCCCTTCATCCTGTGTGATCAAGAGTGGGGAAGAGAGTCGGGCTGAACCCCAGCCTCAGGCCCCAGGGCAGGAGGTCTCCCCTGACTTAACAGATGGGCCACCTTGCCTCTTGTGAAATGGGTGACTTGCAGGGAGATTCCTCACACGTGTACCTGGTGGATGTGAGTTCAATGCATTCAAATATTATACAACTATTCTTGCCTGTGTACTAGAATGTGCTATAACATCACTGTGTGACTCACACAGTAAGGCCTACGTCTTGCCGTTTGGGGCTGCACGCTCAGCCCCATGTGTCTGTGCCTCGCTTTACACGATTTTCATCTTGTGTGTACAATACAGACCCTCAAGTCCCCTGGAAGACAAGTCCACGCTGGGGATGTTTCTGGATTCTGAGGTGGAGGAGCCCTAGGGCTGGGCCCACACACCTTCCCCTCCACCTCCTGCATGGACTGTGCCTCAGTCTCTTCTGTGTGTCCAGCAGAGGCTTCTTAAATGCAAATGAGACCCTGGCAA
This sequence comes from Mandrillus leucophaeus, assembly GCF_000951045.1. Lineage (NCBI taxonomy): Eukaryota > Metazoa > Chordata > Mammalia > Primates > Cercopithecidae > Mandrillus > Mandrillus leucophaeus. The sequence continues at coordinate 1,956,361 of NW_012101510.1, read as the reverse complement.
TTCCACTGCCAAGGCACACATTCAATGGGAATGCCACACACAGGCACCAAACAATGTGTTCGAGAATGTTCATGGCAGGCATATTCACAAGATCCTCCAACTGTTTTATTTTTCAAAAAAACGTTTGAGAGATGAGGTCTTGCTATGTTGCCTGGGCTGGTCTCAAACTATCCTCCCACCTCAGCCTCCCAAAGGGCTGGGAATACAGGCGCGAACCACTAAAGATCCTCTGATTAATTACAAACAACCCAAGTGTTCATCAAAAGGAGGAGGGAGAAACAAGCTGTGGCATATGCACACAATAGAATACTACACAATAATGAAAACAAACCACTGCCACACACAGCACGGATAGGTCTCAAAAACAGCAAAAGAAGAGGAGGCCGGGCGCGGTGGCTCATGCCTGTAATCCCAGCACTTTGGGAGCCCGAGGTAAGCTTGAGGCTAGGAGTTCAGGACCAGACTGGCCAAAATGGCAAAACCCTAAAAATACAAAAATGAGTTAGGCGCGGTGGCAGGCACCTGTAATCCCAGCTACTCGTGAGGCTGAGGCACGAGAATTGCTTGAATTCGGGAGGCAGAGGTTGTAGCGAGGTGAGATCGCGCCACTGCACTCCAGCCTGGGCGACAGAATAAGATTTTGCCTCAAAAAAAAAAAAAAAAAGAGGAAAATAAGTTGGACAGAAAAGGTTTCATGTCTGTGAAACTCAAAAGCAGACAAAAGTACTCTTGGGCAGGAAATGCTTGATGAGGGGGACAAGGGACACCTGGGGGCTGGTGATGTTCTTTTACTTGATCTGAACTTCAGTTATACCAGTGTGTGTTTGGTTTGCAGAAATTCATCAGCTGTCCACCTATGATTTGTGCTCTTCTCCGTATGCAAGTCAATAAAAAGTTAATCAGTAAAACTAAATGAGGCTCCTCTACTCAATCCCTCCCAAGACTCCTCACCGTGCTCAGGGTAAAGTGCTGGACTTCCTTGGTCCTTGTGGTCAGTGTCGGCACCACAAAATATTTCCTGTCCTCCTCAGCTAAAGGCAGCAAGCGGGTCACTAGCCCACAAAGATGTCCGGAGGATGGCCATTTTTGCAGTGAAATTCAAGTGGAAGTACCACATGCTGCTTTAGGGAGGAAGCTCCATGAATCTGTACACTTGTCTCTCTCTTTCTGTGCCACGAAATAGCCCAAATGGCTGCTGTTCTGTCTGCCCAGGTCCTGAGTGACATCAGTAAGCAGTCTCCCAGCTGTCTGGTCAGAGACCTGGCATGAGTGAGGGCCAAACCCTGTTTGAAGGGGCTGATATTTGGGGATATTTGTTATGCAGCACACTCAGTCTATTTGACGAGTACAACTAGGCATTCAAGGCTCTTTGTGGCCTGGACCCTCCCAACCTCTCTGGCTTTGTGAAACAGAAACATTCTGAACTGTGAGTCCTGTGGATTCTATACTCCAGGCATGCTGGGATCTTACAGCTGTTCAAATGCACCAGGATCTTTTATGACCTGGGCCGTTGTACCTGTGCCCAGCACACTTCTCCCTGCCTGCCTTCCAGGCAGACCGCTATTGCGCCTTGGCCACTCCGGCAGAGTGGGCTGCCCCGTCTTCTGGCTCCCAGGGCCCCTCGGTGCCCCTTCTACCCCAGCACAGCTTACCCCTCTCGCTGCTGCCAGCAGCTCCTTGAGGGCGGGCATGTATCAGTGGTCAATTGTCATTTCCCATAGGAACAAGCAAGGAAGGGAGGGAGGCACACAGGCTCCTGACCTCCAGCTCCTTGGGGAGGGACTTCACAGGCAGTTCCTGGTCTGGATCACAAAGCTAAGTGCAGCCCAGCACCCGTGGTCACTGGGTGGATCTCTAGGATTCCTCCAGCAGCCTCCGCATGGCCAGCAAGCTCTGAAAACACGGTGTGTCTTAAACCTGTCCCACTTCTGTACTCCCAGGGGCTGCCATTCCCACCCCAGGAAAGCAGGGGGATACGGGGAAGGATCTGGGGGAAACGGTGCCGCCAATTAACCTGTTTTAGACAATGCAAGTTGGAATCTCAGAGAAAGAACACTTTTTTCCCCCCCCAGAAAGGCCTCCATTTGAGGCTGTGTGATAAATGATCTCTGGGTTCAGCTCTGGCCTCGGAATCCCAGCTACAAATGCCGGCGGGGAACCACCCAGAGCAGGAGGGTTTCCAACCGGCCTTTATCGACCCTGCCAATCATTGGGCCAGCCCCCAAGGGAGCCTCTTGCTTTCAGCCCTAGAGAAAGGAGAGGGTTGGGGAGTCGGCAGTATGGGCAGGAGTGCAGTGGGGAGGGGGAGGCGGGTGCATGAAGGAGTGAACAGGCTGTGGAAGCACAGGCCCCCTGGATGCCCTGTGTCCTGGGGGTTCTTGGTTCGACTGAGCTCACCTCCACCTGTCACTCCCCACAAGTCCCCCACCACAAAGCAGAAATGAGTGGGATCAAACCCCTGGCCAGTCACAGCTGGCGAGTCTCTGAGCAAGCACCTCACTCTCCTCTGTGTTGCCACAGAATTTGGAAGCCCAGAGAGGGTGGGCCACTTGCTCATGGTCACACAGGAAAGTAAAGTGAGTGCTGGGAGCTGGCTCTCCTGCTTTGGTGGGGAAGCTCCCTTGCTACTGGAATTAGGGTCAGAACTTCCCTTCGACTCAAGTTGAACCTCTTAGCTGTCTAAGGTGAGGGGTACTCCTCCCCAGCTTCATTTCCCACCCCTCTCCCATGCACACTCCAACCACACTGGCTCCCACTGGCTCCTCATACACGCATGCCCCTGACCCCCAGGCCTTTGCACATGCTGCTCCCTCTGCCTGGGACCCCATCCTCCTGGGTCTTCTCCAATGAGCCCAGTCACCTCATCTGAGAAGCCCTCCCTGACTGCCCTGCTGAAGGGAACTCCCCTAGCTCCTAGTTCTTACCACTCTCCAAAATCACCTCCCTCGTATATGTATTCACTCTCTTGTCTGTCTGCACCACCAGATGGTAAGCTCTGTGAGGGCAGAGTCCATCTGTCCTGTCAGGGCATACAGCAGGCACACGCATGCCGAATGGATGGGTAGCTGCTGGTGGCACTCTAGCCTCGATCCCAGTGCAGGAATGAGGCCTGTGGCTGTTTCTGGGCTGCGCTCACACTCAGGGACTGCTGGTTCAGCCAAAAGGCCCTTGGGTGCCCTGAGACCTCCCTCCCATGCCTCTCTCCTTGCTGGGCCCCATCCTGAGACCTTTCCATCCCTGCACCTGCCCTCGCTCCTCAGTAACCACCACCTTTCTCCCACTCAACTGTGTCCCCTGCCCAGATGCCACCCAGGCCCCAGTGACCAATCAGACACTGCCCCTGCCTCCTTGGCCTGGCATTCACAGGGGATTCCCACTCACCTCCCCAGCTCCCACATTTCATGCCTAGCAGCAGTGACTTACAGGGAGCTACTGGCACCCTCTGGAAGTCTCCCAAACTTTTGTGCCTCCCAACCTCTCCACCTGCTCCTAGTTTGCCTGGCAAAATGCTAGTGGGCCTTGTCACTAGTTCAGGAATCACCTCCTCTCAAATCTCACTGTGACTTTCCAACTGACGCCTGCCCTAGATTCCCTCTTCCCCTTCCACTGTCCCCCGGGACACTGGCACTCCACAGGTCAGGATCCACAGCTGTCGGCCTCCTAGCGAGCTTGCTGCTTCCAGTTCCACCATGGTGCCCCTGTGCCTGGCACAGAGTAGGTGCTCAGAAAAGCTAATGACGTGGGCTGGTGAATGGATTGGTGCGATTCCAGAGGCTCAATCTGGTGGCTGCATGTGTGCCAGGAACCGAAGAGACCAGTGAGGAATCTGCCACCCCCATTTCCTTGGGCACTAGTTTAAAAAAAAAAAAAAGCCGTAGAAGAACTGTTTTCATTTGCCAAGCACTTACTATGTGCCAGGCCCTGTGCTGAGGTACTCACATACGGGTCACCTCTTTTAACCCTCAGGACAACACTGGTCTATCATGATCATTTCCACTGTAGAGATGAGGACTCTGAGCACAGAGAGGACAAGGAACTAGCCTAAGGTCACACAGCTAGGAAGTGAAGGAGCTGGGGCTTGAACACAGGTCTGTATGACTCCAAAACACTTCCACTGTGAATGAGCTGCCTATCCTGAATATGCAGTTCGAGGAGGTTCTTGGGGGCTCTGGCGAGGTGGGTAGTCTGCTGGGCTTCCCTCCTGAGCCCTCTGTGCCCATCATCTACAGGCACGCCTTGATGCCAAACTGCTCCCTCCCATAAATCAATCCCCAACTTCTTTGGCTAGGAGGTGGGGGCTTGTTCCTGAAGCCTTTCTTGGCCTGGCCCTGGGCAGCTAGGACCAAGCAGGAGGAAGGGTTTTCCGCAGTGTGGCCCTAAGCCCTGTGGCACCAGCACCTGGAACACATTTTATTTCAGCTCCACACGTTCCCTGCAGGGTGGTGCCACCATTTGACAGCCGAGGAAACCAAGGCCCAGGCCCCACAGCAGCTCCAGCTTCTGGACTCTGGAAAGGTACACCCTTTGACTTCTGGGTGGGGCTGGGGGCCTCCTTGGTGTGGGACTCTGGGAGTGGACACTGGATGTCAGGGGCCCCTCTCCATGGCAGGGGACCCAGGACCAGGCCACTAACTGAGCTGCCATAAACCCTCAGCATCCAGGAGTTCCCAGGCCAGGGACATTGGGCTGAGCCAAACTTCTGGGTACAGTCTGGGTGACCTTGACCCTGATGCCAAGCCCATCCTGGCTAACAGTAAAGTTTTCCTTGGGGTCACTGGCCCCTCACTGTCTACCCTTCCACCATTACAGCACTGCTCAAGCACACAGCCACAGTGACCTGGACGCTTGTCTGTCTTTCTCCCAGGGCTGGCGGTAGGTGGGGGCAGAACCCTGTCTGGGTGCCCAGTCCTGTCCAGCACAGGGCTCTGACCAGGAGGGAGCCCTCTGGGGATGTCTGTTAGATGAGTGAATGGATAGTTATGCATTTATTTCCCTTCTGCTGTGTTCTACAGCCCACCTCCTCCAGGAAGCCCTCCCTGAACAACTTCCATCTATTACCCCAAGCATCCAGAGCCCTTAATAAGCACAAATCTCACCCCAAGACTCAATTTAGCCCCAGATCAAGATTACAGCATCCTAGTGGGCTCTGTCCAACTTGTACTCAGCTTCAGGGACAGAGCTTCCACTTCTTTTCACAGCTCTGCATTCAGCATCCACTGGGGGCCTGTCTCCACGCTCGGTGCTGAGTGGAGCAGTGGGCAGGCCAGGCACGGCCTCTGCCCTTGAAGACAAGCACCGAACATTCTAGGTCAGTTGGGTCCCCTCTGGCTAGCCTGGCTCTTGGCAAACCTCACCCCGAAATATGTGAGGACATGGGGAACTATTCCAGCGTATTAAGGGCGAAAAGCAGGTCACTGAGGGTATGCAGAAAGAACATGATGCCACTTCTGTTTTAAAAAATGTGTATCTGTACCTGGTTCTGAAGCAACTGGGCCCAAAATGTGACCTGGCCATCAGGGGGTGGGGTGGTGGGGTGAGACTGCAGGGAAACATTATTTTCTTGATACTTCTGTTTGCTGAATGTTCTGCAACGAACATATATATCATTTGTCACTAGGTGGAGAGACTGCCGCTGGACGCATCCATAGCTGGGCTGAATGAAGTCTGTGTCTCAACTTGCGTCCTGGTTTCTGCAGATGCAGAGACAATTCCTCCAGGGCCGGCCTCTCAGATGTGGCAAGGGCCCACAAGCTCCCTGCCCGCCTCTGCTTCTCTAGGCATGCTGTCCCAAGGTCTGAGGCCATACCACCCTTCCCCACATGGGGATAGGCATACAGCAGGTGCATCTTAACAGCTTGCAGAGAGCAGCCAGCCTCCCCTGCTTTCTGCCTGGGCAGGTGTTCTCACCTGTGCAGGCCTCAGTATCCTTAGCTGCACAATTAGGGTGATACTCCCCAAACCCAAATCTCTGTTCCTCCTCAGCTGAAAACCTTCCATGGCGACCAAGGGCCCTAAGTAAAAACCCTCTTGCTTTGCATCTAAGGTCCTGCACCCTCTGACCCCTGCTCCCGCTACCAGCCCTCCCGCCCCACCAAAACAGGTCAGCCTGTAATCCACCTATCAGCTGGGCAGCTTCATACCCCTGGGCCTTTGTACACACCAGTCCCTCTGTCCAGAACACACAGAGCCTCCCCTATTCATCCTTCACAACCCTGCCTAGCATCAGCCCCCATGAAGGGCCCTCTGCGACACCCTCACCACCCTGAGTATGCTCCTGGTACATACGTTGATCATCGCACAGCTGCAATTAGGGGTTGGCGTGTCTGTCTCCTACCAAACCAGACGCGACAGGGATTGGGCCTTTTGTCTTTGTTTTAAATCTCTGGTGCCCAGATACTGCCTGCAGACAAACAGGCACTCAGGAACGTCTAGCTGACAGGTGGGTGAGTCAGTAAACAACATCTGCACAGCCCTTTACAGTTTACGAAGCCTTTTCCCGTCCTCCATCTCACGAGCCTCCTCTTACCAGGGCAGCGAGGAGGGGAGGCTCCCAGAGCCTGTCCCTGACCACAGGTGCTGCCTCTGAAGGCCTGGGAGCTTCAGGGCCCCTTGTCTTCACCTAGGCAGGAGCAGGGGTCTGCAGGGCTCATCAAAAGCAGCTGGGACCTCCTTTCAGCTGTAAGCCACCCATTTCCTCTGCCAAGGGCTCCCTCCCCACCCATCCCCTGGAGAGGGTTTGCTGAGTGCCCAGGTGGTGGCCGGGTTGGTAGGGCTTGTGGTGGCCCTGCCATCCTGCCCAGAGCTGCCGGGATGCGGCCGCTGGAGCAGCAGCTCCACCACCGAGTCTTGGTAACAGTTGCTATGTAAAACGCTCGGAGGGGGAATTTACTGTCAGCGTTAATAATAGATGAAGGTTTCAGAATTTTTGATGCCTTACGTTCTAAGCCGTTTGATTTATAATGTCTCTGGAAAGGGAGAGATGAGGGTGGGGGCGAGGTAGGAGGCCCAAAGGCATGAGCTGGGAGCTCATCTCCCTGCACCTTTGGCAGACAGGGAAACTGACGCCTGGAAGGGGAAAGCTACTGAGTCGTGTTCCTCCAGAATGCCAGGACCCATGGGGACTTCAGATGCCCAACGCTGCCCTGTACTATGGGAGGGGAAACCAAGTCTCAGCCTCTCCCGCCCCGGCGCCTGGGGTTGTTTTGATGGATTACTGCTTCTCCTTTTAGCGTGAGCAGGTGTGTCTCAAGTAGTCTCCGGAAGCGGCATTGATGGGCGCCTGCGGCGGGGGCTGTGTGGGGCTGATTACAGGCGCTACAGAGGCAAAATGCGAGTCCCAACTTCCCTTCTGCTTAGCTGCAAGTGGCAGCGGCTGTTGAGTTGGGGGGAAAAATCCTCCGAGAAGAGGCGGCAGCCACGGCTGGGCAGGAAACAGGGCTGTTTAACTGGGGTCCTGCCGCCCCAAGAAAGCCGCAGTGCCCGAAGGGGAAGGTGGAGCGCAGGCAAGGCACACACTGGCAGGTGGGCCCCGCTGCAGGCAGGCTGTCTCCCACCCCTAAGGTAGGCTGGAGTTACTGGAATTGAACTGGTCCGCAAGAGGGCGGCTCCCCCCCACCCCCGCCCCCGCAGACTTGACCCACAGTGCCTCCTGACCTGGAGCTCTCTCCTGCCTCCGCAAACCCACCTTGGCCTCTCAGTCCAGGCTCAGGAAATCTTTCCTGACTCTGCAGCCAAATGAGTTGCAGTCTTCAGGCCAGAGAAGCCAGGCCCAGGGCTGAGCACCCAACACCTCCACAGCTGTCCCCACTTATAAACTAGAGTGTGTCTGGGCTCAGGGTCTCCCTGCCTCAGTCCTCAGGCCAAGAGCTCTCCCTGGAGCCCGCTCCAAGCATGTGATACCACCCTATCCCTCCCTGGGCCTCCATCTGCCCCTCTGTAAATGGAGGTGGCCAGCCTGACCCCACAGGGATAGGGTGAAGAGTACACAGGGCCCGGCGTTCAGCATCCTTTGGGGGCTGCCCGAGAGGGCCCACAAACTCTGAAAGGCAGTGGGCATGAACAGAACACAGTTCTCACCAGACGAGCACATCACCCCAGTGAACAGGTGGGAAGCCTGAGGCCTGGCAAGTACACCTTCACGGAAGCCCCTCTCCCTCCCTGTGCACTTCCGTGCCTCGTTACCGACGACCTGATTTGCTTTCTCCAGTGCCCCCAACTCAAGCGTCTGCTTCAGTAAGAGGATTTTTGGTCTATCTTGTTCACACTGCATCCTGAGCACCTGGGACAGGCCTGCACGTAGTAGGTGCTCGAGGTATTTGTGGAAGGCTGTATGGAGATTTTCTGATTTGAAGCTAGCACACTTTTCTTGACTGCATCTGCCTTTATACATAAGGGAGGTAAAGGTAAAGAACAAGACAGTGGAAAGGAAATACACTATTTCAAAGGAGTTTCCAAGAATAAAAAATTCATTCATGCCGGGTGCGGTGCTCACGCCTGTAATCCCAGCACTTTGGGAGGCCGAGGCAGGCGGATCACCTGAGGTCGGGAGTTTGAGACCAACCTGACCAATATGGATAAACCCCGTCTCTAATAAAAATACAAAATTAGTCGGGCGTGGTGGCAGGCACCTGTAATCCCAGCAACTTGGGGGGCTGAGGCAGGAGAATCGCTTGAACCCAGGAGGCGGAGGTTACGGTGAGCCGAGATTGTGCCATTGCACTCTAGCCTAGGCAACAAGAGCGAAACTCTGTCTCAAAAAAAAAAAAAAAATTCATTCATTCCTGCTGTGGCCAGGCACCCTCGTGCCAGGCCCCGTGATGGATGCATAAGTTTCGCAGGCTCCAGAACTCCTGTCCCAGGGGAACCGGGACACAGGCAGTCCCAACAGGCCCTGCAATAACCAACCGGACCCCAGATGGAGGCTGGCCAGGCCCTCCTGGCCTTCCATGGTGGCTAGGGCTCACATAAGGACTGGGTGCACCGAGGGCCGCACTGGGAACACTGGTCCCCGGTGAGCTGCAAAGAGCGGCCAGCTGAATTTATCACTAAAGGGAGAGGGTTGGGGATAGGGAAGGGTGATGTGTGCAGAGGGTACAGCTCAGTCCAAGCTGTGAGGCACGGCAGGCCTTGGGGTGGAGAAGGCAGGCTTGAGAGGGTGTGGGCCGGGTCCGAGGGACGCTGGGTGCCAGGGGAGGAGCTCTGGGGTGACCCTGGGGTACCCAGGCAAATCTGAGGGTGAGGATGACATGACCCCATGGGGGAAAGCATGGCTGGGCCCAGGATATGATGAGCAGGGAAGGATCTGGGGGGGATATACCCCTGTTGGCTAGGACACTGACTGATGGAGGAGGACATGCTCCTTGGAGGGACTAAGAGTCTCTGTGGAGAGATGCCCCAGATAAAGAGCTCTCTCCTGAGTCTACCACCCTCTGCCCTCCCTGGTCTCCAATGTCCAAGCCCCCGGCCCTTCAGTCAGGCCCAGCTGGGGCAAGTTGGTGGGAGCGGCCCCAAGGTCGTGGCAAACAGGGAACGCCAACTCACCCTGCCAAGTGGTTCCAGTGCCCAGTGCTCTCCCTGCCCTCCTAACTCTAGGCCTATACCCCCCGCTTTCTGCATCACTCCTGCCCCATCCAGCCAGGGAGCAAAGCTGCCAGAAGATAGAGCCCACTTAATCAGCCACTCAGCATTCCATAGAGCTGTATTACATACCATGTGCTGGGCCCTGTGTGGAGGGCTCACAGTCCAGCACTGGGGTGCTGCCAGGCTCTTGGGGTGACAGTGTGTAAACACGCCTGCTAAACCAGGGTGGCAGCACTGTGACAGGAAGGCTCAGGCTGTGGGAGCTCAGAGGAGCCCTCTAAGCAGTCCAAAGGTCAGGGGAGCCTTCAGGGGGAGGCACGGTGTGAATGTTGTGGGGGTACAGCTATGGCTACTTCTTCTCCCCTCCTGACCTCCCTGTCCCACTCCAAAGCCTGTGTTCATCAAGTCGCTCCAGACAGGCGGGCCTTCTCCACTCCAAATTACTAGCCCTCTCAGAGCCTCAGTTTTCCTGATCTATAAAATGGACCCAATGAATGCAGACTGGGAAAGTGCTTAGCAAGCACCTACTGTGTAGGTACTCTTCTTCTCTCCCCCACCCTCTGTGCAGAGACGGGCCTTCACCCTTGTCCCATCATCCTAACCCAAGTAGAGGCCTGGTGGCAGCCCCCCAACCACTGCCCAAAAACGCTTAGGGCCCTGGGAGTACCAGGAACTGAACACTAGTAGGTATAGGCTGTCGGACATTATTTGTTATGGCTTTAATAACAGTTTACAGGGGGCCAGTTTCCCATGGATAAGGCACATAATTTCTGGAGCTTTACTAATGCCACTAACTTGAGTTGTCATGGGAGGCAGGAGGGGAGTTAAAGATCAAGTTAGGGAGGCCGGGCACGGTGGCTCTTGCCTGTAATCCCAGCACTTTGAGAGGCTGAGGCAGGCGGATCACCCAAGGTCGGGAGCTCGAGACCAGCCTGACCAACATGGAGAAACCCCGTCTCTACTAAAAATACAAAATTAGCTGGGTGTGGTGGCGCATGCCTGTAACCCCTGCTACTCGGGAGGCTGAGGAAGGAGATTTGCTTGAACCCAGGAGGTGGAGAGGCGGAGGTTGCAGTGAGCTGAGATCATGACATTGCACTCTAGCCTGGGTAACAAGAGCAAAACTGTCTCAAAAAAAAAAAAAAAAAAAAAGATCGGGTTAGGCGAATGGCATAAAATGGCTTTGTACAAAATAGGAAAAGACACCCTAGGTGCCAGGCTGCACAGCTGGCCAGTGGCTGGATTTCTTCCAGGGATCCTTGTACAGTGTACAACTTGTACAACCATACACTTTGGCCCTAGGTTCAGGTGATTGTCAGCATGGGGGCCTTTCCCTAAACGTCTCTCCTGCTTTACAGACCACCCAGCCCAGGTATGAGACCTTCTTGACATCCAATGCAAAGTTTGAGTGTGTGTGGACAAGCACATTTTTCTGAAGAGGGTCTAGAACTTTTTTCCAAATCCCAAAGGATCCACAGTTTCTCCAGTCTAGACTTGCATCTGGAGCAGAGAATGGTAGACAAGACTTTCTAGAGCCTGGAGAGAAGTTCAGATGTGTTCTGAGACACAGACATCTGTCATTCCATTTCTCAAGTAATGGACTTAAGGCTGAGTATCAAAACCACACACAGGCAGTTTGAAAAAAAAGGGCATTCCTGAGCCCCACCCCTTAAAATCTGTGATTCGGGGGTGGCCTGAGCCCAGGAATCTGCTGCTAGTACAAACTTCAGGGTGGTTTATAGCACCCAGCAAAGCTCAGGAAGCTCTGATTTAATACATTGTTATTAGCTTGGCTCAAATTGCATTTTCGTTTGGTGTTGGTGAGGAAACAATGTATATACCCCAGAGATCACCCAACACCCAAAAGGCTATCCATGTATAACTGTACAGCTGATTTCATGAGTTTAGCTCTCTTTTGTTTTGTGGGAATGCCATGGGGGTAGGCGGTGTGGAGATTTTATCACTGTTCTACCACCCCCACCCCCACTCCAACCCTGTCAAGCTAAGACAAGGCACAGCAAGTAATGCACAAACAACGAGTCAGATGCTGGGCCTCCCAGGTCTGGTCGGCAGGGGTCCTGAGCAGCTCTCACTCCAGGCCCCTCCAGCCTGTGTCTGTGACCCTGCCTTCCTCCTGAGGCAGGGCCAGCCCCTGGGGCTCCTGTCTAGCCAGGACAGTGGGCCATTCACCAAGGGCACACACCAAACCAGGCTCCTCTGGCCTGGGGTCCAGGCCAGACACTGACCCAGTGCCCTGGCCTTGGAGACAAGCTCTTCTGTGTCTGCGTCTGAAGGCACATCTGTCTCCCTTCCTCCCAAGTCCCTGGCCAGTACAGCCGGCACCACCCTCCAAGGAAGCCTCAGGCTGCCTGATGAATGGAGGCATTCAGCAACACAAACCGAGCACCTACTGTGTGCCAGGCCACAGACAGGGCCCTGCCCTGAGGCACACACGTGATGAGGGCGGAGAGTGCACAAAAAGAGGTATAAATGCAGGGCAGAGGAATGCCAAGCAGTGCAGGTCACGGTCTGTGTGGAGAGCTTCCTGAGGGGGTGAGGAATCGGCCGGAAAGAACAACTTTAAGAGTATCCAGGAATGACGTGCAAAGGCCCTGTGGTGGTGAGGGGAGGGAGGGGCCAGCGTGGCAAGTAAGGTGGTCGGCCCCCCGGGGACACGTCTGCAGTCCCTGGCCACCCACGGCCGGATGAAGATTAGGGGGCGCTGGCCTAGCAGGCCTCTCACTCTCAGACTCCAAGGGGCCAAGAAAAACTACGGAGAGGAAGCCCGGGTCTGGAGGCGTCCTTTGTTCGGGGCCGCCATCAAGGAGCACTCACCCCTATCCCAGGCTCCCGGGGCGGCTGTTCCGGAAGCCCCGCCCCTTTCCAGCCGCGCGCGGCCGCGCCCGCCTGTTAATCACAGGCAGCGCGCGCCAGTACGAGACCAGCCTCGCCCCGGGGGCCCCGCCCACAGGTCAGCCCCGCCCCTTTCCGCTCACCCCGCCCCGCCTCTCCGCAGTGGGCCGGCCAATCAGGGGCGTCGGCCCGGGCTGGGGGCTGGGGCCTGTGCGAACACAAAAGGCAGGAAATGCGAGTAGTCTCGGGCGCTGTCACCATGGCTACCTGCGCCCGCGCGCCGCCCTGCGCCCAGTCCCGGCACTGGCCCGCGGGTATGAGGGGCTGGAGGCTCCTGCGGGGCGCTGGGCTGCCCTCTCCCCACAGGGCTGCAAGACCCTGGGCCTCCACTCCCTCGTCTGTGAAATGGGGTCACATTTTGCCCGGGGCTGAATTCACTCATACTTCAACAAACATTTATTGAGTGCCTACTACGTTCGGGTGCTAGAGATCCACCACTATAAGAGATCAAAACAAAACAAAACAACACTCTGCCCTTGGTGGCTTCTATGGGGGGAGTTGGGGAGACGCACGGAAGGGAGGGGGCCAATAAGCAGCAACATAAATCAGTAAATTGTACAGGGCGTTACACGGCGACTGAGTGCTCTATTCGCTAAGGGGAACGGGTACTAGGTTCGAAAATAGGGTGGGGTCTGGCGGGCCTCATCAAGAGTGGTAATTCGAGGGAAGACTCTAAGGAGAAGGAATCGGCCCTGTGACTCTCCGGGAAGAGCACTGCAGGCAGGACAGGCGGCCAGTGCGTGCAAAGGCCCGAGGCAGCAATGTGCCCGCAGGAGAGCAAGGGGGTCACGGTGCATAGCTAGGGAAGAGTTATGACAGTGACACAGCAGAACAAGCCAGCAGGTGCTCAGTCCAGGCGCTATCTGTTCACTTTCCCTCCTCACCTTCCTTCTTTTTTGCTACCCTTTCCTTCTCCTCCAGGGACAAGGGGAAAACACCAGCTAGACGTGAGATAAACCTCACCTCAATGTTTAGGAGACATTCCCTCTGCAGTGTGGTCGGAAGGATCTCAGACCTAGGTCACTGGTCTGTGCAAGCTCTAGGGGCAAAGCAGAGACAGGAGCCGAGAAGTCAGGCTCTCTTAGTCTTTGCACAAGCTGTTCCCTCTGCCTGGCATGCCTTTCCTTTTCAGTCTGACAAACTCCCACCTTAGCCTTCAAAGCCCAACCAAATGTCACCTCGTCGAGAAGCCTGGGCTACCTGCCTTGGTGAGGCGCCACTTCCTGGAGCTACTCTTCCATACAGACGCCATCCTAGCACTGGCCACACACCCCTCCCTCCTGCTTTCCTGCATGGAGGAGCTGCTAAGGGGCAGAAAGGCCAACATGCCAGCACTTGTCAATCATAAAGAGTCAGAAAGACAAAACCCAAAGCTGACAGCTAATGGTTAGTAGCCACATGTGTACCCATCTTCCCCCTCTGTGGAGGGTGGAAGGAAACAGATGCCCTCCAAAAATGGACAGCTGAAATGATGAAGTGCTGAGCCCTGGCCCAAACCCTCAGAGAGATGTAGTCAACTACCTGGCAACCCTTGGACAAGCACAAAACCAGACCAAAGAGACGAGCAACTGTGGCTCAGTCCGCATAAATTTCTTCTGGACATTGGCCTGCCTATTTGAATATCTGTGATGTTTGGTGGAGTCAGGGGTGAAGGTCTCAGCCTTTGGCTCCTGCATCTCCAGACACCCATCATGTGTTTCTAATGGGTATTTTCCCCTTAACATGTCGTTTGAGCCCCTGCCTCATCAGTAAACAGGGCTAATTATAATACCCTCCTGCAGGGTTGTTGTAAGAATAAAATGGGCTAATTTGAGAAAAGTGCTTACAACAGGGTGTAGTGATAAGGACTCTGTAATGGGTGGCTCTGCTGATTAGAGAGACCAATACAGCAACCTATGGGAAGCTTTGGAGTCACCAAAACCTGTTCTCCGTCCTTGGAGCCACAGCTGGACTACATTTCCCAGCCTCCCTTGCAGCTGGGCATGGTCACATGACTGTGCTCCAGCCAAAGGAATGTGAATGGAAGTGATATCTCCTTCCAGATTGGACCCTCCACACTAAGCCAGCTTCATGCAGACCATGCCCAGGCCACGTTGCCATGTGGAGGAAACCTCCACCCCCCATAAATACTCACCACCCTCCAGAAATACAAACCTCCATGTAGAAATGCTAGGTTGGTTTGTTGCTGCAGCTGGTCTTACCCTATAGGGTATGTGCTTATCCATTCACTCATATGCTCATTCAATAAATATTTAATGAGGCCCTAGTGGAGCTACATGCCCTATGCCGGGTGCTGGGGATACAGAGGGGAGCAACAGAAGGTAGGGGAACTCCCTGCTTTCATGGAGCTTACAGTATGGCAAGAAGGACCAACCTTAGTAAATAAACCAGTGCAGGAAAGCTTGCCTGAGAGGAGATCTACAAGAGAGAAGAAAGGAGGAGAGAGAGTTCCAGGCAAGAAAGACCAGCAGAGGCAAAGGTCCTGAGGCCTCAGGGAGCATGATCCACTTCCTGGTACCAAGAGGGGGAAAGATGAAGCGAAAGTGAGCCGTCTCCATCACATTCCCTCTCTGAATTTGTTTCCTCATCTTTAACTTGGGGCCATGCTAATAGCCTCTCACAGGGCATCTCTGAATCTCAGAGGAGAAAACAGCACATTCGAAGTGCTCATGGATGCTCATTCATTTCTTGATGTTACCAAGAGTGGGCAGAAAGGCCTCTGCCTGATGCCTGGGCAGTGAGTGGAGGATGCCGGCTAGGAGGTGAGCAGAGCTGTCTCTGGGGCTCAGGAGGCAGGAGCAGGGAGGGAGAGTTGCTGCTATTAAGGCTCCTGCCACGCAGGCTAAATATCAAGAATCATCTCCAGCCGGGAGAGCTATTAGGCGGCAGCGGAAGCACTGGCTCTCTGGGGAGGCGGGCAGGACTGTCCCTAGAGGCAGCTCAGGCGAGCTGGTGCTAAGAGCGGGAACTCTTTGCTGACGGGCAGATGCTGGCCGCCATTCAGCCTCTTTCTGGACTGGGATGGTTGTGATGGGTATTGCAGGATTCGTGGGGAGATCCAGGAGGCCCCCAGGGGCTAATGTGTTGTTGTGCATTTCCCTGATGCTCCACACCAGCCCTGCTGCTGTCTCCTGAGGTCAGAAGCAGGAACGGATGCAGCAGTTATTTGAGGTGTGCCTGCCACCAGGTACCAAAAAGGGCACAGGCAAGGGGGGGGGGTGCAGCTAGAGGAGGTCCCATTAGGGGCTGAAGCCCCCAGTGATTTGCAGCAGGACCACATCACTCCCTTGACTCACATACCTGTCGTGGCCCCTGAGGTCCCTGCCGCCAGCTTTCAGGCTCACCACTGCTCACTCCAGTGCTACCAAGCTCTGCAGCCCTCCACACCACAGTGCCCCATCAACACACATGTGTGTACACTGTTTCTTCTGCCAGGTATGCCAGCCTCGGCTCCCATCCTCCTACACCTTTTCTATCATCTTTTGAGAACTGCCTGGAATTCTAATCATGGCTAAGCCAGTTGTCCAAGCAACCTCCCCTCTCTGATCCTTAGCTTACTCACTGCTAACATACAGAAGCTATTTCCTATCTCACAGGGTTGTTGGTACAAATTAAACATGATGATGTATGTGTAAAGCACCTAATAGCATGTGGCACGAAGTAGTTATTTAAAAAGTAGAAACAAGAAAACCCCCACAAAAACCACCCAATCAACCTTCTCGGAGCAGCACCTCCTTCAGGAAGTCTTCCCCAATCACACCCTGGCTGTCCCCTTCTCCATGCACTTGAGTGTAAGTGCCTTTTTACTGGGCCCTCAGCTCCCTGGATGGTCTCTGGCATGGCACTACCTGGGACAACAATGACTTATCTGGGCATCAGCCCCATCCCCACCAGCCTGTAAAGACTCTGAGGGCAGGGACATTCCTGGTGGGTGCCAGGCCACACAGTCAGTGTTAGATGAATGAGTAAAGAAGGTTGGGTGTTCTCATTCTCTTTGCCTGCCGCCATGTAAGACATGCCTTTTGCCTTCCGCCATGACTCTGGGGCCACCCTAGCCAGGTAGAACTGGTCTTGCTCTGTCGCCCAGGCTGGAGTGCAGTGGCACAATCACAGCTCACTGTAGCCTCAACCTCCCAGGCTCAAGTGATTTTCCAGCCTTAGCCTCCAAGTAGCTGGGACCACAGGCACACTCCACCATGCTCAGCTAATTTTTAAAATTTTCTGTAGAGATGGGGTCTCACTATGTTACCCAGGATGGTCTCAAACTCCTGGGCTCAATGATCCTCCTGCTTCTACTTCCCAAAGCGCTGGGATTACAGGCACGCATCACTGTGCCCAGCCAGATTGGCCCTTTTGAGATATCTTTTCAAGTTTTTTGCATGTCTGACAGCTGATGGCACCACCTGGACCTACCAAGCGCTCCTGTGGCCCCATCTAGAAGCGACTAAGCACAAGAGGACAGCTCCAACCCAACCGGTCGGCACTCCCCATACCCTAGGCCCCTGCCACCAAATTACCTTTGAAAAACCCCTAACATCAGAGTGTGGCCGGCCTCATGTCAAATGCCCCTGGAACCCTAGAATTCTCCGCTCTCAGCCCAGGATGGGCTGCCAGGACAGCCCTCTGTCGGTTGCCCTCACCTCAAGCTCTGCCCAGTGGTCCTGACCTCAGCCCAGACTTCAGTCTCCTTCCCAGGCTGCCACTAACTGCAGCCTCCAGTGATGGGGACTGGCCCACCCCACCTCCCACATCCTCCGACAGGCCACTAGTCAGCCAGTGGCTAAGTGCCAAGCGGCCAGCCTGAGCTCAGGGCTGGCTGGAGAAGGGGTTATAAAACATCCCAGGCAGCCCCAGGGGTTTGGGGAGGTGACGTGTGGGGGTCTGTGAGCTGTCTCCATTTCTTCTAGAAACCTCAGGGGTACTGTGCATTTACCCCAAATGAGGCTCCACTGACACAAATCTACCAGTGCCCCTGCTCTGGGTGGGAAGGCTGTCAGCTCGAGGCCCCGCTGGTTCTCTCCCCAACCCAAAGCTCAGATAGGCAGTTATGGATGTCTTTGATTAATAAGAAATGGGGGCGATGAATTAATCATTATGTAATAAATGCAGTTTGTTTGGCAGCCGTATCTTTCAAGAACATGGCTCTAGTATGTGTGTGAAATAATGAAGGGGTCCTCAGAAAACACATGGGACCGGGCGCGGTGGCTCACGCCTGTAATCCCAACACTTTGGGAGGCCGAGGTGGGCGGATCACCTGAGGTCGGGAGTTCAAGACCAGCCTGACCAACATGGAGAAAATCCTTGTCTACTAAAAATATAAAATTAGCCAGGCATGGTGGTGCATGCCTGCAATCCTAGCTACTCGGGAGGCTGAGGCAGGAGAATTGCTTGAACCTGGGAGGCAGAGGTGGTTGTGGTGAGCCGAGATAGCAGCATTGCACTCCAGCCTGGGCAACAAAAGAGAAACTCCATCTCAAAAAAAAAAAAGGAAAGAAAAGAAAAGAAAACACATATGGTGCTCTGAGGTAGGCGATGGCTTTGGCCCCAGTAGCCCCCATCCCTGGGGGAAGCAGTGACTGAGGCTTCTTAAGGGGATGGCAGGAGCTCCTGAACTCCCAGGAGTAGTTCAGGGAGGGACAGAGAAAGGTGGTAGCTCCCCTTAAACCCATTAGGGCAGGGGCTCTGGGCTCAGCTCAGGTTCTCTACCTCCTGCCCAGGGCCAGACTGACCCAGTCCGCTGCCTGCCTCGCTCTGAAAGAGGACTGAACAGATGTTTCCTTCAATCAGGAAAATAATGTTGGCTCCCAGATGGGCTGCGGCGCGAAAGCGCGTCCTCTCCCTGCCTCCCTTTGTGACAAGGCTTTCTTTCTGGGGAGCAGCTGAGCATCGGAGATGGCGAGTGGGGGCACAGTGGCACCCCCGGGGGCATCTGCCGGGCTTGGCTATCACCCGCGTCCCTGGAGAAGGAATCCAGAAGCACAAAGGCCCTGCTGGCTGCCGTTTCCAGTGCTCGGGGCTGACAGGTGCTGGTGGAGGATCTGCTGGCCAAGAAAGGGGCAATGGTGGCCTGGTAGGCAGGGGCTGAGCCCAGAGGGATGCCTCCCAATGCATGCCAACTCCACAACACCCGTGTGGGAACCACGTACCCAGTCCCTGTCCCCAGCTATGGTATGGCTTGGCTCCCCACTCATGCCCAATCATGGCCCAAGGCGGCTCCCACCTTGCAGGGCCCAAGCCGGCCCCTCTCTTCCGGACACATCCTCGCAGCTTCCTCCACCTGCTGGCCACCGTCCCTGCCTGCCCTGGAGTCCACATGGGCCTCCCTGGGTACTCCCTGCTCACCCTTCTGTAAGCTCTGTTGGAGAAAGGAAGTTTTTAAAAACACACGCTAGACCAGGTCACTTACCTCCCTGCTTAAAAGCCTTCTGGGCTGGGTGCGGTTGGTCATGCCTGTAATCCAGCACTTTGGGAGGCCAAGGCGGGCAGATCACCTGAGGTCAGGAGTTCAAGACCAGCCTGACCAACATGGTGAAACCCTGTCTTTACCAAAAAAATACAAAAATTAGCCAGGCATGGTGGCGTGTGCCTGTAATCCCAGCTACCCAGGAGGCTGAGATTGCAGTGAGCCGAGATCATACCACTGTACTCCAGCCTGGGCAACAGACCCTGTCTCTCAAAAAACAAACAAACAAACAAACAAAAAAAAACACCTTCAATGGCTCCCTGACTTAGAGAATAAAACAGAAACTCTATGGCCTGGCATCCAAGATCCAGACTCTCTTGGTGGCTCCCTACAGTGGGTTGATCCTGGCCATCCCACAGGGACCCCAAAGTCAGCGCATCCCAAATAGCTCCCTTTCCTTAGAATATGCTCTTCCAAGCTTTTCCCTCTCTTTTCTTCTACCTCAAAACTTGTGATCTCTGTGGAGTCCCAGTTCACACTCCATGCTCCTTCAAAGTTCCCCGATCCCCCTTCCCTATCCTGCCAGCCCACAGTTAGTTCCGTCCTTTGTAGACCATCTTCCATCATCACTTTACAGGCCCACTCCCCATGGAGGGGTCATTTATCAGCTTAGGGGTCAGCCTCCCCACCAGGACAGTGAGAGCCCCTAACAGCAGGGCTCAAGGTCTGATGCTTCTTGAAATCCTCAGGGTTCAGCACACAGTAGGTACACAGTAAAGATTTAACTGTGTGTGTAAATGCCCATAAACAGAGTCAAAGACTCACATTACACTAGTAAAAGTAAAGACCTCTAGGGAAGCCTAGACAGGAACTCTGACCTGCTCATGTGCCTCTACAGTTTCCCTTTTCTTTTTTTTCTGAGATGGAGTCTCGCTCTGTCACCCAGGCTGCCGTGCAGTGGCACAGTCTTGGCTCACTGCAACCTCTGCCTCCCAGGTTCAAGAGATTCTCCTGCCTCAGCCTCCTGAGTAGCTGGGATTACAGGTGTGCGCCACCACGCCCAGTTAATTTTTGTATTTTTAGTAGAGACAGGGTTTCACCATGTGCTGGTCTCAAACTCCTGACCTCGTGATCCACCTTCCTCAGCCTCCCAAAGTGCTGGAATCACAGGCGTAAGCCACCATGCCTGTGCCGGCCTTCCCTTCTTTATTTACAACCATTTCCTTTCTTTTGTAACTAAAAAATGATTTTGAATGAAAACCACACCAAGGCTGCCCCTGACAAACTGCCTGCTATTTCTGTGAGCCTGTTCGTGTGGGGCCTTGCCTTTCTGGCTACTGACCCCTCATGGCCACGCTGAGGGTGCAGAGATGGCTGGACCCACTTTACAGAACAGCAGACTGAGGCTCTGAGCAAGGAAGGGCCACCCAGGGCAGATGGGTTGGCGTTTGAACTCTAGGGGAACCTGAACTCCATGCTACCCGCCTAGCCTCCCCCAGGCAAGCTGGGCATTAATGACAAACAGGGGTGATACTGGCAATCCCACAGGGAGTCCTAGGTGGACAAGTCCCAAATCTGTCCCTCCTCAGGCATTCCCGTATGCACCAGTGCCACCATTCACACAGTCACTCAGGTCTGTAGGCAAAGCCTCTTAAATACTATGTGGCCAGAACTGTGCAGAAAATGCAGTGACTGTCTCACAGCCCAAACCAGAATCGGGCAGACAGAGCCCCTGCTGGTCTCCCCTCCATTCCCCTTTTACCTCCCCTCCCTGCCCTGGGCCTGCCTGCTCTCCTACTGCCCAGCCAGGGGTTGCAGAGTGGATCTGGACCCCACCCAGCCTAAAAGATGTCCTTGGCCCTCCTATGCCTCATGCCAGTTCCTGATCCTGGAGGGATCCATGGCAGCCAAGGGGCTAGTAACAGTTCAGATTCCCAGGCCACCTCCAAGGATTGAGATGAAGTCAGGTCCTAGGACGGAAGCAGTGCACGTGCCCATCCAGCCAAATCCTGGGCTGTTCCCACATTTGCCAGCTGAGCTTCAGAGACTTGGCGCCTGCCCACTGGGGTCAGGAGGCAGCCCCAGAGAAAACACGTGTGTGGGGTCTGCCGCCCACATGTCCTGGCATTTCCAGTGGCATACACTAGTCTGAAGGAGGCTGGATACCAGCAGTGATGGGCTGCTGCGGGCAGGGGCAGTGACTGGGCTCCTGGACGCTGCCGCTCCGGGGCCTCCACACCCCTCCGGAACTGTGTGTTCCTGCGCCCTGGGGGCCTGGCGTATAGTATGGCACAAGCAATGCTTAGGATGTGGAACCAAGCATAGAACTGGGTACAGATTCCTCCCAAATCACAAAGGCTACCATTTATCAAGTGACTGCCCATGGTGAGTGTTCTGCCTTCAGGATCTTGTTTAAAACTGGGACTGCAGTGTGAGCCCATTGGGAAGCACTCTGGGAGGCCAAGGCAGGAGGATCACATGAGCCAGGAGTTGGAGACCAGCCTGGGCAACATAGTGAGACCCCACCTCTACTAAAACATCTAAATAAAAATTAGCTGGGTGTGTTGGCATGTGCCTGTAGTCCCAACTACTCACGAGGCTAATGTGGAAGGATGGCTTGAGCCCAGAAAGTTGAGGCTACAGTGAGCTGTGATCATGTCACTGCACTCCAGCCTGGGCTGCAGAGCGAGACCCTGTCTCAAAAATCAATCAATCAGGGACTCGAATGAAGGGAGTTGTAATAGCAAAAACGTTTTCCATACATTCACCCCGCAGAGACTTACATAAATACCTGGCTCCTGATTCCCAGGCTGGAGAGCAGGCGGGGACACTCTGCAGCCCAGGGAGGTATGAACCACATCCAGATCTCACTGGGGACAGGAATGGCCGAGGGGCCCCACAGGGTTGTAGAACAGTGTGTGTGCAAGAACCCCCAAACCAGATAAGAAATGCAGGGGATTCCCAGAGCCTGGAGGAAGGTCTAAAGGACCTTCTAAAGGTACCCACCCTTGGCTCTGGGGGACTCAGGTGTGGGACAGCATGGACATGAACTTCCGACTTTGCACACTTCTATCTCTCTCTCTTTTAAAACAATGAGTGCATATTATTTGTTAAAAGTAGAGGGGATATTATTTTTGGCAAAGTTTCCAGTGAATTCAGTGCCAGAGCTTAGGGAGAGTGGAGTTGGTTGGAGGTTAGTCCTTCCAGATAGGTAGTTTCAGACTCTGGAGAACATCCATCCATTCATTCATTCATTTACTCACTCACTCATTCAAACCAAGATCTGACCCTCTGAGCAACTTGCCTGCTACCTTAGGCCTCGGCAGTTAAGAATTCCTTCATTCATTCCACAAATATTCATTAAGTGTCTGTTGTGAGTCTTGGGAGCCTCTGTCAGCCCTGTCTGTGGTGAGCCTGGAACCATGATCAGAGGCTGGGCTGGGAGTAGACGGGCCAGGGTGGGGCAGGCAGGGCAAAGCCATGTGGCACTGCCTGGCATCCGCCGTGGGTCCTGACGTCCCTGCCCCTTGACTCCTGAATATCATCACCCGTGGCCACAGAAGCCCACCTCCCACCCCAGAGCCGGCAGGCACCCAAGACGGGAATTATGGTCTCCACAAGAGACACTGACATGAAGCTGGTTACTGCCTTTTCAGCAAACGTAATTCCTTTTTATTAGAAAATTAAAGGGTAGGACCAGCTTGCCAAAAGCCAGAAGAGCTGAAATGTGCTTTCCTAAGATATGCAGCGTCTGATAAAACGGATTTACTCATCTCCCTCCTGTTCTATCATCATCTCCCTCAGCCAGTCTCTCCTCCATTCATTCCCCTTCCACTGGCACCGAAGCAGCGGCCGTGAGCTTGGCCCTGGCCAACAGGCCCAGCACCCTGGATGTGGGGAGTGTGCTTTTGTTTCCTTCACGCTGAGCCCCACTCCCGGGCTTTAAGCCTTTTTAGAACGACCTCGGGGATTCTCTTGCTTTCCTGAGATGCAAAGGCTGCCTGTGGCCTCTGCTAAGCTGAGGATGTCAGGAGGGGAAAGGCAGGAACAATAAAGGATTGAGCTCCCGGAGAAACAAGCTCATCCATCTGGAGACCCAGGAGCAGGCGGTTCCAGACAGAGCCGGCTGAGGGAGGCGGCCAGGGCAGAGAGCCGAGGACGAGTCCCGCACTGCCACACAAAAAGCAACTATTCAAAACCACCCAGGGAGTTCTCTCTTATTGAAAAGTCCTTGATTCTTCCCTTTCTGTGGCAGAACTCATGAACAAGGGCCCCGTCTTATTAATGGGGTGATGGAGGGGCCCGGGAGGGAGGGTCCCCCTGCTCAGGAAGGTGGCCGAGCCCGCCCTGCAAGTCATTAGGAGCTGGTAACTAAGGTAACTCCAGAATCGGATTTTCTTCCCACTAATCTCTCTTTTTCTCTTTCCCTTTCTCTCTTTTTCTCTGCTGGTCAGATGCTACCTTCCTGGTTTAGAGGGGACTCGGGAGGGTGGTGGGGAGAGAGGGAAAAGAAAGACGTGCGTGTACGTGCGCGCTTAAGTGTGTGAATGTGAGCGTAAGTGTGTGCGTGCGCACGTGTGTGTGTGTGTGTGTGTGTGTGTGTGTGTGCTGAATACTAACACGGTCACCACACTCCGGATGCTCTGACGGTGGGCGGGGGTGGTGTCTCGGCTCAGGTATGTGTGCCCCTACCCTCTCCCCACACGTCCCCCCCTACCCCTCCCACGCGCCCACGGCCTCCCTGTTCAAGGGCAAATCCATTCCCTCACTCCCTCCTTGAGTAACAAAAGACGAGATTGAGTTTCCTTTCACCTGCTCTGATGGAAGTCTCTGCTTTGGCAGGTCTAGCAGAGCCTGCTTTGTTCTGGCGAAAACCAAAATGGGATCTGTCCTGGGGCCTGCTGGGGTGGGCAACAGGGTGGGGGTCAATACAAAAATCAATATAAAAAATAGCATTGTCCCCCAGGCTCCTGCTGCCTGAACCTCCCTCCCTGAAAGCTGAAGTCCAGGGAGGTGCAGCCAAGTCAGCTTTGCTCTGAGAAGACAGGTTCAAACCCCAGCCAGGCCCCGGGGCAAATTCGTTCACTCTCTGAGCTGGTTTTCTTGCCCTACACAGCAACCCTGTAGAAGTGCCTGTACCTATGCAAAGCCCCCAGCACAGCATCAGGTCTCTTTCCCACCTGGTCCTCTTTAGGGTGCAGAGCAGATGAACCACTTCTACCAGAGTGTGTGGGGAGCAAAGAAGAGATGGGTGACCCCCAGCTCTCCAGAGGTGGCTGTGTTGGGGTTCCAGCCTTCCAGGTAGTGTTTCTGAGGAAGAGGCACACCACCGGCCCCTGGGACCTAAGGGTTCTCTGGATGACAGAGGAGGAGCTAGGGACCCCTGGCCAGGGTCCTCCCCAGAGGGGGCCTGGACCACCAGCACAGCTTGGGGCAGGCAGGACCCCTAGAGGCTGCACAGCTCCTTTCCCCCTGAGCACAGAGAAGCCCAAGGTCTCCCAAGGCCCTAGCTGGGCACTAAGCCCAGAGCCCCAGGCACAGGGCTTACCCCATGCGGTTGAATACCCTCTTCAATGGACGCTGATGTCTGATCCCCAGCTATCCCCACTTTGGAAGGGCTCAGCCTGGCCTGTGATTCCCTCGGGGTGGGGCTGCGGCATCTGGAGGCTTCCATCCCCCCTCCCAGTGGGGAGAGGGAGCTGCCATGCGGTGAGTCATGTCAGCTCAGCGGCTCTATGTGCTTGGGGGAAGGGCTGAGCACCGCTGCCCTCCATCTGGGCCCAAGGCGACAAGGTCAGCCCCCGTGGCCCACTGGCTGGCTGGACTGGTGCCTGGGACCCACCCCAGGTGGCCTCCGGGTAGTTCCCACTGCTCCAACACCACCCTCACCACCCCGCACCACCACCAACGCAGGGAGACTGAGCCTGTTCAGAGTGGGGTGGTGGCTTAAGGCCTCAAAATCCCCAAGGAGTGGAGGTAGGGATGGGGTCTGTGGGGCAGCTGGAGGTCAGGGGAAGCAGGCAGGTGCTGGAATGTGTGGTGGGGATGGGTTGTCTGGAGCTGAGACAGAGCAAAGCTTTCCTAGCTCTGGAAGGCAGGAGGGGCCACAGCCCCATAAGCAGCAGGCATCCCAGGCCCTGTGGCCACAGGTTCCCTGGCCCCTGGCTGCCAGATTCTCTCCCTGCGTCCTTATCCCTCCCCATCTCTCCCTGCTCTGCCCTCTTCTTTCTCTCCCTCCTGGTCAGGGCTGCTAAGCAAATGGATTGCAAATGGGATCGTGCGTTTTCATTTGCACCCACCTTCGCTTCCCCAGCTCCTGGGGGCTGGCTTGTCCCATCCTGTCCAGCCATCTCTGTCTTCCCCTCCTTGGAGGGCAGCCATAGCCACACCTTTACCAAGAATAGGCTGTGACCTTCCAGACGCCAGGGGTCAGGTGAGCTAGTGACAGAGCCTTGCAGAGCTTGGCTCCTATCTCCACGGTTTTCAAGAGAGCCTTTACTGGGCGTGTGGCTGCCCCAGTGTGTGAGCAATGTGCACAGAGGAGGCGGCCTCACTCCCGTTCTTCACTTCAAATTGCCTGTCTCCCTTGTCATACAACTTGTCTCCCCCAGGGGTGGAGGAGGCCCTGGGCAGGCTGTTCCCACTGACAGAAATTTCCTGAGTGCCAGGAAAACATACCTCAGAAATAACACTGACGACAGCTGCTGCCCTTCCCCAGGATACTACCGGCAGCATGCTGGCCTGTCTGGGTAAGGCTGGGGGCCCGTGTATTTATAAAAACAGGGAGGACAGCCCATGCTTGTAGCACTAAGCCCTTCTAAGGTAATGTAGGCCTGAAAACGCCTACCAAGTCAACCCATTTCCCACATGGAGAAGACTGAGACCCAGAAGGGCCCACAAGTAGACTCTCTGGCCCTCTACAGGCCATCAGGGTCCAGTGAGTACAGCAGCTTCCTGCGTGGTGCCTGGGTTGCCTGAGTGCAGACACACACAGCTGCAAGCTGGCAGTTGCTACGTTTACCCCAGCACCTCAGAGCCACCTTGAGAAGCTCACGGAGGGGTGGGCCCCAGGCTCATTTCAAGTCCATGGCTTCTCCCAGTTTCCTGCTGGTCCCTGGAGTCCTCTGCCCCCGCCTTCACCGGCAGACAGGCCAGGCCCAAGGCCGTGTGGGACAGCAGGGACCACCCAGGTGGCGGAGGCTCCTCCCAGCCTGACCGCAGCAGCCGGGAAAACAGGCTCCTCAGCTGCACCCTCCAGCCCACCCCACCCCGCCCCGCCAGGCCAGCCGCCTCACCCAGCACTGAACCAGGAACTGGGCCTGCTGCCAGCCAGCCCACCCCACCCGTACCACAGCCCCTCACCCACCCAGCCCACCCCTCGGCGCCCGCCAGATATGGGAGGAGGCAGTAGTCTCCTGGTACTCACTGCCTCATGCTACCCTAGCCTAGATCACCCCCCTCACCTTCCTCTGTCAGGGGTCAGGGGGGAGAGGCCCAACCTTTCTACGGCAGCTGCCATACTGGCCTGAGCCCATGGCCCCCTCGACCCTGTCTCCTTGACCAGCAGCCATCCACCTCACGCCCACCACCAGCATGTGAAGCCACCTGCCCCCTTGGGATGGCACTGTCTCCCTCCTTCTGGAGCCAGGGCAAGGGGCGCCCCCTCCCCCCGCCAGGGGCAGGGTCTCTGTGCCTGCCTTACACTTCTGAGGCTGGATCACTGAGGCTGAAATTTCAATTAAGGAAGAGAAATAATTACTCTGGGGCTCCAGGCCTGCTCAAGTGGTGACAGGCCTCAATATCTGCTTCTCTGGAGTAGAAGGAGGTGGCTGGGGTCCCCCGCCCTGAAATCAGGCTGAGCCCAAGAAGGGCCCTGGACCCTTGCCCATGTTCAGCCTTGCAGCCCCCCTCCATCTGTCTGCTGCAATGAGGCCAGCCTCAGGTGTCCCCAAGGTAGGGGGATATGGGGTGGGGGGATGGAGGAAAGGTGCAGGCTTCTGGCAGAGGGGGCTGGGGAGCAAGCCTCAGCTGGCTTGACAAAATTGAATTAAATTAAATTTAACCATTCAGTCACTGCCTATCCCTGTGGTGAGCCTAGAGGCTGCCAAGACCCCACCAGAAGCAGGTAGGGACCCCAAGAGCAAGACTGGGCAGCTCTGGCCTCCTTCTGGTAGGATTCCAGCACAGGCCAGGGGTTGGTGGGGGTGGCAAAGGCTGCATTCTGAAAAGGCTCCTCAGAAACCCCCTCTGCAGCTCAGCAGGAGTGAGTCTGGGCAAGACCCTCCCCCGGGCCATCTGCAAAACAAGGACCACAGGTGGGGTCTCTGGGCCCCTGATACCCTCCCCTATTGCCTCTTCAAGTGGCCTTGAAACAGCCAGGCTGAGCTGTGACCCCCTCATCTTCAGAAAACTCCTTCCCTAGAAATGTCCCATCCTCAATCCCAAAATGTCCCTTCTCTGAGAATGACCTGTTTCCTCCCCAGAAATGCTTGATTTTAACCCAGAAATTCCCTAGCTCCAGAATGTTCCATTTCCAGAAATGCTCCATCTTATCTCCAGAAATATTCCCCCTCATCTTCAAATGTAATCCATTTCCAGAAATGCCAGTGGTCTACAGAGGCTCCACCCTAACTCCAAGAATGTTCCACTTCCAGAAATGCCACATCCCATCTCCAGAGATGTTGCATTTCAGCTCCAAAAATACCTCATCTTCAGAAGTGCCCTATTTTATTTCCAGAAATACTCCAGCATCATCTTCAAAAACACACCACTTCCAGAAGTATTCTAGTTTCTCTCTAGAAAGATTCCATTTCCAGAAATGTCCCATCTCTAGCAATGCTCAGAATCCAGAAAAGCCTCATCTTTACTCCTCAAAAATGCCCTCTCCCATCTCCAGAAATGTTCTCATTTCATCTTCAGAAATGCCCCTCCTCCAGAAATGCTTTTCATCTGTTCTCTAGAAACGTCCTCATCCTGTCTCCAGAAACACCATGTCTCATTTCTAAAAGCATTCCATTTCTGGAAATGTGCCAGCTTGTATCTGGAAGTGTGCATGGCATCTCCAGAAAGGTCTCTCCATCTGGTCCAGATGCTGCAGAAACACAAAGACCCACTTCCTTCTAGATCTCCTACAGAGAAGCTAAGCAGCGACTGGGCCTCCTCCCCGCCCATTCCTCTGTTCCTTGGGACCTGTCGGCCATCTGCTGGGCCTGCTCTTATCCCAGAGCAAGGACGAAGTCAAGAGCAGTGCTGGCAGGTGCCAAGGTCTCTGGGAGGGGGAGCATGAATGGTCAGGGTTTGGAATGACTGAGAGCCTCCCAGGACTCAGCACAGCTCCCTCCAGACACGTTCTAGCCACAAACACCTCCACTGGCCCAAGTGCACATACTCACAGTTCACAGTCAATATCCACACAGCCCAGAAATGTGCCCCCTCCTCCAGGGCCATATGCAATGCACACTCACAACATGCAAACCCACACTCAACCCTTGAAGCCCCACCCGCACAAGTACACACAGTGTACACAGATGCACGCACATAACACAGATACACAAACAAGTCCACTGTCACACATCACACACCCACACACACAATCACAGTCCCCCACATTCTTCAGGCCTCTCGTGGGCCAAGTTGAGAGGACACCTAGGGGTAGAAGCCCTGTCAGTCCCTCCAACCAGGCTGGGTTGGCAAGACAGGGCCACCTCAGAACTGCCGCCGAGAGATACACAGCCCTAGGCACTTTGTGCTTAGAAGGGACCACAAAAGAGAGGAAGGCACAGGTTGGGCATCTGCTTGCATACTTACCCACCTAAGATGTGGCACCCACTACCTCCTGGAGCAGCCCAGGCCACTTCTAGATCACTTCTGAATGACAGGAAGTGCCTCTTTGGGCCGGGCATGGTGGCTCACGCCTGTAATCCCAGCACTTTGGGAGGCTGAGGTGGGTGAATCACTTGAGGTCAGGAGTTCAAGACCAGCCTGATCAACATGGTGAAACCCCAACTCTAATAAAAATACAAAAAAAATTAGCTGGGCATGGTG
>NW_012101510.1:1914428-1926632 GCF_000951045.1 Mandrillus leucophaeus | reverse complement strand
AAAAGAAAAAAATAATAAAAATAAAAAAGTAAAATAAAAGAAAGTTCCTCTTTGGATGGAACGGAAACCTTTCTGTCACCTCTGTCCACACAAGCAAGTCCTGCTCTCTGGAGGTGCAAAGCCCATTTCCTGTTGAAATTTCAAACAGATTCTCTCCTCCCTGCCCCATGTCAGGTGGGAAAGGAAAGAGGGACAGCTGTTCCTGGGGAACGGGGCCTGGAAATAGCTTTGTGGAGGGCGAGCTGGTATCAGAACATGCAGATACACACACACTTAGATGTACAAACATGCAAGCACAGATATGTGCCCCCGTATGTGTCCAAGGAGCTCACACGCAGACACGCAGGCAGGCATGTAATACACCTAAACATGCTGAACTGCACATAAGGAAGCAGGTGATGGGCCCACTGGTCTGCACCAGGTCTGTCCCTGACACCTCTGCAGTGGAAATTCTTGGAGCCTTCAGGTGGGTGGGAGGGAAAAGGGGGTCTGTCTCCATGAACCCCATTCCCGGTGGGCTTGGTTAGCTCTGGTCTGCTCCCACAGGAGGATAATTACCATTTATTAAGCCTCCCAGTTTAGAATCAGCCACAATTAACTGGAACCTCCTTAACATCCCCTCAACTTTTTCTTTTTTTGAGACAAGGTCTCGCTCTGTCACCCAGGCTGGAGTGCAGTGGAACAATCTTGGCTCACGGCAGCCTTGACCTCCCAGGCTCAGGTGATCCTCCCACCTCAGCTGGGACTACAAGTACCCACCACCATGCCTGGCTAAATTAAAAAAAAAATTGTAGAGAGAGGGTCTCGCTATGTCAAGCCCCTTTTTTGGTCCTTGGGGGCTAAAGGCAGGTGTGAACAGCACTTGAACATGCCCTTCAGTTTGCCTTCTATGTGGACTCCTTTGTGTGACACCCCCCAACTAGCCAGCGCTTGACTAGAAACAAGGCTTCAATGTCTGTCCTCACGCATCCTCCTCAATCCCTCCCTGTGTCCCAGATGCTCATTTTCTCTCTGCCTAGACCTCTCTCCTCCAGGAACCAAGATCCTCACCCAAAAACGTGAGAAAAATAAACCGAGCAGTGGAAGACAAATCAGAATGGACACGTGGTCACAGGGCCCAAGATGGCCAGACCTTTGCATTGGGTGGTGAGGGGGCCCCAAGTCCCCCAGCCCCCAGGAGCAGCCAGGCCTTCTGCAGAGGCTTCTGCATTGGTATTCTCTGTCCCTCACAGCCCAAATTACACCGGCTCTCCTGGGACCCTTTTATTGCACATTGTCACTTCAGCAAAAGGTTATATACGAGAACATGGAAATCCCTCCCGCATGTTAACTAAAGGAGCATTTTTAAAAACGCACCAGAGGCCGGGCGCGGTGGCTCAAGCCTGTAATCCCAGCACTTTGGGAGGCCGAGACGGGCGGATCACGAGGTCAGGAGATCGAGACCATCCTGGCTAACACGTTGAAATCCCGTCTCTACTAAAAAAAAATACAAAAAACTAGCCGGGCGACGTGGCGGGCACCTGTAGTCCCAGCTACTCGGGAGGCTGAGGCAGGAGAACCTGGGAGGCGGAGCTTGCAGGGAGCTGAGATCCGGCCACTGCACTCCAGCCTGGGCGACAGAGCCAGACTCCGTCTCAAAAAAAAAAAAAAAAACAACAAAACAAAACAAAACAAAAAAAAACGCACCAGAGAAAGAAGCCCACCGAAGAGCCAATTTTTTCAGTGTCTTAGAGAGAACGAGCACTGGACTGGGAGTCAGGAGTCGGAGTTCTTGTCAGGGTCCTGCCCTTACTGGGACCTGGGGCATGCCATGTCACTTCCCTGAGATCCAGTGTTCTCATCTGCTGAAAATGAGAATAAAAGCACCCACAATGGTGCTCTATCAGGGATGCTGTGAGGGTCATCTGAATGCCTGGAATGAATGAATCATCTTATAGAACAAGCAGAATCTGATTGGTGTTAGTATTCAGGCTTTGCCAACCAAGTACTTAACAGGCAAGGAGAACACGGTATTATTCCCCAAGCGTTCTGCGTCCCTTCACACCTCCTTATCTTTCCCCACGCAGTGCCCCGCACCTGGTGCACCCTTTCTTTTTCTTTCTGGCCTGGAGTATTCTCAGAAAACACCAAGACCCAGTTTGGAATCAGTTTCTCGGTTTTGACATTTACTAGATGAGCTTCAAAGACATAATCTGCCTCAGATCAGGGAAAGCCAGGATGCCAGGGCAGGAACCCAGGTCTAAGCAGTGTGGCAAGCTCCAGAGTGCCAGGGCCCAGCTGGCACATGAGTGGGCACTGCAAGGAACCAGGTGACTCAGAAGGTGGCAGCCCCGTGGCAGCTCTGCCAATAGTGCCCTGTGGGTGTGTGGCCCTGCAATGCCGACCTGATTTTTTTTTTCAGGGAAGCAAAATGTAGAATTTGTATGTGAAATCCAATGTTATTGTTAAAACCCTGGGTTGGCCAAACAGCGCCCACCTGGGGGCATTGCCAGAGGACAACCTCTGGCCTGTGTGCTCAAGCCCTGGCCTCTCTGTGGAAGAGATGGCAGAGGAGGCAGCAGACTCTGCACAGGGCATGGGAGAGTGAGGGTCTTCCAGGCAGGGCCAAGGGGACAGGCAGGAGCAACAGCTGGGCAGCAGGACTGCACGAAGCAGGGTTAACTGGCGAGGAGAAGGCTGGCCACCGGGCAGCAGTAGCCTCTGGGCCTTGGTGTGCTCTTCTGTCAAATGGGGATGATAACAGAGCCCAGCTCCGGCAGGTGATGAGAGGAGTGCGCCAGGAGCTCCTGGCGTGAGAACAGGCTCAGTTGGGACCTGTAGGATGAATGAGGGAGGAAGAGATTCTTAAAGAAGTCTGCACACCCCAGGAGAACATAAGCCCTTTATAGAGATGCCCAAGGAAGGACGTCACCTGCCTGGCATCACACAGCAGGTAACTAAGTGAATGGCAGATCCAGTCACCACACTGTGACCCGTGATCCCATTCCCCTCCCCCAGACAGAAGGCCACAAACATGGGGAGCGTCCTGAGGAGTACTAAGAAGATCTTCCCTGCTCCAACCTGTTCCTGCTTCAGGCCTGTGGCCTGCCCGGGACTCCGCCATCAGACAGCCTCTGTCCGAGTTAAGCAGTGCCTTCTTCTCAGTAAGGAGGCCAACGCTCCCACCATAGCCCAGGGTTCGGCCGCAGGCTCACTTCTTACCAGCCATGGGCCTTGAACCACAGTTGCCAGACCTTTCCAAGCCTCAGCTTCTTCATCTGTAAAATGGGGATGGCAGGAATCTTTCACTGGCAAGGAAGGTCTGAAGACTGGAAACAGCAAAGTGCCCAGGGCTGGGCACCTAGGAGGCCTCACCGAGAAGAAGCTCTGAACGCGACAGTTCCAGGTATCATTCTTATTTCCCCCGCCGCCGCCTCCCTCAGCGATCCTCCTCCAGCCTGCACCAGGCTCTGAGAACAGGCTCTGGGCACTGTTCCTCTCCGTGCTGAGCTTTCTTTCAGGGAATTATAATCTGCTGAGCTTTAATTATCAGTCCCCCAGGACCATCACCTACTTCCCCAGCCGAGACTGAACAGTCCCTCCCAGTGCACAGCTCACAGGGGATGCAGGGCTAGGCTGAGCTGCTCTGGGCTTAGGCAAGAGCTTGGGGAGATGGTCAGGTCCCTGCTTCCCTCTAGACCAGAGTTCCAGGCCTGCACAGCAGCTCCAGGAGGAGGGAGGCTGCTCTCATCCAGCCCACGCCCCAGAGGACTCAGGAGTTCCCAGGGAGGAAACTGAGGCCCCACTCAGGTCCTCTTCTGATCCTCTTGAGCCTCTCCTCATCGTCCCTGTGTGTTCCCACTGCTGAGACTTAGCTCCAGCCAAGCTCTCTGTCCAGAGCACCCGTCTTTTCCTACTGCCTTCAAGATAAAACTCTTCAAGCAGTCAAGGCCCAGACTCCTTTGTGGCCTCAGTCCCTGCCTCTGCCTCTCCAATCCCACCTGCTTGCCACCCACACCCCCGGGCCTCTGGCATGCTCTGTCCTGCAGCCAACATCCTTCCTTCTGCAGCAAAATGCTTGCTCTTGGAGACCCAGTCCCTGTCCCTTTGGGTGCCTTGGCCAGGGCATCTCGGCCAGACCCTTGGGGCTATCAGCAGATCCTGTGAAAGGACTGAAGAGAATGAAACACAGCCTGTAAACGAGGCATGAATCAGATGTGCAGGACAGGCCTGGCCGCCGGGCGCCCCAAGCACAGGGTCAGGCTGACCTGGTTCAGGCTGGTCCCAACATCCTGTGTGTATGGCCCCTCTGCTCCCACGTCCTCACCTTTAGGAGGGCTACCAAGGGCTAGGTGGGTATGAGAAGCACACCAGGTTGGCACCATGCCTGGCATCTGGCAGTTCCCAGGGCCCTGCAGAGCTTGCCTCCTTGGGCATCGCCTGCCCTGCTGCCTAGAAAGGGCTCTCGCTCAGCCACTCAGGGGCTCTGGCCCAAGGTCCCAGACTGCGAGTGGGCCCAGAGTAAGGCCCCTGTGGCTGGGACACCCACAGCAGAGTGGCACTGGCGAAGCCTCTCTCTCTGCCCCATGCCGCCCTTGGAAAGGTCTGCTCCAGCCTACCCTCCTGGGTCAACAAAGTCTCATCCTGTGCCTCGGTCCCCCAGTCTGGTGACAGCACCTCATATGACACCCCAGCCCTGGCAGGGCCTCACTGGCCTAGACTTGGGCAGGGGAGCTCCCCTCTGGGAGCCCCAGCTTTGCCATCCCTGCCCCACTTGTATTACAGGATGGTCGTAGTGACCACTGGGCAGCAGCAATGAAGCCAGGAGGCTGCACTAGTGGCCCCGGGTCTGAATCTCCTCGTAGGGGCGCTGCTGAATTAGGTGACAACACATACAGACCAGGAAGTATCATGTCAACATCTGAATCCTGGTCCTGAGACAGTGGGCAACAGGCGCCGCGGGCTGCATTCCCATGGCTGCCCTGGCAGAGCTGAGCTACTGCGCCCCGTGAGGGCCAGGCAGCCACCACATCCTCATCAGCGCTGCCTGTCTGGCCCTGCGGGGTCTAGGGGTGGGTGGCCCCTGCATTATGCAAACATGAGTTCATCTTCTGATCACTCCTCCAAGTAACACGTTTGCATTTTAAGCAGGGCCTTCCATGCTCTGACCTCGGCAGTGACTAACGGAAGCATTTCAAGCCCTGGGAAGGGCAGGAAAGGGATATTTAGCAGGAAGGCAGATACCAACATCACAAAAACTGCTCCTGAAAGGTGGCATCTTGCAGGGATGGCCCAGCACAGGCAGGGTCTCTCTGCCCGCTTCAGTGCAAAGGGTTTTTTGTGGAATGAGTGAACATCTGCCTGCCTCTCTCCCAGTTCTGCCTTAGGGAACAGGTGGATGCTGACTTCCTGTTCTGCCCGCCCCTCTGATCCCTCATGATACTGTTTCTGGCTCCTGCTAAGATGTGGGACCAGGTTCGGCAAATCTCACTAGGACCTACCCCAGCAGAAATATCTCTTCCTTCTCCCACTCTACCTTTGATAACATAGCTTCAGGTGGGTCCAATGAGCATCTTTGCCCCCTAGAGGCTCATGTGGAGATGACAGTCACCTGAGCCCCAGACTGTCTCCTAGAAAGCACTGAAATGTGACAGTGTGTGTCCCTCCCCAGAAGCCAGCAAACCCAAGGCCCCTGCTACGGCAACACACAAGTGCCCTGAACGGACGGACAGGTGCACAAATGCACAAATGAGTCCCTGTGTGTGTTCCAGGGCTGCCAGGCACTTGAACAAACTTGACCTGGTTTTCCTTACTCTCTTGTCAGTCCTCTCCGGAAAAAGCTATGATCCCCATTATACAAAGGGGAAACTGAGGCTCAAAGAAGCAGAAAAAGCCCCCTCTCATGGCCAGCGATCTCACTTGCTTCTGGTGTGGCCAAGCCACAGTGGGTCTCCTCCTCTCAGAGAAGCTGGGCTCAGGAAACGTACAGGAGGCACATGGGTGGGTGGGAGTTGGCAGAGGTATGGCAGCAGGCAGGTCCCACAAGGGCTGAGATCTGTCACACTTGTGAACCCCGCAACACCTGATGCTGGGGTGGAGGTGGAGGGTCGCCTGGTTTATTGTTATTACCACTCCTTTCTACCACCGTAGTCCTTACAGGGCTTACAGCAGACAGATAACCAGACAAGGCCCGGCGTGACTAGGCCCAGACTCCTTCCAGAAAAGGCGTGGCACAGGTACCCAGCAGTGTGGATACAGTGTCTTGAGCCTCACGGGGCACCTGTGGCTGGTCTGCCGTGAAACCATGAGCCAGTGTGGGGGAGGAGCGAAGTGGGGAGAGGCAGGCCTTGCCCAGGTTGGCAAAGGTGACCTGAGTCAGCCCAGGGCTGCTCCAGGCTAGTGAGTCACCCAGCTCCCCACGTGAATGGACATCACAGCCTCCCAGCCCTGTGCTGCTCGGACCCAGAAAGGAACCACCTCAGGGGTGCCATGGAGAAGGTCTTGTCATTGTGGGCCCCAGTTTCCCATGGGTCCTGCAGAGGTAGGGGCTCATGGTGGGAATCTGGGGGCAGCTAGGAGCTATGAAGGGCATCTGGGCCTTGGGGTCAGAGGACTGGGTTCAATCTGGGGTTTCTAACTCCTGGCTGCATGACCTCAAGCACATCACTTCTTTGTAAAACTGGAACCACAAGCGCTGACTTGCAGGATCTGTGCAAACAACAAGCTCAGTGCCTGGCATATGAGTGGAGATCCATGGGGTTGGGTGGCTGCCACCCACTCCTGGGATCTCAGAGACCACCACCAGAAGAGAGTCCCTAAAATTAAAAGGAGAAGCTCCAATCAGACTTGGGCACGTGCCCCTAAACACCTTCCCACTTGACTCCCCCAGCCTGTGCTCCCCGCCGTGGGCTGCGGCTCCACCTGGCTGTGCCCTGCCATTGGACCCTACCCCATTTTGCATCCTCTGCTCTAAGCCTCTTCCTTTCCCTGGCTGGGGGATGTGAGCAGGAATGGCTCAATCAGGATATAATCGTTTTTAATTAACGTGCGGATCATTTCACAGGCTGATCTCCTTGGAGACCAGAGGGAAGACGGTCTTTTAAGATTTTCTTTTGCCTACCTCAACCCCACCCCTCCCTGTTGAAGGCCTTCCCCCCGCTTCACCCACCCAGCCACAACCTTGAAGCAGCACAAAAGCCTGATGCCTGGATCCCTCCTGGGGCCATTAGGAGGAAACAGTGTGCTCACACACAGACATGCACACACATGCACGCGCACGCACACACACACGACCGAGCTCGGGGGCACCCTCCCCTCCCCCCAGAAATGCACAAATGGGATCAGAGACTGACACCACAGAGGGGACACACACACAGAGGCACGCATGCACAACACATGCCCAAGCTGGAAGGCACACAAACCCCTTAAGAAATGCACAAACAGGATCACAGATGTGCACACATACACAAACACACCACAAAAACAGAGGCACCCACAGGCACACCACACACACAGACGTGCACACACAGACGCACATGTCCCTGGGGGCGCATCCAAGCACAGAGATACACCGCAGAAATGTCCAAATGCTCACACTCATGGCAGGTTTCTCTCAACCTGGATGGTTGGTGTACTGCAGGGGAGGGGGAAGAAAGTCCCTGTCCTCTGATGGGGAGTCAGAGCCACAATTACCCTGTCCCCCACAAGCAGCCCTAAAGCCTCTCCCCTGGGGTGTCCTACCACCTGCCCCACGAGGGACCTAGTGAAATAGGGAAGCCACCACCTCCAGGCCTTGCCTTCTTGACACCCACCGGCCAGACCTTCCCACCTCTGGCCCCCAAACAGCTGTTCCACTGGGCCCTGCACAGCCCACCCGGATGGCCAGCCTGACACCCGCACTGGGAGTGATGCCACCCAGCCACTTCCCTGGGTGCCCCATGAAGCCTTCAAGATGAGGGGGCTTTCTCTCTTTTTTCTTCATTTCACTTACATCTTTTTTTCTTTTCCTTTTTTATCCTCCCCCCATTTTCTTCCTTCCAACTCCCTTCCCGCTTTTCTAATCCCTTGCTTTCTCTCCTACTGCCTCTGCTTACACTCTTTCTTCTCTCTTACTTTCTCTCTCCTTCTCTTCTCCCCAGGGGGTCTCCTGGGGTGAATCTCAGGCCAGAGATTTTAAGGTATACCCCATCCCCCACATCACTCCTTCATACCACATATCTGTGCCAACACCTGCCTCTGCTCCTGAACAGATCCAAGGTTAGGTCTATGACAAGTAAACTGAGGAATGGGGCAGGGACTCAACCACTAGGGTCCCCAGACACCTACAGTCCCACCCCTTCACTGCATCTGCTTTGGATCCTCAGTTTTTTGTCTGGAGAATGGGATGGCAAAGAGGAAGGGGCACTGTGGTGGGTAGGTGGGGCGAGCAACAAGGAGCCTGTGGCCACCAAATCCTGTGAACATACCCAGTTGGGGGTGGCCTAGGAGGGCCGAGAAGCCTGTCTGGGGCTCCAGCTGGCGGCACCAGGGGTAAGCTTGGGGTCTCAGTCCCCCCATCTGTGAAATGGGCAGCCTTAAAGACCTGAGGAATCTTTTCAGATGCGAAAACCAACATGGCAAATCAGTAGCTGGGTCTTCACTGCTGCAGAGCCCAGCAACTGCTGTGTGACCTTGGGACTTGCTTCCCCTCTCTGGGCTCTGGCTTCCTCTTCTGTCAAAGGAGGGAGGTCAGATAGGTGATTCATTGCCAAGGCTCTTTTCGGCTCTGGTGGAAGATTCTAGATTGTGGGGAAGGAAAAATAGTGTCCCACTTATCCAGGGAAAACTAGAGAAGCCGTTTCTCCCACTGCAGGCAGTCGGAGCCTTCAGCATCAGCAGCGGCATTTTGAGCAAATCATTTTAAATATCAAGAAAAGCTCTCTATACAAAATATATCCACTACATCATTCATCAGGAACATCCAGAATGTTGGACAAAAGGGGAATATTAAGTAAATTATGGTACATCCACTTGATTGGAAAAGCCTGAAGACATTAACCATGGTGTTTATGAAGCACTGGTTACAAAACAGGAAAAGGCTCACATTATGCCGGCAAAGAAAGCAGGATATACATCTGAATATAGAGAATGACGACAAAGTCTTTAAAAAACAAACCAACCACGGAGTCGAAAAGCACTGGGAAGAACTACATCAAAATACTAACATTGTCAGAGCCCGCTAAGACTGTCAATAACCTTATTTTTCTCTTTTTTTTTTTCAGCATTTCTCTGAATGCTATTTTACAATATATATTTCAAAAAGATTTAAAAAAATACACAAAGGCTAGATGCTTCCAATTGAGAAACTTTCCCTTTTCATTCATTCATCACTGATTCATTCACTCCTGTGTTTGGCTGGACAAACACAGGACACTGTGAGTGTCTGCTGTGTGCCAGGCCCTGGGGGCTCCAAGGAAGAGAGGAAGAAAAAGGTTCTTGAAAATGGAAACTCGAGGTCTGGGGAAGGGAAGGCAGCCCTACAAATAAGGGGGTTGTGCCACGGGGCATGAGCAGCATTGAATCCCTGCTGGTTTCAGTCCTGTCTCC
This sequence comes from Mandrillus leucophaeus, assembly GCF_000951045.1. Taxonomy (NCBI): domain Eukaryota; kingdom Metazoa; phylum Chordata; class Mammalia; order Primates; family Cercopithecidae; genus Mandrillus; species Mandrillus leucophaeus. The sequence goes on along the minus strand of NW_012101510.1, from coordinate 1,917,068 downwards.
CAGAGCCTCACCCAGGCCTCCCTCAGCCGCTAGGGTCTCCAGGTCCAACCTATGGGTCAGACACCCACCCTTAATGGCCAGGCCTGCAGCTGAGTGGGTGGGCGGGAAGGGTGGGGGTGGGGAGCAGGGCAAAGGCTTGCTCAGGAGCCTGGGCCAAGGGTAGAAGGGCCTCTCCCTTCCCTCTATCCCAGACCCATGGCGACTTCCCTTCCAGTTCCCCGATGGCCCTGGCTTGTAACCCCTCTTCCCTCCGGGCCAAAAGGCCACTGCCTTGCTGCCTGACCCTCTCTGGGCTCTGATTTCCGCCTCCCACAAGGTCCCTGAACAAGGCACCACCCAGCTGGGTCCTGTCAGGCTTTGAAGGGGGAGTCCAGAGTCTAGAATCTGCTAGCTCCAGTCAGCCGGTGTCATGCTGTTAGCATGTCAGAGGGTCCAACAATGTTTTCCTGCTGTGTGGGGGCTGACAGATTTCTGGGGGAGGGTTAACTCTCTCTATTCCTGGACCATGAGACAGAACAGCCTGAAAACAGTCTAGCTGCCCCCCTCCCTCTCAAAAGGTGCCTCCCCTCTCCCCCAGGAATCCTCATTTTAAGTAGGGAGAGGAATTGCCTTCACCTGCCTGGGTGTCTCTGGACCTGGCTCTCCAACCCAGGAAGAAAAAGGGGAGGGGGCACCTTGATCGCCTGGCTGCTTGCCTGGGAATCCAATTAAGGCTGATTTCCACGGGCTCTCCACTCCTCAATGCCAGTCCAGCTAGCCCTTCGCTCTTCCACGTCTCCCCTTCCTCTGCATCCCCCGATGGAGCAAAAGAATCTGGGGGCTTTTGAGTGCCAGGAAGCCTCTGACCCGGTGGTCCCCCCTTGGACTGAGTCCCTGCCTCAGGACTGCGGTCCCCAGAAATTTTCTGGGCTAGCATTTCCTTCCCATGGCCGCAGTGGGAAAGGAGAAGTTCCCACCACTCTCCTCCCCCTTCATCCTCCCCTCCTCCCGGCCCTGAGGGAGGGGGCGAGGCGTCCGGATCTCCGGGTCATCGGAGCAGCGTCTGCTGAGGATCGCAGGAGACAAACACTTCGTCACACAAGCACAGCACCCTCGGGATCACCTCTTTCAGACCGCATTGTACCGGAGGGGAGGAGGCTGAGGTTGGAGGGGCCCTCGACGTGCCTAAAGTCACCAGCCAATCGCCAAGCCCAAGAGGGGCTGCCATCCACGACCCCCGGCCGCGAACCCAAGCCTCTCGCCTTCGCCGCGCACACCCCCCAACACCCCCTCCCTGCCCCGGCGCCATCCCAAGTCGACATCTCTAACCCAAACAAGCCCCTCCCCCGGGAGCCCCCTCCCCCCCGCCCAAGGCCCAGGGTCAGCAGCCCCAGGAGGGACCTCCTCCCCACCCCACTCCCCCACGGCAGAGGTGCGAGATTTCATTGTCAGCCTGGCCACTCGACCGCGCGTGAGGCTGGGGCGCAGGGCGGGGGGCACCACTGGGCAGGCTCTCGTGCGGGGAGTGGGGAGGGGTCTCCAGGGGAAGTGTTTGAAGCCGCTCCTGCAGCGCTGTCCATATCCGGAAGCCGCCGGGGAAGGGAGGAAGGCGGGGGTGGGGAGAGCGCGACCTTAAGCGCTGGCGGGCGGCGAGGAGGGGCCGCAGCGGCCCGAGGAAGCGCCTGGAGGCGTCAGGGGCGCTGAGTCCCCAGGGAGGCCGCGCTCCCGGGAAGTTTCCCACCGGTTGCCCGGAGCAGGATCGGGCGCGCGGATCGCCCTCCCCGGTCGGACCAGCTTCGGGGCGCAGATTGAGAACTTGAACAGAACTCCTTCCTTCTCTGGCATCTCTCGCCTCCCCATCCGCGGCCACCAGCCCCGCCATCTCAGCCCCATGCCTTCCGCCAATACCACAGTCGCCAAGACCGCTCACCAATGCTTTGTGGAGGAAAGGGGAGGGGGGAATCCCCAGCACAACCAAACTGCGGCCAAAAGCGGCCAAAAAAAAAAAAAGAAAAAAAAAAAAAGGAAGTAAAATTCCTTCTCCTGAGACCGATTCCCTCAACCAGCGTGGAAAACCCCCAGACAGGCAAATCCGCAACTCCAGCCAAGATCCCGGCGCAGCGGGAGGGGTGTCCGCGGCGGGCGGCGACCCCAGCCTGCAGCCCCGGGCTCGGGGCAGGTCTGCGCGCGGCGGTGGGCCCGGGGCTCGGGGAGTCCTGGCGCCCACAGCGGCCCGCCGAAGACACAAAGCTCCGCCGCCAACAATACCTGCGGGCTCCTCCTGGGTCTCCCGGGCGCCGGCGCTGCGCGTCTCGCCGTCTCCCTTTCCCCCGCCGTCTCTCTCCTCCTCTCGCGCACGCTCTCCCTCTCGCCTCTTCCAGAACGCGGTGACCAGATGAGATCCTTGGGAGAAACAAATGTGAGCGCTCGCACGATTCCTTTCTCTCGCCAGCCGCTCGCAGCGGCCCCAGGCTCGCTCCTCTCCCTCGCGCTCCCGCGCGCGCCGCGCCTCTCGCACCCCGCGTTTCCTTCTTAGCAGCCCCTGCGAGCGCCCTCAGTAGCCATTATTCACAGGCCGCCGGGGGACAGGAGGTAATTAGAGACGGCCCCGTGGCCGCATCCACTCGGTAAGCGCGGTGCTGGCGCGGGGCGCGCGCGGGG
>NW_012101510.1:1891688-1914107 GCF_000951045.1 Mandrillus leucophaeus | reverse complement strand
CGGGCGTGTGTGTGTGTCAAAGAGAGGAGGGGAGGGAGGGAACGCTTTAATATTTTTCTAGTGACTTACGAGCCTGCGGGTGAGGTCTTGGCTGTGCGTTTAGGTCCGTGTATCAGTGTGGCTGTATATTTCTGGTCTGTCCTACGAGTGAATGTCACGGGGCTTGGAGGGAGGGGGGTCTGGATACAAGCTTGTGAATGTGTTTCTGGGTCTCGGCGGGACTGAATGATGCGGCGCTGCGTGGGGTTGTGTGTCTGTGCGATTGTTTATAGGGGGGTTGTGCGACTCCGTGAGGTACTGCGTGGGTGGGATTGCGCCTGTGTGCGGTTGTGTGTGTATGGGATTGTGCCTGCGTGGGGCTGAGTGTCCGGAGGACAGTTGTGTGGCCGTGTGGGTCTGTTTGCGAGTGGGCTTGTGGGTGTGTGGGGCTGCACATGTAGGGGCAGTGCGCCTGTGCGGGGCTTTGGGTTAACGAAAAGGGCTGTGGTATCTGCGGGCGGTCGTGTGTGTGGTTGGATCTGCGTGGGGTCTGAAGCCTGGCGGGTGGGGGTTAGTCCTGCTGGCGTCGGGGATCGCACCGCGGCAGAAGAGCCGCTTAAGGCGCGAACAGGCAGCGCCGGGGTCGCGGCGCAGCGCGACGTGTAGTAGCGGTGGGGCGTAGAGAGAAGGCGGAGAAGAGGGGGGCCTTCATCGCGCACCTCCCCTCGCCGCATCAGAGACGCAGCTTGGAGATCCTGCCACTTGCCGGCCCCGCGGTCCTAGAGGCACAGGGTTTGGGGGACCCTCCCCAGCTGGGGGAGATGCCTACGGGCCGGGAACGCAGTGAGAACTGACTCGATGATCCCGGGGCAGCACAGAAGCACGCGGCAAGGACCGCCCGGAGAGGTGGGTCGCGGCCCGGAGACAGCCGAGAACTAGGCCGAGACAAAGAAGAGCGGGACCGGGGACCTTGGGGCCAAACCGCGCCTCTAGGTTCCCCGGCGGCCGAAGGGAGTGCGCTCGAGGCCGGCGCGTGGAGCCTGGCGGCGGTGGCTCAGGCCCCTCTTCTCTGTAGTCCCAGCAGCAGATCCAGAGCCCTGGGGGCACGTAATTACGCACCCCCGGGCAGGGCCGCGGTGAGGGGGGTTCTGAGTGCAGCTGGCGGGCACCGAGCCCTGGGGCTGTGATTGAGCGCTCAGCTGGCCCGCCCCTCTCCCGGCCGCTCACCGCCCACGCAGTCATTCATTCATTCATCCATCTATCCGTCGCTGCATCCACCCACCTTTCTATCCATCCACGTGTCCATCCATCTACCGGATTTACTGCACCAGGGATCACACAGATGTGTCAGCCCTGGCTAGTCCTACCACTTTCTCCCGCTGGCCAGTGAGTCTGTCTGTCTCATTCTCCTGGGCCTCCACCTCCACTTCCTCCTACTCAGGTCTCTCTGCTCTGGCAGGAGCATACCGACCACCTGTCACACTTGGGTTTTGCTGTTCAGTGATGTCCCAATCTCCCCCCTCCACCTACTAAACCCCCACCTTGCCCATACTAAAGTCTCCATACATCCTACACCCAACCCTGCCCATCATTACCTGCCAGATGGGCCTCGGGCACCTTTTTTCTGGCATTCCCTGAAGCCTGGTAGCAGGCCTCCCTACCAGAAATGAATCCCTAAGGTCCTGGGCAGCCCCGCCCTGCTCTGGGCTCCCCATATTTAAAATGTCAGGCTGCTTAGTCTCTGTCTTCAGTATCTGTCTTGGGGACTAGGGTCACTCAGTCCTGAGGCTGCTGGATGAACAAGGAGATGTGCATTGTGTATACCATTAAGGTGGCAATGGAAAAGCCCAAATGCCTGCTGGGGATCACCAACCTGGCTGGAATGTTTTCCCTCCCCTCCCCAGTTTCTGAGTGATGAGGAAGAGAGAGTTCCCCAGGTGGCTGATGACAGCCCACACAATCAGGCCCCCACCACCTCCTGCCCTCAGTCCCGCCTGTTGCCCCACTCACCACGTTGCCCCTTGCCATTCCTGAATTCACCAGGCACACTCTCACCTTAGGGCCTTTGCACTTGTTGATCCGTCTGCCTGGAATGCTGTTCCCCACCTTCTAATATACCATGTAATTTACATATTTATGTATCTGGTGGGTATTTTTGTCTGTTTGTTCCTTTGGAATGGTTCCTGGTACACATTCCATAAGCACTTGTTCAATGAATGAGTTAGTGAATGCATGAAAGAATGAGGTTAAACCAAGCCCTCCTCCCATAAGCCTGACCAAGCCCAGGGTTTCTCTTCTTTGAGCCAATAGTTCCACTGGAGAAAATGGGGGTGGAGGTGGAAGATGAAGAACATCAGGGCCAGGACACGTCCTAAGACTCACCTGACATCGCTCAGTGAGTACCCTTCACAGATTCCAGGTCGCTCAGTGAGAAGCCTTCACGGATTCCAGATTCTGGGGATGGGTGTAGAGGGATGGGATGGTGGTGGATGGCTTGTCTCAAAAAAGGGCAGAGCCTGTCATTTGTTCCAGGGGCTTCTCTTGTTCCCTGGCTCCCTGGGGACTCCCTGGAGCTCCTGGGGCAGTGGTACAGAGGGGTAGTGATTCAGCAGGGCTGCCATTCACATCTGCCAAAGGGTGATGGAAACCACAACCTGGCCAGGGCCCTTCCACAAGTGGTATCATGGAGAGTCACAAGACAGTACCCCAAGGTCAGGATCTGACCATCCCCTAGAGGAGAAACCCAGGCTGAGAGCTTGCAAAGAACTTGTCAAGACCACAGCCACACAATTGGATCCCATCCGACTCTCAATTTCAAGATTCCTTGCTCACCTCCACCAAGCATAGTGCATGGCGTGTGGCAGTGCAGCAGCTTAATATGGATCAAATGAATGGCGTGGCAACCTCACAATTCAAACCTAAGTGTGCATGAACCCCAAAGTCTTGCTTACTCCATCAGACCCTACTGGCAGGATTCCATGGGATCATGGTGCCAGCACCCAGCACTCAAATGTTGCTGGAACACCAGCAGAGGAGGCTGCCTGGCTGGCAGGCTTCCTGCTCCCTAGGTTGTGACTTCACCTTTCACCAAGAGTCTGCCCCAAGGGAATTGGGATCCTCCCTCGCTGGGTTGGTAGTGGTGCTCACAGGTTTAAAGGGCCCAGTCCTTCCTGGTGAGGTGTGACTGTGTTCTGGAGAACCTAGGTCTGGACAGGTCAGCCCTTTTGTTTGCCAAGCACTATCTCAATAGCTGCTTTCATGCAAGTGTGTGTCCAGACGCCATTCCAGAGCTAAATAATAAACAGGAGCTGTTGACCAGAGAGGCAGGGTGGGTAGAGGGCTGGGGACTCTAAGCAGGGTCCTAGGGAATGCAGGCAATGGAGCCAGCCAAGGACAAGGCTCGCTGACATGCCCCCAGGGACACCCAGGTGGAAACAAGGGAGAGGGAGGCCCACCAGGCCAGGCTGGTACACTACAACCCAGAAGTCGTATTCAAGCTTAGCCCTGGTCTGGTAAGCCCCACGCTGGAAGCCTGCAGGCCTGAGGTCAGATGTGGGCCAGGTTTTAACATCGATTCCACATATGTTTATTGAGTAGTGGGGCAGCAACTTCAAATCTCTATGTATCTCCCCCCTACCCCGTCAGTCAGCCTCATTTCAGAGACTGGATCACTGAGGTCCAGGAAATGCACTTGCCCCCAGTCACGTAACTTGAAGGTGGCAGAACTATGCATACATTGGCTTGGTACATATTAACTAAGCACCTACTGGACGCCAGGTTCCATTCTAGGAATGAGACAAAGCTTTCGTTCTAGTCTTGACAGACAAGAAACAGAATGAATACGTAAATAGTGTAGTATGTTACCTTAGGTGAAGCATGCTATGGAAAAATAAATAAAGCCAAGGAAGGGGACTGGGAGCATCTGCAGGAGCTGTTTTTCTACACTGAGTGGTCAGAGCTCATACTTAAGAGCATTTGAGAACACACTTGACAGATGAAGGTAGTGAGGCATGCAGCTGTCTGGGGGCAAAGCTGTGCAGGCAGAAGGAAGAACAAGTGCAAAGGCCCTGAGACAGCAGCCAGGCTGGGATTTTCAAGGAATGGCCAAGAGGCTAGTGTGGCTTGAGGGGAATGAGCGGAAAGAGATGGGGGCAGAGAGGGGACAGGGGGCCACACCTACAGGGGCTTGCACACACACCACTGCAGGGACTTTGGCTCTTAGACTGAATGAGGTGAGGCGCTTCTGCAGTGTTTTGAGCAGGGGTGGGACACGCTCTCCCTTGGGTGGTCAGTTTCTCCCTGTGAAGAGAGCAGATGTGAGGGCAGGAGCAGAGAAGCCTGCATCCTGCACTAGTCCAGGTGGGTAATGATGAAGCCTGGCCAGGGTGGGGCCGAAAAGAAGGGGTCAGATTTTGGATTTATTTTGAAGGCAGGGTTAGCAGGATTCACTGACGTATTTTGCCTGAGCAACTTGCAAGAAGGATGGTTACGGCTGCTGGGATCTGCCATTCATGCTAGTGGGGCTGGTGGGAGAGCAAATGCCTCAGGAAGGAACCCTGCCCCTCCTCAGCCTCCACTGTGCCTGCCCGAACACATTCATGCACTTCGTGCCAATGTGGTAGCTTAGAAAACTGCTGAAGAGGCCCCATTTTTAATGACTGTACCAGGAGCTGTGCCCTCTCCGAGTCAGCAGGGGGTCATGTACCCCAGTCACCTTCCCAGTTTCCCAGCCTTAATATCCCCTTTTTATGAGCATGTTGATCCAGGTCTGCAGCTGCCAGCCCTCTTGCCCCCATGGGTCCAGTTTTGTCTCCCAGACCAATTGCCCACAAATACCTCTTTTGGTATACATTTATGGAACCCACCATGTTCCAGGCGTTGTCCAGGGCACTGTGGGACAGCAGGGAACAGAACAGACATCCCTGCCCGTGTGGGGCTGGCATGGTCCTTCAACAACTACAGCCCTGTTCCCTTTTCTCCCCATCAAAACCCTCTAATGCCAAGCACTTCCTGAGCAAGCTGGGGCTACCATGTGGAACTGAGAGCAAAACACTCGAGAAAATGCTTTTCTTTGAAAGCAAAGAGCTTGATATTTTAGCTGATGGGGGTGGGGAGCATCGGGAGTATAGAGATCCAAGTTCTCTTACATTTTTGGAACATTTTCAAATAGTTTTTGTTCCCCTCAGTGTTCCCCACTCCCCTGATTGCAGGATGGAGGCTGATCTGGCCCACCCACCCTGACCCATGCAGGTTCTGGCTGGAGTGACCGCAGAAGGCTTGCCTTGGTGGCCACCTCCCCACCAAGGGAAGGGGGCGGGAGGGAGCACATCTCAGTCTCTGCCCTGGTCTGGGGTCTGCACAGGAATGCTGGTGTTGGGCCAAGACTGAGGCGTCTTCTGCCTGCCTCTGATCTGAAGGACCTTTGATCTCTTCTGTCTGTAGTTTTCCCTGCCATCTGTGTGTCTGTCCATCCTTCCCTACTTGACTGCAACAGGCCACCAGCTGAGGTCAGTGCAGCTTCAGGCTCAAACAGGGCAGAATCCGAGCCTAAGCCCCCTCGACCCCCACTGCGGACCCTTCACTGGACATGGGCTCCAGGAAGATGGCCCCGCCTGCAGGCCTGTGGCTGCACCTCCACGCAGCCTCCTTCTCCTGAGGCATCCAGACTATGGGTATTCATCTTCCTTCCTCAGCGCCAGCGTCTGAGTGAAGTCAAAGCTGCTGAACTTGAAAGAGGCAAGGCCCTGGGGTTCAGAGAACCCAGGTGGGGGGCAGGAGGCTGGCTGGGGAAAAGAGAGGACTAGGCAGCTGCAAAGGGAGACAGATTGGGGGCTGGGGAGGATGACAACAGATGAAGGACAGGGGAAAGAAAGGCAGGAGGAGAGAGAGGGAGGGTTACAGAGCCACAGGGCCAGGGACCAGAGGGTGCCTAAGGAGAGGCACTGAGAGGCAGGTAGGGGTCTTCTCCCAGCCTCACTTGGGAAGCACTGCCCTGCTCACCCTGGCACGGTCCTTGGCAACCTTTGTTCCTGGCTACAATGAAGCCACACACTCTGGACACATCGGGCTGGCTGGGGTTCGCTGCCATGGCCATAGGAACAGCTGGGCACAGGCCTGCTTGGTAGCAGGACCCACAGGTGCCTTCTTGCCCCTGCCCCTTGTTCCCAGGGCTCAAACCTACCCCTGGGCCAGGGAGCCACCAAAGGGCTTGGGGCAGTGGTGTGGCTGAGGCCTAACCTGTGGTCTGTGCCATACAGACTGATCTGCAACTGCAGCCACAGACTGACCCTTAGCCATGGCAGCAGCCACATTCTGACTCTTGACCCTGGTCGCTGTGATCCCTCCCCAGTCCCAGCAACAGACTGACTCCCAGCCTCTTCCACAAATGGACTTCTGACCTCAGGCACAGGCCTCAGCCACAGACATCTAGCTGCTGCTATAGACAGACCTCTGAGCCTGCCACAGCCTGAGCCTCAGTCCTGACGCGGGTGGGGTCCCCCGGTGGTGGGCATCCCGTGGGCACATTCCACCAGGCCGCCCAGGGACATCGGGATGGGGCCGTTCCATGCCATCCCACCCTGAGGTGAGTGGCAACATCAACCCCACCAGTACCCCACGCTAAACCCACGGGGCTGTGGTGACCACAGCAGAGTCCAGCAGCACCACACAGGAGGCCCCTCCATCCTGCCCTGGGCCAGCGTGTGCAGGCCAGACACACACGCAGACACCCCCAACACAAAACACACCCAGAGTCAGACAGAATCACACAGTTACCTCATACGCAGCCCCCAGACCCTCCATACAATGTGCACCCAGACACACAGGCACTACACACATGAATAGACACGAAACCACACACACATGCACACAGACATGTGTGTGCACACACACAGAACCCTGTCCCCCGCTCAAGCAGGGCACACACATCCAGAAACATGGGTACATACATCTGTGTGTATACACACACAATCATACAGACACACACATACCTACATGCAGAGATGTATACACATATACACATGTATACATATAAATGACACATGCACATGCAAGAACATGCTGCATTTCTCTATGTAGAAGTCCACACACACCCAAGTGTCAGTCACCTGCCTTCACACGTCTTTTGTTCCCTGGCCTCAGGGCTCATGGGTATCTCCGGGTGGCTTAACCACTCCACAAGTGACCCCTCCAGCCCCTTCCCAACTCAGCTCAGAGCTCCATGGGCTTCTGCCCTCCCTGGACTTGATGGCAGCAGGGATGCTGCCTCCAGTCTTTCTCCTGGCCCCAGTTGGGTGAAGACCTCTCAAGTCCCCTGACTTTGTCCTGACTGGTGGCTGCAGCTCCTGCCTAGACTCAAGCTGGCTATGACATGCCCTTACGTCTTTGGCATGACTTGGACAACTCCTTCTGTGCTAAGGGAAACCCATTTCCCCACCACAGTTTGTCATCTGCGAAATGGGTAACAGCGTGTTGCACAGCCTTCTAGCACCCCTCCACTCCTGACAGGAGGGCACAGAACGGACAACAGGAGGTGGATGTGGAACAGAATATGTGGGATTCCCAGGGACGACTTGGCCCTCTCACAGTCTCCAAGTTCACATCTGCAAAGGGGCGAGGATCGGATCGGGCACAGCCTCTCTAGGGCCAGGATGAGTCCAGGGGAAACTTTGAATGGAAAACCCTTTCTGGGCAGCATCTGAATCTGTGGAGATCACTCCTGGAAGGATGGAGGAGAAACTGCTGGAAGGTCAGGAGCAGGAGGGACACTTGCTGCTGTGCTATCTGAATGTCTACCACGTGAATGGAAGGGGGCGGGGAGGCAGAGGAAAGACGCCAATGACCAGACCACTGCTCGAGCTTCTCCTCCCGGTCTGGTGTCATCCCAGAATGCCCTGGTGGAACCCAGGTGGCTGCACCATGGGAGGGGGTGGCGTGCAGAGCTGGAGCTAACTCTGCCAAGCAGCCCACAAGGAATCCTCTCAGCCATCCTCTGAGGTGGGTGTCCTTAGCCCATTTGAGAGATGCAGACACTGAGGCTCTGCAAGCAGAAGAGAGAGGGAGGCATGGGCCTGGGTGGAACCCAAACCAGTGTCCGGTCTCACAGCTTGTCATGGGGCTGCTTTGTACCTTCCGCACCAGGGCCCCGGTCAGAGGAGCCCAGCCCAGGGACAAGCACAGAGGAAACAGGCAGAGCCCCTGGCTTCAGATGTCCCCTGGCTCTCCAGCAGAGGACCAGGTAAAATGATGGCTCTTGGCCTCCCACATACCTTAAGCCAGAAAAGGCATCCCCTGCTCACCCCCAGTGCAATTCCTGGCTTGGGCCTGTCCTGGCTGTGTGCCCCTGGGCAGTTCTACACCCTCTCGGAACCCAAGTTTCCAGAACTGAGATGACGGATTGCATTTCTGCTCCTGCTTACCTAACAGAGGGTGATGTGGGAGGGATGGGAAGCAGCATTCTAAACTGGGAAGTCCATGAGGTGGAAGGCGACATTACTACTCCTCTCCCCAAGCTCAGCAAGAAAGCTCCTGGGCTGAGACAAGGAGAATCCTCCCAAAGCCAGCACGTGCAACGAGGCAGCTTGGAGAGCAGACCTGCGGACCAGACCGTTCACCCGTCACGACAAGTGGATGGCCCGAGCTCAGCCCACAACCAGGATTTCCTTCCAGTCCTGCTTCTGTGCCCTTCTGCAGGGGAGAGGCTGCCTGCTGCTCAGCTTCCTTATTCGACCCACAGTACTCCCACAATGTGTGCCAGGAGGCTCGCATCCAACTGCTTCCCATTACGTTTCTGAGCCTCAGGTTTTTCACCTTTAAAATGGGGAAGAATAGCAAGGCCCGCCCGGGATGTGCTGGTGATAAACAGAAATGAGTGCATGAATGTCGCTCAGGGTTGGCCACGCCACAAGCCCTCCGTAAATGTTAGCACTGATGATTATCATTCCCTCCTGGACTATGGAGAAGTTTGAGTTTTCAATCTCCAGGATTAGTATCAAATTCCAATTTCACAGCCATGGCCTAGACACTGAATGTGGAAATCCTACTTGGTTGTGCCACCAGGGTACAGGCCCACCCACGCTTTGTCCCGAGAGCTGAATGACCACCGACACAGGCTCTGGGCTGCTGGTCCTCCAGTCTCTACAGAACCTCCCAGTGGCCAAGGTAGGCAGGGAGAGGCTGGGAGCCCCCTTCTGCAGACCCAGAAACTGGGGTTCAGAGAGGGAGCTGAGGAAGCAACAGGAAGACAGATTTCACCTCCATATAAGGAAGAGCTTGCTAGCAGGCAGGGCTGCCCAGAAATGGAAGGAGGGAGCTGCTCGGGAGGTGGTGAGCAACCTGCGGCTGAAGGCATGCAAGCAGAACGGGGCAGCCTCTGGGTAGAGGCATCGTGGGCGGCTGGGACACTCTCCAGAGGAGGGCCGCTGGGATCTCTGGTCCTGTGACTTGACCAAGGCCATGTGAGCGGGAATGGAATTCCAGAAGGTCAGAGCCGGGGACCAGAACAAGCTCCTGCTCCCAACCTCCCACGTGAAAGCCGCGCAGCTGGACGGATCCACAAGGGCTAGAGAGAGAGCCTGAGCCCCTCCAAGTGGCTCCCCCATCCCTGGCCCTAGTCACAAAGTCTTTATGTTTTTAGAGACAAATGCCTACTTTTAATTTTTAAAAATTGAAAAGTACACACAAGTAGAATGACCAAAAAAAAAAACCAAACAAATCCAGAATCCCCTTCACCCTGTGACAATTACTGTGAATATTTCCTTACAATCTTTTATTTCTAAAAATATTTATTTATTTTTTTTTTGAGACGGAGTTTTGCTCTTGTTGCCCACACTGGAGTGCAGTAATAAGATCTCGGCTCACTGCAACTTCTACTTTCCAGGTTCAAGCGATTCTCCTGCCTCAGCCTCTTGAGTAGCTGCGACTACAGGCATGCATCATCATGCCCAGCTAATTTTTGTATTTTTAGTAGAGATGGGGCTTCACCATGTTGGCCAGGCTGGTCTCGAACCCCTGACCTCAGGTGATCCGTCCGCCTCGGCCTCCCAAAGTACTGGGATTACAGGCATGAGCCACCGTGGCTGACCTATTATTATTATTTAGAGACAGGATCTCACTGTATCACCCAGGCTCTAGTCTCGAACTCCTGGGCTCAGGTGATTCTCCTGCCTTGGCCTCCCAAGTAGTGGGGACCACAGGCACCATCATGCCCAGCTCCTTGCAATCTTTTCTATGTGCATCCAATTTTGGTTAGAAATCCGGATGTGCTTTAAAAAAATTTTTTTTTAGGTATAATTCACTCACTATAAAATTCAGCCTTTTAAAGGGGACAACTCAGAGTTCTGGTATATTCATGAAGTTGTGCAACTATCACTGCTACCTAATTGCAGAACATTTTCATCCCCCTCCCAAAAAGAAACCTGTTCCCATAGGCAGTCACTCCCCATTTCCCCACCCCCACCCCCCGGCAATTGCTCACCTCCTGTCTGTCTCTCTGGATTTGCCTGTCCTGCGCATTTCATGTGAATGGAATCATATGATCTGCAGCCTTTTGCATCTGGGGCTGGTGTGTTTTTAATGTACAATTTTCTAATCCTACTTTCACATAGCATTATACACAGTCACCATTTCCATTTACTACCAAGTCCTTAGAATCAGTATTGTGTTTACTGTTTGCACACCACGGAGAGGCTTGACCACAGTTTCCTCAGGTCACCCTCTGGTGACTGCCCCCATCCTGTTCAGGCCCCATCATCACTCAGTCAGATAAGTGCAATAGCCTCTTCTGGGCCTCCTAGACCCACCCTTGCTCCCCTGAGCCCTTACAACACCCAGACAGAGCCTGTTAAACCAAGTCAGATCCTGACCCTCCCTCACTCAGAATCCTCCGTGGCTCCTACCTCACATAAGACTTAAAACCAAGCTTATACCACAGCCCACAGTCTCCTGTGCCATCTGACCTCTGCTACCTTGTGACCTCACCTCCTCCCACTTCCCAGCCCACTCCCACTGCAGCCACACAGGCCTCTAACACACCTAGCATAGCCCCACCTCAGGGCCTTTGCACTGGCTGCCCATTCCACCCAGATGTGGGCTCGGCCTTGCAGCTGCTCTCTGGTCTGGAGCCCTGCTTCCATATGCTTCCTAACACGTGATCACCTGATATATGTTTGTTCACTGTCTTCTCCCACTAAAATGGCAGCTCTGTCACGTGTTGTCTTATTCGCTGATAGAGCCCCGGCACCTAGCACTGAGTTGCAGCTCAGTGACTATTTGGGCTGTTTCCAATAAAATAAGGAATGTAAAAGAAAAAATCCCAAGCGCCCCACCGCGCAGACGTTATAAACTGGTGGTCCTCTGCCTGCGGACATGTGCGGTTGAAACCACACTGTGCCTTTTGTTAACTGAGCCAGCATTTGAGAATCAAGAGCGTTCACATAAAAATCCAAATTCCAGCTTCTCTTGAAAACACGTATCTGGTCATCAGGGCCGGACAGTGCGTGACAGCCATCAGCAGGCACTAAGGGGCTGGGCCTGGGGACATTCCCACCCGCGGGTCCCAAGAGCTGAATGCTTTGTCCCTCCTCGGAGGCCCCAGATGTGGTGCCCAGGAGGAGGGCTTGCCCTGGGAGAGAGCCCAGGCCTCACCTCATGCTCCTGCCTGATATCTGGGCCCTAATGCCCCAAAGTACCAATAAGGTCCCATGCACCTTTATTCAAAGACTGGGACCTCCCCAGGGTCCCTACACTTTCTGGAAGCCCTTACAGCCACTATTCCTTTGCCTGGAACTTCATCCTACGTCCTCTAAGGTTTGCCTCACTTTGTCCCAAGACCTGTCGAGGCCTCCAGCGCATTTGGAACGTACACAGGAGGTGTCCATCCCGCGTACACCTCCCACTTCCCTCCAGCTCCATCCCCGCCTCCCCAGCCCCTGGCAGTGTCCAGCATGCCACAGGCCCTGGGCTGCCTCTGAAAGGACTGAATGGCAAGCACCCCCCCCCCAAACCCCGGGGAGCTGGGAGGACCTGGGGGACAGCGCACACACAGGAGGGTCTGACTTGGGTCACATCAGTGCCAAAATGCATGTTTGTCACCTACTGTGCACCAGATGCCTCGGGGGCACAAAGATGAAAATCGTGGGGGACGGGTGGCCCAGGGGTGCTGCGGCAGCCGGGGCCTGTGTGTTTCTGCTGAGGAGGGACAACCCCCAGCCAGGCTGTGACCAGAGTTCTTCCAGGGCCTCAGTCTCCCCACCTGCACGCAGGGCTCCCCTATCACCAGCCTCTCAGGCCCCAAGGCTCAGCCCCGCCTCCCCACCCCGGAGAGGTTTTCCGGGTACTGCGGCCCTGCCTTCCCATCCATCAGGATTTTGCTGCATTCCTGTGAGTCATTCTCCAAACAAACCGTGTGAGGGAGAGAAAGGAGCAGGGGAGGGGGAGGAGGAGGCTGGGAAACAAATCAGCCCTACCTCCTCCCTCCCACCTGCCCCTCATCAACACCCCCGCACAGGCACATGGGGGCCCTCAGGAGAGCTCTGGAGTACGAGGCTGGCTAGCTTATGCCATGAACTTGCTGTGTGACCTTGGGCAAGAAGATGGCCCTCTCTGGGCCTCGGGAAAAAATGGCCCCAAAGGTCCCCACCTACAGAATGCACAGGCTTCCCAGAGGGTTCTGTCTCAGATGAGGCAGGGCCTTGTGGGAAGGGTGCCCTGGCTGCCTCCACCTTTTTACCTCATTTTCTCCACCTCTGAAATGAGGAAGGGGCAAGTCCTTGGTAGCTACAAGGAGCACATCTGCCAGGTGGGGCTGGGTGAGGCCAAGCCACCACTGCCAGGGCCAGCAGGGCCTCCCCAGGGAGTCCCAGTCTCGGTGGCCACTGTGCTGCCATTCCCCCAGCAACAGCAGAAAGGCCACCACTGGCAGCCTCTGACTCACAGGCCCCCAGGGCCAGGAGGGTCTCTGAACAGGCCCCTGTACTCTGGGGTGGGGGATGGAACGCTGCTAAAAAGGAGCAAAAACCCCTCCTCATGGCCGCAGCTGTGACTGTGGCCATATGTCCACGTGGGGATTGGTGGTGGAGAGTGGGATGGTTGCCCCAGGGTCTCCATGTGGCTCAGCTCCCACAAGGGGTCCTGGCTAGATGAGGGGTGTGTGCTTGGCACGCGGGCAGTCCTTCTCCTTGAAACGCTCTTTTTTTGTGGCTAAAGCCCCCTCTGGGCTCTGATTCCCTGTGAAAAGCAGGCTTCTGAGTCACCTCTGCTGCTGCCACCCTGGTGCCAAGTGTGTGAAGGCGCACGTGACCAGGTGCGTGTCTGTGTGCTCGAGGTCTTCAGGACCCTGACATGAGTGTGGCCGGGACTGGGCAGGTGGTGCAGAGTCTGTGTGTGAGGGTGTGAGAGGGGTGTGGGTGTCCAAGGGTTGATTTGACCACCCGTGGTGGGCATGTGGGCACGTCCGTGTGCTGTGAGCGTGGGGTGCGCCGCCACAGGGCTGGCATCTAGGAATGTGCGCACGCCTGTCTGCTGTGCAGGCTTCCTCCTGAAGCACCAGCTCTTGGAACTGCCTCCTCCTGGGTGCTCATTCTATCTGGCTCCATGAAAAACAGGTTTCCAAGATTCTGGAAGCTGCAACCCCGGCCCGCACGGAGCTGATCTGGGGGCCCCTTAAGGTTCAGAGGAAAGCTCCAGGCCCTGGCACAGACAGTGCCTGGCCACATCACTTTAGACCTAGTGCTGGGGTTCCCCTCCCCGAGGCCCAGCAGCTCCTTGGCCCAGAGGAGGGAGCTCAGGACCACAGTGAGGCCAGGGGCCTGGAGGGGCATGGGGGCCCACCAAGGGCAGGGGAGGAAAGAGACTTAGGGGGCGGCTGCCCAGGATGGAACTGCAAATGCCCCACTGTGACCTGTCAGGGCAGCTGTGGAGAGGGTCAGCTTCCAGCCGGGACTGACGGTGGTCAACCCAGCAGGGAGGCTGAGGGAGGCAGGGGGCTCAGGAGGCTGGAAGGGTGGAGAAGAGAGTTGGGGTAGGAGTATCTGGGGGCCGGCAAGGGGCTTTTCTGAGTAAAGGTGAGACCAAAGAAGAGAGAGACTGAGGGGAGCCCGCCTGAGCATCCCCCATGATATGGCAAACAGCAAACAGCAAAGCCGCGTGGCCAGAACCCGGCCAGCTCCAGCTCTGCTCTCCCTAGGCGCTCTCAGCCTCGCAGCCTCCTCCTGTGGACACAGATGCTACGCCCTCCTTGGGGTCTTTCAGTACAGTGTCCAGCACACTAGGCCCTCCATCAGTCATCACTGTTGTCATAATGACGGTCCCCGGGTGGCTGCTGGAGCACACGGGAAAAATCCCAAGCTGGAAGCCTGGAATGGGCTCCTCTCCTTCCCTTCCACTCTCGGCCTCAGTCTTCCCATCTGTGAAGTGGCATGTCCTGGCCCACTCTGCATCTGAGGGTAGGAAAGGCCTGTGGAGGACTGACAGACTGCTCCCTTTGTGCCTGGAGCAGGGGTGGCAGGAGCCCGGGGCACGGGGTTCAACTCCAAACCCTGGCAGCTGTAAAACTGTAATGTTTTGGTTGTTTCCGGATGGGCTGCAGCATTTGAGCAGAGAGAGAGGATGGGTCAGTTATGGTGTCCACTTACAGTGCCCAGCCTCTGACAGGGACCATGGTCTTCTAACTTCTGGGCCATTGCTCTGTGCCCCTCACCTTGACCAGAGTCCCTCAGTCACTAGAAAGAGTGAGCTGCCTGGAATCACAGCAGGTGTACAAGGAGGGGTGCGATAAAGTAACCCACTCACCCAAGATGCAGCCCAGGGGACCCCTAAGATTCCATGATTCTGGAATGGAGTCCCTCGCCAGGCACCCTAGCACACACCTGTAGTTCCAGCTACTCAGGAAGTTGAGCTGGGAGGATTGATTGAGCCTAGGACTTTGAATTCAGCCTGGGCAACATAGTGAGACTCTGTCTCTAAGGAAAAAAAATGTACATATATATATTATATGTGCGTATATATATATGAGACGAGAGGACAGCAATGTGCAAAAGCCAATTCCTTGTTCTTTCATTCTAGGCTGATTAGCACTAGTGTTGTTAGAGAAAACAGGGCTTGCTAAGCAGCTTCTCAGAGTTCATCAAGGGGGTCTCCTCCTGGGGAGGGGACATGCCTCCCCTCCTGCTGCCACCTCAGGGTCAATATACACTTGGAGAGGACCTAGAAAAATGGCACAGGCTGAAGCACCATCAAAGGGTGGCAGCAGGAGGAGGGAGGAGGAGGAGCATGGCAGAGGCAGAGACCCCAGAGGCCCGGGGTGCCCATTCCCCCATTCCTTGGAGATGGAGGGTGAGGTCAGCTTGGTTGATGTGGCTGCAGCTTCTGAGGCCTGCCAGAGCCTCCAGGAGCCTTCTACTCCCTTTCAAGCCTGCCTCTTGCAGTCTCCAGCTCACTCAGAATGAAAGTTAGAGTCTGGCCTGCATGGGGCTCACACCTGTAATCCCAGCACTTTGGGAGGCTGAGGCAGGTGGATTGCCTGAGCTTAGGAGTTTGAGATCAGACTGGGCAACATGGCAAAACCACATCTCTAACAAAAATACAAAAAAATAGTAGGGCATGGTGGCATGCACCTGTGGTCCCAGCTATTCAGGAGGCTGAGGTGGGAGGACCACTAGAGCCTGGGAGGCAGAAGTTACAGTGAGTTGAGATCACACCACTGCACTCCAACCAGGGTGACAGAGTGAGACCCTGTCTCAAACAAACAGTCTTCTAGGAATCCTCTCCCCTCTCTCAGTCCCCTCCAGTCACAGTGGCTCCCCTGCTGTTCTTGCAACATGGAAACACGTTCCTGCCTCAGGACCTTTGCACTGCTATTCCCTCTCCCTGCAATGCCCTTCCCTTAGACATCGCAAGGTTCACTGACCTCCCTCGAGTCCTTGCTCACCTGTCACCTGGGTGAGGCCTTTCCTGGCACTCCAATTTAAAACTGCGCGCATCTCCCCCATCCCTGAGCCCCTTCCCTCCTCTACGTTTTTTCTCACTACATCTATCTTCTTTTTAAAATTAATTATTTTCAGAAAAGAGGTCTTGCTATATTACCCAGGCTGGATTCAAACTCCCGGGCTCAAGCGATCTTCCCACTTCAGCCTCCTGAGTAGCTGGGAATACAGGTATATGCCACCATGCCCAGCTAATTTATGTATTTTTGTAGAGGCGGGGTTCTGCTATGTAGCCCAGACTGGCCTCGAACTCCTGAGCTCAAGCGATCTGCCTGACTTGGACTCCTGAGTAGCTTTGGACTAAGGAGCATGCCTCAGGCCCGGCCTATCACCTTCTGAGAGGCCCTACACTTCACTCACTTAGATTGCTCGTCATTAGCTTGCCTGTCTCCCACTAAGACAGGAGCTCACCAGGGCAGAGATCACTGTCTGTCTGCTTACCCATGGGCACCTAGAGCAGAGTCCAGCTCACAGCAGGGTCTCAATAACTGTGTTTCAAATGCATGGATTAAAACTTTCCTGTTATACAAGATCAGCATTCCAATGGTGGAGTCTTTAAAAACTTTTTCCCTGTGGGAGTTTCAATTCTTTTTTTCCCCTGAGCCCACACAGAGAAGAAATGTGTGCCTCCCCCCAGTGCAGGCCCCACCCTCAAACCAATGGTTTATCTATGGGCAGGAGGAGTGATTCTCACTTTCCTTCAATGTCCTGTCTATTCACCAACCTACATCCTGGACATCTCCCCTGGATGCTGCTCGGGTACCCCAACTCTAATCTGATCCCTCAAACGTTCCCCATCACTGCACAGGACACCCCCATCCAGCCCCCGGCTCCCTCGGGCTGCTGATGCGGCTCACAACCACTGGCCATCCAGCCCTGGGCTTTCCCTGGCCCTGTTCTTCCTCTTCAGACCCATGCCAGCCCTTGCCCACCTGGATCCTTGGCCCAGCCACCTACCTGGTCTTCCTCCCTTCAGCTGCTGGCCTCTCGTTTCACAGATGCACACCACTCTCATCATTCAGTGCAGAGCACTGCACACCCTATGACCCAGGGACCAAAGTCCTCCTCCAGCCTGGCCACTATGCGGTCCCATCCCTGCTAGCCAGACCCAACTGCCTGTTGCCTCCTGTCACCTGTAGGCCTTTCTCAAGCAGACCCACTTCCCCAAGTGCCATTCCTTCCCTCACCCCAGCTCTGCAAATCTGATGCCCCACCCCCAGCATCCCATAGGGGCTGCTGGCCTCTAGGCAAGCGCTGTGGCTCTGCAGAATGATCCACAGCTCCCTGCTGGCCTATGCACTCGCTCTGGGCCTATGAAACAGGTGTTCAAGTGACGTTTTTGTTTTTTGGGTTTTTTTTTTTTGTTTTTTTGGGTTTTTTTGAGACAGAGTCTCGCTCTGTTGCCAGGCTGGAGCGCAATGGCCCGATCTCAACTCACTGCAACTTCTGCCTCCCAGGTTCAAGAGATTCTCCTGTCTCAGCCTCCTGAGTAGCTGGGATTACAGGCACGCACCACCATGCCCAGCTAATTTTTGTATTTTTAGTAGAGATGGGGTTTCACCACGTTGGCCAGGATGGTCTCCATCTCTTGACCTCATGATCTGTCTGTCTCAGCCTCCCAAAGTGCTGCGATTACAGGCGTCAGCCACCAAGTCCAGCCTTTTTGTTTGTTTTTTGAGAGAGGGAGTCTTGCACTGTCGCCCAGGCCAGAGTAGAGTGGTGCGATCTCAGCTCATTGCAACCTCTGCCCGCTGGGTTCAAGCGATTCTCCTGCCTCAGCCTCACAAGTAGCTGGGACTGCAAGTGTGTGCTACCATACCTGGCTCATTTTTGTTTTGTTTTGTTTTGTTTTTTTGAGACGGAGTTTCGTTCTTGTTGCCCAGGCGGGAGTGCAATGGCGTGATCTCGGCTCACTGAATTTTTGTATTTTTTAGTAGAGACGGGGTTTCACTGTATGTTGGCTAGGCTGGTCTCGAACTCCTGACCTCAGGTGATCTGCCTGCCTTGGCCTCCCAAAGTGCTGGGATTACAGGCGTGACCCACTGCACCCAGCCAAGAAATTTTTTTTTTGAAGGAACAAATGATGTAAAGAAATTGGTGAGAAAGTGAACAAATGAGTGAGAAAATGAGTCAAACAATTATAGAAACAGATTGGTAATAAAGTTCTATTTTTTGACGGGTCTCCTCCATGGCTGTTGTTCTCCTGGATGGACCCCTGGCTGGGGGACAGGCTTGAGTGATGATGATGATGATGATGATGAATCAGTCAGGATGTGCTAGCTATGTTGCTGTAACAAAACCCTCAAATCTCAAGGGCTCAAAACAACAAAAGTTGGTTTATCCTTCACACTACCATCCATCGCAGTGGCAGGGAGGATCCCTCTCACTGAGCAGTTGCCACCTTGACCTTGGGCTACCAGAGGAAAGTGAGTTCTGGGGATCCTCATGGCCATGAAAGGCTCTGGCCTAGAAGGGACATGTCACTTCTGCTCACACCTCACTGGCCATAACTGGTCACATGACACCCCTTCCCCCTCAAAAAGACCACCAGGAAGCACAATTTCCCCACGGGCTTGGGAGGATGGGGAACTGGAAACTTTGGCCAACATCTCTAAGGACATCTCAAACACCACCACCAATAACAACACAAGCAGCAGAGGCCACGTATCAGCTCCTCCCGTGCCCTGGACGCCAGGCTAAGGACCTGAAGTGGGAGTTTCACTTACTATTCATGGTAATGTCCTGATGTCAGGACTATGCATATCTTGCGTTCCAGATGAGAGTTAAAGCCTACACAGTAAAGGGACTCGCCAAGGTCACAGAGCTCATGAGGATGGGGTTGAGATCGGAACTCCTGTCTGTGTGTGCCAGGCCTTTACATACCCCACTGCCTGGCACAGGTGCTTGGTGGGGCTGGCTGGTGGTTAAAGACTGCCCTAGGGAGACAGCCCCTCATGTGGAGGGCCATTCTGACCACCCTACCACAAAGAGTCCCATCAAACTGCCATATCCACTTCCAGGCGTCCAGTGCTGGAACCCCTGGAGATGATGCGGTTAGTCCCAGATTCTGCTAAGAGACAGGCCCAGAGGGAGCAGTGCTGGAGCCAAGGTCACACCTTGTGCAGGGCTGAAACGAGACTTCAAGTCTTTGTCCACCATAGTCTGAGTGTCCCCGGCTGCCACAAAACTGGGTGTCCAGGGACAGCCTCTGCCTCAGGAAAGCCCCTGAGAAGTGAGGGTGAGCACACGCACTCCACCTTCTTGGCAAGCCAGGTGAGGGCACAATGGTCCACCGTGGCAGAGTCCCCAGGTCCTGGCCCATCAAGCCTGCTGCCCTGACTGCCTGGGCCACTCCCCGAGGAGCCGGGCTGCCCTGGTGCACGCTGGCTCACTGCTCCCACAGACAGTCCCCAATAGGGAGACCCAAGAGGCCTGGGGTGAGGGGAGACTATGCTCCAAGGCTCCACAGCCAGGACCTCTGAAGACAAGGACTTGGGCCTTCTGGGAAGCCAGATGAAGGTTCTGCGCAGAGTGGAATGGAACAAAAGAAAAGGGGTTGGTGGAGTTTGAAAACAGCCCCAGCTAGGCATGAAGGGTCATGCCTGTAATCTCAGCACTTTGGGAGGCCAAGGCGGAAGGATCATTTGAGCTCAGGAGATCGAGGCTAGTGATCTGCACTCCAGCCTGGGCAAACAGAGTGAGCCCCTGGTGAACTAAAACAGAAACAAAAACAGACCCAGCTCTGCTCTGTGACCTTAACCTCTCTGAGACTCAGTTTTCACTATGCTTGTTTTGCCCACCAATGGCCCCTGAGCCCCAGAGCCATGATCTAACATCTTTCCAGTGCCACAGCTGGGTCCCCACCCCAAAAAGATTATGGGAGAACACCTGCTCCCAACGCTGCATGAATACACTGCCCTGAGAGAGTCCCTTCCAAAAGTTTTGGGCCTAAGGGCTTGATCAGAAAGCAGTCCTCACCCAGCATGGAAACCCTCACACATTATATTCCCCAGGTTTTGCTGATGATTCTGACTTGCAGTGCAGCCTTCCTGTGTCAGCCTGGCCTCCAAGCAGGGCGGTAGGGGGCGCAGCTGTCCTCCTGACCCTGACCTGGACAGGAAGTTGGATCCTTCCTAGCCTCCTGTGAGCCCACTCCCTGCCTGGAAACTTTGAGTCTCCAAGTCCCCTTACAGCCCCTGTCCAACTCCTGGGCGTGGAGGTGCAGGTTGGGAGGGAGAGTGATGGAGCCTCCCCACTGCTTCTGAGCCCTGCCCATGGCTTACTGCCCCAATCATCCAGTTCACAAGCATTTATTGAGCACTTACTACATGCAAAGTGCAGTGCTAACCACCCTCAGAGAGACGAAGTTGAAAGGCAGGGCCCCACCTCCTCACAGTCTTGCAGAAGCAGCAGATGCATTACTGATGCCCCACAGCTCCGCAGTTACACACACAGGCTTTGAAGTCACACAGCCCTGGGTGTGAGGCTCAATTTTGCCACCTCAGAGATGAGTGACTTTGAGCTCACTCCTCACCCCAACTGGCCTCAGTGTCTGCATCTGCAGAATGAGATATTAAGAGAAGCCACCTCATGGCCCAAGAGTTTCACACATAGCTTGGCAGGGAGGTGCTAAACCCCTGTGAGCCTCATTCCTTGCCTGGACCAGAACAAGGGCAGAACCCCGAGGCATGCCAGTAGGGACCTCCCTCTAGGTTTCCACCACCTCATTAATCAGGGACGACTGTCCACCCAGCTGTGATGCCACCTGACGCCCCTGGCAGCCTGCCCATTCACCTTCGTTTTGTCTGCAAGGACATCTGGGGACAAGAATGGGGGAAGGGGCATGGAGTTGGGCAGCAGGCTCCACTGCTATTAGCCCTGATGGGATCACTGCTCATCCCCACTTCCCATACACAGTAGGCTCACAATAATCATCTGAGGCTTGGCCTGGTAGTGAGGAACCCAGCTGAAGATAATAGGCTGCATCCTGGGACGGGTGGTACAAGCTTTCGTGCCAACTGAAGGGTCTGAATTTGGTCCTCTTGGCAATAGGGAGGCACTGAAGGTTGCTGGGCAACAGAGGACCCTCTGCCCACCTTTCCAGCCTCATGCCTCCAGACTTTGGAGTGAGCTCAGTTTTTCTGTGGTCGTCCCTCACCCCCTCTCCCCTCATGTTAGCCCGTGTTCCGCCCTAGCCAGGGCTGAACTCCAACTGTTTCCCTACCTGGAATGTTATTCCTGCCAATCAGCTCACACTTATCCTTCCTTCTAGGCTGAGCTTAGAAGCCTCTCCCAGCCTTCCCGGTTTGAGCTCAAAGACTGTTCTCTGCTTCCTTTAAACTGGTCCTTTTTCCATTAGAAGACAAGTATTCCTTTTGAGAGCTGCCTCCCCCAGACTGGAGTCCTTGGAGGGCAGAGCCCAAGTCTGACTCCCCTCTGTGCTCTCAGCATTGCCTGACACAGGCAGGACCAGGGCTGGGTGGCCTCCCAGTGGGCATTGTGCAATGCTTTAGGCTTTGGTCTCTGAGACACACAGAGGGAGGAGGGATGGGACTGGAAAGGGCAGAAAGGAGGGGCTACCAGGCATGGTGATGCACACCTGTAGTCTCAGCTACCTGGGAGGCTGAGGTGGGAGGGTTGTTTGAGCCCAGGGGTTGAGGGCTACAGTGAGCCATGATCGCATCACTGCACTCCAGCCTGGGCAACAGAGCAAGACACTGTCTACAAAGAAAGAAAAAAGAAGGGCTGGGTACACAGGGACATGGAAGAGAGAGGGGAAGGAAAGGGGACCATTTAAAAACTGCATGAGCAGTCTGCCTACTCCCTCTTCCCCGTTTTCCTTCCCTCTGCAAAAAGAGAAGAGTGAGAGGAGGGAATGAGGGAGAGAGGAGGACTGGCAGGCGCCTATCCCAGGATCACTTGATGGGGTGGGGAGGAGCACAGGGAAGTCCCACAGAGAATACCATTAGGTCTCAAGGTTTCCCTGAGTTCCCATCAGTCTCACAGCCCCCTGTCTAGGCAGAAGGCTCAGGGCAGCACTGCAGCTCCCATAACCCCAGGGCCATCCCCAGGGAGATGGCATGCAGAGATAAGGCAGTCACACAGACTGGCCTCAGTGAAATGTCAGTCCGGAGGGAGAACACATCCAGACAACCTTCACCACGGGCTAGCCTACCCCTCAACAAAGGGCCCAGACCCATCCCTATCCCCATCCCCATCCCCATCCCCATCCCCATCCCCATCCCAGGACAGAGGCTCATCTTGTTGGAGGGGCAGAGGTGGGGTTTCAGGGAGGATGACAGAGGGAGGAGAGGGATCTTTGTTGCAGATAGTGGTACCAGCTTCTAAAGACGAACGGGGTAAGGCCGAGATGAGGCAGCTGGGGTCTCTGCGAGGTCACATTCAACCCTCCAGAGCGCCTGGCATGTAGTGTGCAACCACCATCATTATTATTCGTGCA
>NW_012101510.1:1885280-1891098 GCF_000951045.1 Mandrillus leucophaeus | reverse complement strand
GGGGCCTTACCTAGTCTCTGGGACTCCAGGCTGCCTCCGAGAGCCGGAGGTTTCACAGGGCCCAGGCCTCAAGAATAGGTCTTTGGAGGGCGAGGGAGGAGGCCCAACCTAGAGATGTGCTTTCCCAAAGCAGCAGCTGAGGAAACTGAGGCCTGGAGGTGCCATGTGACACACAGCCCCGGTCTGAGCCTGCAAGTGGTTCATTTATTCAACAACGATAGCAGCCAAGGCTTATGTGAGTTTTAAGGATTTAGCATAAATTCTCACTTAATCTCCCCAACAGCCCCAGGAGTAGTGGGTACTTGCCCTTGTGATCCCATTTGACACAAGAGGAATCTGAGGCTTGGAGGGGGACACCCGAGTTCCCAAAGCCACAGTGAGCTTTGAACCTGGGCAGTCTGGCTCCTGAGGCTCGGCTCATAACTAGGAAGCCACACTAACATGTGTGACATGGCCAGGAGAGGCACGGGGTGGGGTGGGGTGGTGGGGGATGGGACCAGCTGGTGGGCTGGGTGGGCCATCCTACCCGGCAGACAGTAGCCAGCGCCACCAACTGTGGTCGGAGGAAGCAGGGTAGAATAATTCAGAAGAAATGTAAACTGGAAATTGGAAATGAAGTCACTCAACGATTACTCACTGGCAATTGATTTGATTCCCCCTCTCCCCCCGCCCCCGACAATGGATGGGCTTTCAAAACAGGTCTGTGGGCAGGACGTAGCAGGAGGACCACCACTTTGCCATCTCAGTCCAACATGGAGTGCAATGCGCCCAGCAATTACTAGGTGTTCAGGAAACACTAGTCAAGCAAATGAACGAGTGAATTCATGAATAAATGCTTTTCTCTACAATTTTTGGGGAAAATAGGGGACTAATTCTTCAATTTCATGTCTTCCAGGCTTGCTTCGGTCCAGGAGGTGGCTCTGTGAGAGCAAAAGGGCTCAGAGGAACTGGCAGGTGGGGCCTGAGGCAGCGGTGCTGTGCTTGGCTCCAGGCATTCCCTGGGGCAGTGCCTCCAGCATTCCAAAGTCAAGGATGTTGCCGACAGATGTCTTGAGGGCCCTGGCAGGGAGCGCAAAAAGCACGGAAGAGGAGACACATACTGCCGGAGTTCCACTCAGAGGTGACGGAAGCCAGAAGGAAGATGCCAGCCCCTAGGAGCTCAGAGAAGGTGGGCAGTTGCCTGAGGCCACACAGCAAGAATCTGGGTCTCCTGATTCCTTCAGTCCCTGCTGAGCCTTTACCCAGTGCCTGGATCAGCCCCCAGTCTAGGCACAGGACTCCCTGTCTCCATCAGAGAAGCTCTGCCCGGACTCTGTCTTGGCTTGTGATCCGCCTGCATTCCCATGCATGAATGCATGACTCAAATCACGTGATTATTTGATTAATATCATTCTTCCTTTGGCCATACCTCCCTCAAGGGCAGGGATTTTGTGTGTCCATCCAGATCGTGGCTGATCTCAGTGCCTGGCACACAGTAGGCCTCCAAACATAGATGTCGACCAGGTGGAAATATTATTACTATAGAGTCACAGCACCGAAGAAAACTCCATGCCTGGGATGAGCTTTCCTACCTCCTCAAGCTCTCGTGCCTGCTCACAGCTGGCTCAGGGGCTGAGCGGGGCCTCAGTGACTTCACAGCTGAGCTGGCCTCGGAGGTGCAGGCAGGCGAAAGGCTCAGCTCCCCTTCCTGGCCTGACCCTGAGGCTGGCCCACCCCCTCACCTCCGGTCTGCAAAGGTATCTGCCTCACGGGGGCCCTCAGCAGCCTCATTAGGAAAGTAGTGACAGACACATTCAATACAAAGGGGCGTGGGGGGAGGGGAGGACCGAGGGCTGTTAATAGGGTTGCCTGCCACTTTCCTGACCACTGGGCCAGGGCTGGGCCTAGACAGGGGGCAGAGACAATGCCCAGAATCCAGAGTTGGGCCCCACAGCGGGGATTTTCCCATCATTCCTTGGTGTTCTTGAGTCCTGGTGGGACTCAACTCTTGAGTGGCAGGAGACAAACCCCAGCCCAATACTCTAAGCCTTCCATGAGCCACCCAGAAGCCTGTGTGTGAGAGCAGCCACAGGGACCTGGGCGCCTGCCCTCTGTGCAGCAGAAGAGGAAACAAGCCCAGGGAGGGGCAGGGTCACCCCAGAGCAGAGCACTGGAGTAGGGGCCATGCTTTGCATTAGGGCTATGGCCGTGGGCCCGGACCACCTTGATCACCAAATTCCCTCTAGTCTCTGGGCTGCAGGGCAGGAAGGCCCAGTTCTGCTGGAAGACAGTCAGGTGTTGTCAGTGCTCACTCAGGGTCGGATGGAAAAGCAGATGCCCCGGCAACTCAGTCAGTGCGCAGTGCCCCACCAATGATGAAAAGTGGGTGAGAGAGAACAGGCCTCACACCACGGGACATGCACACAGAGAGCTACTCGGCCGCACACAGAGGTGCCCCCAGCACACAAAGAACGTGTGACCTGCTGTGAATTCTGCCTGGTGTGTGAGTACCCATACCCGGAGCTCATTTCCCCACCTCACACACACACACAACCACACGTTGGTCCCAGTCACAAACACAGACACCTAAGCCACCTGACAGCAACCCCCCACCGTGTACACAAACACAAACTCACTTTTTCACACACACACACACCCCCCCAAGCTCAAGAACACACGCAAACCCATCTTGTCACTTGGTTAAATTCCACACCCAGGTAACGCCCAGACCACAAGAGCAAATTCAGATAAATAAATCATGTTCAGCACATCAATCTCGGCCCCAAACAGGCTGCCTCCTGGATACAGGTAAAGTGAAACAGGTCTTAAATATTTTATAACTGAATAAGCCTGTTAAGAGAATAGAATTTACAGGGCCATTGGCTGCAGGCTGACAATGTCCCTCCCTCATCTTTTCATTTCTGAGAGGACACAGCGGTGACGGCAGGTGGTGGCCAGGCAGGGCATGGAGTGCCCGTGCCACACCCGCTGCCCCTCGGCCAGGGCTGTTATTCCCGAGGAAAGGGGTATTCTGTGATTTTTCCATCCAATAAATCCAGCTGCTGCTCTGAGACAGGGCCCTGCATCCTCTTGTCTCTTCAGTTTGTTTCCCGAAGCCTTGGATGCCTTTTAAATGCCAATCCGTCCCTGGCAACTGTGATTTCCCAAGGCCTGTTTCACGCAGGGCTTGGATGTGTTAGAATTGAACTGTTCTGGAATGGGGGAGAAGAGACAGGCCTGGCCGTAAGGATGGGTGGGGGCAAGGGCAGCTTGTAGCTAGGGCCGAGGGGCAGCTGGGCAGAGGGAGGCTGTGCTGGTGCCAGGCCTGCATGCCTCCAGAGAGAGGCTGGAGAAGAGGGGCTGAGGAGCCAAGGGCAACAGAAACCAACTTCTAGGAAGTCAAAGCAGAAGGCGGGTCACATGATCGACAAGGGGCCTCAGGTCTGAGTGTGCCCAGGCAAAGGAGGCCCCGAATGAGGATAAGGCCAAGGTCTGAGACCTCCCTGAAACCTGGCATATCTGGGCCAGAGTAAAGCCCCTTCCTATTGGAGCCCAGATCTCAGCATCGGGCCATAAGTCTTGCATGTCCCTGTCTACACTAGGCAGCCTCCTGGGCCCCCAGCAAGCAGGACCCCCTGACCCAAGCTGCATATTATTGTTTAGTGGCAATGGGGAAGGACTCTGTTGGGGGGCTACAGGTAGGGAGAGGACAAACTCAGAAAGTGAACAGCCAGTCCAACAAATCACCCCCAGAAATGTCTGCCTCATCTCGGAAGTTCTCCCAAGAACGTGGTTCAGGAGCATCTTAAATAGCATTAAGTGAGAAAAGCGAAATATCAACTGGTATATACAGGAGTAATGATGGCATACCTAAACAGACAAAAAACACAAAGCGAAAAACCCTGTGAACGGGTGGTGGGGGGGTTGAAGGAAGACAACTGTGGCTGCCTTTGGAGACTGAGAGTATGGGTGAATTTTTTTTTAATTTGTCATATTTTCCAAAAGTCTATAATAAGCCTGTCCTCCTTTTATAGTGAGAAAAAAGCTATTAAAACCACCAAGTGCTTTACAAAACCAAATATATAGCATGACTCCGTAGATGTATCATAAGTGGTTTATCATACATCTACAGAAAGTTATGTTGACAGTAGTTACATTCTGCTGGTGGGATTATAAGGTACTTTTTACTTTTTTCCTGTATTTTTGGATATTTCTACAACCAATATATCAATAATCTGACAATTTCATTAAGAACAAAATGCTCAGGACTGGGAAGTTCTTTTCTTTTCTTTTTTTTTTTTTTTGAGACGGAGTCTCGCTCTGTCGCCCAGGCTGGAGTGCAGTGGCCGGATCTCAGCTCACTGCAAGCTCCGCCTCCCGGGTTTGCGCCATTCTCCTGCCTCAGCCTCCCAAGTAGCTGGGACTACAGGCGCCCGCCACCTCGCCTGGCTAGTTTTTTGTATTTTTTTTTAGTAGAGACGGGGTTTCACCGCATTAGCCAGGATGGTCTCGATCTCCTGACCTCGTGATCCGCCCGTCTCAGCCTCCCAAAGTGCTGGGATTACAGGCTTGAGCCACCGCACGCGGCCAGCTGGGAAGTTCTTTTCAATGGCAACCCTGAGTCTCTTCTGCTCCAACTGTAGCCCATTCTCAGCCTCTTTGTGCATGTGCCCTGGATGAGGAGGGAGAAAGGCACAAGGACAGCCTCTCAACCAGCACACAGCCTCCCTTTGGAGACCCAAAGGCCAACATTCAATTTAGCTGCCTGTTCAGTACAGGTAGGCGGTGACAGAGGGTGCTTCTTAAGAGACTAGGGGAGGCCGGGCATGGTGGCTCACATCTGTAATCCCAGTACTTAGGGAGGCGAAGGTGGGAGGATCACTTGAGATCAGGAGTTTGGAACCAGCCTGGCCAACATGGTGAAACCTCGTCTCTACTAAAAATACAAAAAAATTAGCCGTGGTGAGTGCCTGTAATCTCAGCTACTCATGAGGCTGAGGCAGGAGAATCGCTTGAACTTGGGAAGTGGAGGTTGCAGTGACCGGAGATTACGACACTGCACTACAGCCTGGGCAACAGCGGGAGACTCTGGCTCAAAAAAAAAAAAAAGAGAGAGAGACTAGGGGAAAGAAGGAGGCTGTGGCTGTGGAGTGAGTAACTAGGGACTTAGGGCACGAGAAGGCCGGGTGGGGACAGGGCAGTTTTGGCAGAAGGGCAGGGCTGGGTTGGCAGTAAAGTTCTGGAAGAGGCTGCCCCAGGGCAGGCGGGGTGCCCGAGCTCAGAAGGTAGGAATGTGCCTCCCGGCCAGACAGTCCAACAACTGCCAACTAGGGGAGGCCCGTGCTCCTGGGCTGGAGGGAGGCCGGCCGGGGCTGCAGGGTCCAGGCCTGGACCGTGTGAGGTGTGCATTCCCGGGCCCCTCCTTTCTCCGACCCTAGGGCAAAGGGTAGGTCCTGACTGACCCATGGGCAGTCCTGGAGAAGAGTTCGAGACCCAGACACTGCAGGTGAGGCGCCGCCTGGCCTACACTTTCAATAGCCCCCAAGCGGCAGGAGCGGTAGGAGTCCAGCCTCCCCATTATCCTGGCCCCCGGAAGCGGCTTCCCGAGGACCCTGCCGTGGGGTTGCCGGGCTCGATGAGCAGAGCCCGTCCCGAGGCTAACACGCACAGGATCTCTTTCATTCTCCCCAAACATCCAGGGAGTGGGAGAGCGAGGCTCAGAGATGTGCGCCGCCTACCCCGGTGACCCGCAAGCGCCGGCCGCAGCACTGGTACTGGAAGCCCCGGCGTTCCCGGAAAAAGACCCAGGCTCCATCAGGGGGCGGGGCCTCGGCACCCC
>NW_012101510.1:1876466-1884825 GCF_000951045.1 Mandrillus leucophaeus | reverse complement strand
GCGGGCGGGGAGGGGCGGGACCAGCAGGAAGCGCGGGCATTTGCCCTCTCGCCGCCCCTTCTCGAGGTCGGGGAGAGGAAAGGAAATGGCCTCGGAGGCGAGCGTGGAGCTGCCCGGGCATTTGGCCTGACAGTTCCTACCTATGCCTTTCCTCGAGGCCCGGGCCCTCCCAGCTCCCTGAGAGGTGGGCCACGTTGGGGGCTGCCTTCGCTGGGATCCAGAATGTGACACACACCCCAGAAAAGATGCCCCTCCCTCCCCACAGGAAGGCCCGTCTTCCTGGCTATGTTCCTCCCCGCACCTCGTGCGTTCCCACCGCGACGAGGAGGGAGCAGTTTGGTTTCTCTGGCTTAGGGGCCTGATGCCAGCCTCTGCCCACCTACACCTCAGGCATCCGTTATTGGGCAGAGAACCCGTTTCCCCTCAGCACGGCTGCCTCCCCGGTCAAAGCCTCCAAAGTGCCCACAGATCTAAGCAGAGGTCTCTGCCCTCCCAGGAGACCCTGAATCCCTTTGATTCTGTGTCCTCCCAGCAGTGACGGGACAAGGGTAGGATGAGAGCAGACACTGACTGGGCCAGGACAGGTGACTCTCCTCCTACGCGAGCGAGTCCTACGTGTGAATGACTGCCCAGATTAGGTGGGCAAACATGCCCAGATCTGTTAAGGAGCGAAGTGGCAGAGCTGGGACTCGGCCAGGCTGTGACTCCAGATGCCTGTCCACACGGAGTAGCACTCTCTACTTCCCGGCCGCCCAGCCCGGGCTGGTCCAGCCGCCGATCTCCGTCCGGCCCAAAGCAATGGCCTGGTCTCCCGTTCCTTCCTCTCCCTTCCCCCTACCACAAGCCTGGCTTCCCTTCTGAGCCGCCAATCTGCAGCCACACAAAGCCCTGTTTGTTTGCTTTCTCTGCTGCTCCCCCTGGATCCGATGTCTTTCTCAGCTACCTGCCGCCTGGCTTCCTCTCCAAGCTGCCTGCCCAGCCAGCTGAAGGGAAGGAGGGGCGGCCATTGCAGCAAGCCCCGCCTCATGGCAACCCCATCACTCCTTGAATCCACCTCCCCAGTGCAAGGGGCTCCTAGCCTGGGTGGCCTGACCATCGACAATGGCTTTGGAGCCCCCTAGCAGCATCTTAGAATGTAGGGTGCCAGTTGGGTGGAGCAGGAAAGATGCCTGGGGCAGGGGGAGGGGAACTGGAGAGGCCCAGCCAGCCTCCCCTCTCCTTTTGTGAGCAAGCTTGTTTTGTTTGTCAATCAGGAAGGCTGCCCCTGCCTTCCCAGCAACCCACTGGCTGCCAGGAGATAAGGATATGAATGGGACCAGGGGGGCCTGATCAGAGGAGGTGGAGGAATGATGCCCTTGTTTCATGGCCCTCACCCATCCTCACTCTTTCTGGGGACTCCCAGGTACCCCAGGTGCTGTGATGACAGCTTACCGGCAGCATGGGGGCATCACATGGTGGATGCCCTCAGTGCCCACCCTGGGCAGACGCCTCTGCATGGCAGGCACCCCAGAGTGTGCAGATGTGTGCACCCATGGCAGCGTCGGGAAGCCCTACACAGCCTGAGCAAAAATGGGGCTTTCACAGGCAGAGAAAAATAAATACCTGCATTCCACACCACCTTTTCTACCTGCAGAGCAGAGTCTGCCCTCTCTCCCCTTTCAAATAAAGAAACCCAACACTGATAGGCAGAGAGATATTGCAATCTTGTCTGGCTCCCTCTACCCAGGACTCTTTTATTGCACCCTGCCAAGTTGGGTGGCCCAGGGACCTCCTCCTTCCCCTTTCATCCCCTTCTATGCTGAGTTTAACCCTTACAGCAACTCCAGGATAAAGGCATGATTATGCCCACTTGATAGATGAGGAAAGAGAAGGCTCTGAGGGAGAAAGCCATGAAAAGACAAACTGCTCTGGTCAGAAGCCAAGCTCATGGCTGTCTGACTACAAGCCTTCACTTCCCACAAGGTCACAGTATTATTTCATAGCCAGGAATTAGCTCCCGAATGGATGAGTGACTAACATGGGGAAGGGGGTAAGCAGCAGGCAGGGCCTGGCTTTGGAGCCTGCGGATATGATTTCTAATCCTAGCTCTGCCACTTGGTTGCTTTGTGACTTCAGGCAGATCACTTAACCTCTCTGTGCTTCAGTTTCCTTGATAATGAATATAGGGCAGTTGATAAGACTTAGCGAGGACCACCCAATGCCTGGCACAACAGTAGGCACTCAATGCTGGCTTTTCTCCTGATCCCTTTCAGCATCCAAAGAGACAGATATTCACGTATTACAGGAACCAGGCCTCTCCCACCAATGCCTTCACTCAGTTGGCCCTCCTGTCAGGAACCGCCCACCTTCCCAACCCCTGTAACCATTTCTGGCCCTCTCAGGCAGAGGCCAAGGGCTGTCAAGTTCAGCTCCCCAGGCTCCTGTCCTGCCTGGGAGACCAGGTCCTCTCAGTTTAATTAGCCAGGGCAGTGGCCCCAGAGGACAGTGTCACCCCAAGGGAACAAAGCCAGCTCCGTCCACATCCCGCTGGAGTCAAGAAGAGAGCCACTCAATTAAGTCTGATTTGGCAAAACGTCTGTTTTAGTGCTATTTTGGGCCACGGTGGGGATTTTCTGTGCTTGTCTCAAAGGTAACATAAACCAGATTCCTTCCCGCCTCCCCCACCCCTATCTGTGTTTGAAATGAAAATATTGTTTTTCCTCTGCTCTCTCTCTTTTTTCCTGCTTCTCTTTCCCACCTATCAGAAGGTTGCAAACAAGAGAAAAGGAAAAGGCTGGGCCCCAGGATGGAGGGTAGCACCTGGGGCTAGGGTGCTCCCACCGCCCACCTGGCCCTGCTCGATCCCCCAGAGAACAACATGCTGAGGGTTGGAGTTCCCCCAAACCAGACTAAAGGGTTTAGTCCTCTCCTTTGCCTTCTCCCCACCTCTGGAAGCCACTTCCTGGGTCCCCCGAGGCCAGCTCTTTTTCTGACTTCTCCCCAGGCACACACCAGGTACCTGGTAGCCTCCCCACCCACAACACACCCTTGCATTTTCTGCCTCTGAGCCTTTGCCTGGGCTGTGCCCTCGGCTGGAAATACCTCCCCAAAGGCCCTCCCTTGAAGGAGTGGAAAGGCCCACATCCCTCTTTCTTCCTGCTACCTTTTCCTTCATAGCTCACATTACAAATAAATCCATCTCTAGGCAATCATTTCTGTAATGTCTGCTCACCTACCACGCTATATGCTTCAAACGGACAGGGGCTCCATCTGCTTGGCCACTGCTGCTTCTCAAGGCAGGGATCTCATCTCAACCCCTCAGCACACAGACATCAGGGGCCAGCTGATGGTGTGGTTCCAAGGGCTGCCATGTGCAGTAGGATGTTTAGCAACATCCCTGGCCTTTACCCACTAGATGCCAGCAGCACCTCCCTAGCTGAAACGACCAAAAATGTCTCCTGACATGGCTCAGTGTCCCCTGAGACACAAGATCACCCCCGAATGAGACCCACTGCTCCATAGCCTGGCACAGAGCCCCCTTGAATGAATGAATACACGACTTTACCCTTCTAATAGAACATGTGATTTTATTTTACCTCTTATCATAATCATGTAGAAATTTTATTTTCCCTATCAGAACAGAAGCTTCCAGAAGACAGGCCCATGTGACCTCCGCTGTGTATCAATGCTGTTTGCCCATAGCTGTTTGCTGAAAGAATCACTATCAAAGCACCAGAGAGCAGCAGACTGAAAGCCAGCTCTGGTTCCCCAGCCCCTCCCACCCCAAGCCAGAATGCTGGGTGACTTTGCTACAGGAGTTAAGCTTCTCTGGGCCTCCCGTCTCTCCAGCTGCTGTAACAATTCTTGGTCCACTTGGGCTGGTGGGAGGTTTACAACTTCACATCTCTATGAAGCTGTAGCTCCTAAGAAATCTTTCAGGTGGTTTTTACTTTACATTGTCTGAGAATTCTGATTATCACTAATAGGCACAATATTTACTAAGCACACTATTCTGTGCCCAGGACTGGCTAAGTGCTTTAGAGGCCCTATCTCATTTGATCCTCTTAACAACAAAACTATGAAATAGGTACTGTTACTTTCGCCTTTTGATGAAGGAGGAAATGGGCTCAGGGAGCTTGAGGGACCTGCCTAAGGTCCACACAGAGGCAGGCAGTCCTGCTGCCTCCGGCTGGTGAGGACGACTACTCAATTAGGAAACACCTTTTGCTTTCATACTTGAAACTGAAATTCCTTTTTTTTTTTTTTTTTTGGAGACAAGGTCTCACTCTGTCGCCCAGGCTGGAGTACAGTGGTACGATCACCTTGGCTCACTGCCACCTCTGCCTCCCAGGTTCAGGCAATTCTGCTGCCTCAGCCTCCTGAGTAGCTGGGATTACAGGCACCCACCACCACACCCAGCTATCTTTTTGTATTTTTAGTAGAGACAGGGTTTCACCATTTGGCCAGGCTGGTCTCGAACTCCTGGGCTCAGGTGATCCACCCGCTTCGGCCTCCCAAAGTGCTGGGATTACAGGAGTGAGCCACGGCGCCTGGCCTGGACTGAAATTCCTTCTAAAATCAAGCACACCTGGTGCCAGACAAGAGGCAGACTTTCCCAGGTGAATAAGGCCTCACAGGACCTTCCCAGCATCAGGCCCCAGCAGCCAAGCAGAGAAGCAGCTCTAGATTGCTATAGAAGGGTCTGATTCAAGGAGTTGGGGAGCTTTGGCACCCCTTTCTGGATGCCAACCCTCACGGAGAAGCCTGGCCAGGGTGGCCTCCTCCAGCACCAAGCTGGTCCATGAGATCCTTCAGGGCAGGAATAAAAGCAACAATGGAGGAAGGGCCATGCTCTGGCACTTTCTATGTACCTGTCGCTGGACTTGAACAAACAACCACCCTATGAGGTAGATTCTATCAATTCCAACATTTTACAGATGATGGAGCCAAGTAAAGGAGATAAATAACTTGGCTAACTTCACAAGTGGTAGACCCTGGATCTGAACCCAGGCAAAGTCCAAAATACGTATGCATATCCACTATGCTGCATTAGAGCTGCATCTCATTCATGGCTGTTTTCTCAGTATCCTGGTGCTCCACACATGATTTATAAATGAATGAATGACTGAATGAATGAATGAAGAGTTTGTGGTTATACTGCTACTGAAGTCACAAGTTGCTGGATGCTTTCCTGGGGTCCACCTACACCATTGGAGCAAAGTCCCCTTACATACAGAAACTCTTGCCAGAAAACTAGTAATTCTCACCTGCCCCATGTGTAAAAAGACCCACTCAATCCATCTGCCTTGACCTGGCTAGAAAAGAAACAAGCACCAAACTCCTCATTTTGGCCAATGTTATTACAGGTAATAACATTGTGACCTTTAGATGTGACCTGGCATGAATGGAAAAAGAATAGTAACTGGCCGGACGTGGTGGCTCACGCCTGTAATCCCAGCACTCTGGGAGGCCGTGGCGGGTGGATCACCTGAGGCCAGGAGTTCGAGACCAGCCTGGCCAACATGGTGAAACCCCGTCTCTACTAAAAATAAAAAAAAATTAGCCAGGCGTGGTGGTGTGTGCCTGTAATCCCAGCTACTAGGGAGGTTGAGGCAGGAGACTTGCTTGAACCCAGGAAGCAGAGGTTGAAGTGAGCCGAGGTTGAGCCACTGCACTCCAGTCTGGGCAACAGAGCAAGACTCCAGCTCAAAATAATAATAATAATAATAACAACAACAACAATAGCGATCTCTTCTACATACAAAGCACTTTAGCAATAAAAATAACTGCCCAAGGCAGGGTATGGTGGCTCACACCTGTAATTCTAGCACTTTGGGAGGCTGAGGCAGGCAGATCATGAGGTCAGGAGTTTGAGACCAGCCTGGCCAACATGGTGAAACCCCACCTCTACTAAAAATACAAAAATTAACCGGGCATGGTGGCAGATGCCTGTAGTCCCAGCTGCTTGTGAGGCTGAGGCAGGAGAATCGATCACTTGAACCCGGGAGGCGGAGCTTGCAGTGAGCTGAGATCACACCACTGAACTCCAGCCTGGGCGACAGAGCGAGATTCCATCTCAAAAAACAAACAAACAAAACAAAAAACAACTGCCTAACAGTCCAGCAGTGATGGCCCAGCTAAGGAACTGTGCACCAGCAACCAGGAGGGGCTTGTTATTATCCCCATTTTATTTATTATTATTATTATTTTTTTGAGACTGAATCTTGCTCTGTCACACAGGCTGGAGTGCAGTAGCACGATCTTGGCTCACTGCAAGTTCCGCCCCCCGTGTTCAAGTCATCCTCCTGCCTCAGCCTCCCAAGTAGCTGGGATTACAGGCAGGTGACACTATGCCCAACTAGTTTTTGTATTTTTAGTAGAGATGGGTTTTACCAGGTTGGCCAGGCTGGTCTGGAACTCCTGACCTCAAATGATCCACCCACCTCCGCCTCCCAAACTGCCGGGATTATAGACATGAGCCACCACGCCCTGCCTATTACCCCCATTTTAAAGGGGAGGGAAATGGAGCCTGACAGTGAGGAGCTGGTACCTGGATTTGAACCCAGGCTGGTGTGACCCCAAAGCCTGTGTTTATGGCCCCAAGCTATAGGACCTCCTTGCTTTCCAGATCACAAAACACAGCAACACTTTTTTTTTTTTTTTTTTTTTGAGACAGAGTCTCCTTCACCCAGGCTGGAGTGCAGTGGTGCTATCTTGGCTCACTGCAACCTCTGCCTCCTGGGTTCAAGTGATTCTCGTGCCTCAGCCTCCCAAGTAGCTGGAATTACAGGCATGGGCCACCACACCTGGCTAATTTTTGTGTTTTTAGTAGAGATGGGGTTTTGCCATGTTGGCCAGGCTAGTCTCAAACTCCTGACCTCAAGTGATCTGCCTGCCTTGGCCTCCCGAAGGGCTGGGATTACAAGTGTGAGCCACGGTGCCACAGCTCACCTTTAATGCTTACAACAAAGCCCGTTCACATTTTTGACAGAAGAGGAAACTAACCCTCACAGAGAGAAAGTGACTTGCCCAAGGGATGCTTCAGTTAAAACTCAAACGCTTTTCCTGATTCTGAATCCAGTGCTTTCCCCTACCCCGACCCTATCTCTCCTTCCAGATGAGCACAGTCTCCAAGAAGGGAGCTCTAGGAGGTGAACCCAAGCTCCACTGGATTCTGCATGTTCTCCCTTAAGCCCCCTGACCATGGGCCTGTAGACGCTCTGAGCATGCCCGCTGCCCCTGTTCTATCAGCTGTCTCCACGGGGTCCCTGGTTTCTCACACCCAAGGAGTGGGTGACTTGGGTCCACAGACCATCAGTCCAAGAGCAGTCCACCCTCCCCCCATTTATACATGAGACTGAGGCCAGAGAGGAAAGGAAGATTCCCCAGCAGTCCTGGCTCCCCACCATAGTGCCTAATGGCTTCCCTGCCCCCAGCCCCATGCTCGCCTGCTCCACCCTTCCCTCCTGCCTCTGCACAGCATCCTGGGCACCTTCTCTCCCCAAGCCTGATCACTTTGTGCAGAAAGTGGATGCTCAATTAGCTGGGCGTGGTGGCGGGTGCCTGTAATCTCAGCTACTCGGGAGGCTAAGCCAGAGAATTGCTTGAACCTGGGAGGCGGAGTCTGCAGTAAGCTGAGATCGTGCCACTGCACTCCAGCCTGGACAACACAGCGAGACTCCATCTCAAAAAACAAAGCAAAACAAAACAAAACAAAACCGGATGCTCATCGTCCATCTGGCCCCTAGACTTCAAGGGCCTCAAAGCCTGGACCACAAGCTTGCTCCTGTCTGGGGCCGTGCCAGCATGGAGCCGAGCAAGAGAACACTTCGGCTTGTCTGCTGGACAGACAAGGAAGGCATGGCTGACGATGGTGGGAGCCGACGCGCCTGGCTGCTTTCCTTCCTGGCCCTAAGCACACTCTTCATACTCTCCAGCAACAGCAGCAGCGGGAACTTCCCCCTCACTCCTTGTCATCCCCCCAGTTCCATCTCTCCCTGTCCCTGCTCACCACTCCCCAGGTCCCCCACCCCCACTCCACCTCTCTGCCCTCATGTTTTTCTCTTCCCCATCTCTCCCTTCCCCGGCTCTGTCCACACACACACACACACACACACACACACACACACACACACTTCACACGGGTTCAAGAACCAGTGGAGCAAAATCTGTCCTTTGCCAGCCAAGCCCCAGCCTGCAGGCAGCCTCCAGCCCTGCCTCCCACCCTGCCTCCCCCTCCCTGGTGTCACATTCCAATCTCAGATCCCCAGTGACCCACCAGGAACAGGGCACAGCTCTGCCTCAATCACTGGGGAACAGGACGAGCCAGTTTCTCCCAGCCCCCTCAGGAAGCAGCCTGGGGAAGCTGCCCGCCACCCCC
>NW_012101510.1:1872476-1876351 GCF_000951045.1 Mandrillus leucophaeus | reverse complement strand
CACCAAGCCCCTCACCCCACTCATCTAAAGTCTGACAGCACAAGATCCACACAGACCTGAGCATGCCCTTGCTAAAGATCAAAGGGGCCCACCGAAGACAATGTTGGGGCTCTCACCCTCTCTACCTCACCTGGCCCTCCTGCCAGGAAGCATTTCTGAGCGTCCTGTGTTCTAGGCCTCGCCCTTGGCGCTGGGCCGGAGAGAGCAAGGAGACGTGCTTTCAGGCCTCGATGCTCCAGCCTCATGGGGAGGACAGACACTGGCAGAACTGCCGATAATTCCGTGATAAACGCTACGCCACGAGTATAGACAAAGGGAGATGACTCATACTGCCTCGGAGGTCAGAGGAGGAGGAGACAGGACGTCTGTTTTGGTCTGGGGCAGCAGGGAGGAAGGTGAAGGGCATCCCAGGTGGAAGGAACAGCCCAGCCCAATGCACAGAGGCAGGGATGCACATGGCTACATCTTAACAAGGAGGTGCCGGCTATGGCTGGAGGGGACAGGACTGAATGAGGACAGGGCAGGCAGAGGACACCAGAAATGGCCCTGGGCAGCGTGGGAAGAACTACAGATGGGACCTTTATTCAGAAGGCAGCAGGAGCCACTGGAGGTTATCTGCTGGGTTTAGAATGATCACTGACAGTGCTGCTGGCCAGCACCTGGGAGGGGACAGGATGGAGGCAGGGAGGCCAGTGAGGAGGTCCCAGCAACAGCCCATCCCTCTTCCGCCACCATTCTTTCTGAGCCAAGTCCTCCCCTCTTGGCCACAGCACACAGGCCACATCCCTTCCAGCCTCCAAAGACTTGCTCTGCTCACTGCGTTCCCTCTGCCAGGAATGCCCCTCTCATTCTTACCTCGCCGTGCCTAAAGCACCTGCTCAAAGGCCCCTCCTCCAGGAAGCCCCCAGCTCTGGTCAAGGCCTTGGCTATGAGCTGGGTCCCAATTACCCACTGGGCTGTGACCTTCTTGTGGTCAAGTGCAGGGATGCTTCCTGCTTGGACCCCGACATTAAGCACAGAACTTTGGAAATAGTGGGTCCTTGGAAAATCCCTGTTCCCTTGGGCCCAGCACCCAGGTGCCTCTCCCACAGAGACGCTGCTCTGTGCACACCATTGCTGTTGCACCTCCTCCCTCCCTGTGGAGCCACACATTGGATAGGGGAGGAAAAAGACACCCAGCCATAGGCAGCTGTTCAAAGCAATGCATTTCAAACATGGGCTGCCATAGAGATAGAATAGCAATAATAATACAATAATGACAGCAGCAATCAGCATTTACTGGCATAAGCACTGCTCTAAACTTCATATGGATTAACTCACTGCATCTTCACTTCAGTCCCGTGAGGTCTGTACTGTTACTCTGATTGTAAAGATGGGGACACTGAGGCACAGAGAGGTAAACGGCCTGCTCAGTATGTGGTGGAGCCAGGAGTCAACCCAGAACTTGCCCTGAAGGACTTTGCCACACAACCAGCCTCTCCAAGACAAACAGAGAGGAAAAAGGAAGCTGCCCAGTAAGAGCCCATAGTCAGTGTGTCCTCACTTGGGGAAAAAGAAAACTATGCATGGATTGGTATATGTGATACACACATATATACACACATATATGTGACACACACATATACACACATATGTGATACACACATATACACACATGTGATACACATATACACACGTGATACACATATACACACATATATATGTGATACACATATACACACATATATATGTGATACACATATATACACATATATATGTAACAAAAAGTCTGGAAGGACCCGTTCAAACTATTAACTGGGGTTACCTGCAGGGAGGGTGCTAAGGGAACTTTTACTACATATATTTCTGGCTTATTTGCATTTTTCACCCAAGTATCCAAGTGTTACTTGAGTAGTTTAAAATGGCAGGAATTATTAGGGTTGCAATGAACATTTGTTGCATGAATAGATGGCAAATTCATTTCCTAGGCCTGTTTCTTTCAAATTCTGGGTATGACCCATCAGTGGATTGCAAAATTAATTTCGTGGGTAGCAATGAGTAATTTAAAAAAAATCAAATACACTAGAACAAAAAGTATCACAGACCAGCAGACAGTAAGGGAGTTATTTCAGTAAACTTTTGTTTCAGCTATATACAGTGTGACCTGTGTAGTTACCTACAATGTATTTCTTACTATATGTCACGGGCAAGAGTTTGAAAGCCATTGGTCTAAGCTTGGGAGTCTAAAGAGGAGTAAGGTTGGGTGCAGTGACTCACTCCTGTAATCCCAGCACTTTGGGAGGCCAAAGAGGGAGGATAGCTTGAGCCCAGGACTTCAAGACCAGCCATGGCAAGACCCCTGTCTCTAGGAAAAAAAAAAAAAAAATTAAAAATTAGCTAGGTGTGGTATTGGGGGCCTATGATCCCAGC
The DNA here is from genome assembly GCF_000951045.1 of Mandrillus leucophaeus. Taxonomy (NCBI): domain Eukaryota; kingdom Metazoa; phylum Chordata; class Mammalia; order Primates; family Cercopithecidae; genus Mandrillus; species Mandrillus leucophaeus. The sequence goes on along the minus strand of NW_012101510.1, from coordinate 1,873,942 downwards.
TACTCAGGAGACTGAGGCTGGAGGATCGCTTGAGCCCCGGAGGTTGAGGCTGAAGTGAGCTGTGTTTGTGCCAAGGCACTCCAGCCTGGGCCACACAGCAAGACCCTGCCTCAAAAATAAAATAAACAGAGTAAGACAGGGTCCCTGCCTACAAGAGTCCCACAGTCTAGTGGAAGAGAAAGGCAGCTCCAATACCCCTGAGTTCCCTTTATCTCCATAGAAGCCAGAGGGATGCTAGGTTGGTGGAAAGGTCCTATTTTGCCCACTCCACAGTTGGCTTCTAGGGCCTGGATCTCGCCTTGATACATTCTCCTCCTCTCCAAGTCTTTTGCTTGTGAGAGCTTTTGCCAGAGTTATAGGGCTGAGCCTGCCCTGAGATCAGAATGACTGTGTCCACTTCTGTGTCACGCAAAAGGCCACTTCTCCTTGCTCCTACCGGCTTGCCTGTCAAGAGGGGGAGGGGTGGGAAACTAGAAGATTCCTTTCCAGCTTCCAGATCCCGAGGGCCACGTCCCAGGGAAGCCTCTGAAAACCCAGCTGTGTGGTCAGCAGGGAGGGGCCACCACTCAGTCTGCAGTGAGGGCTGCCCCCCAGCTGAGGTGGGCCTGACCCTGAGCAGAACGAGGTTTGTATGGAGAACGGAGGGGGGCAGTGGCAGGAAGAGAAGCAGAGCCCCCAGCTCGGGGCTCCCATCACGCTGGCGCCTCCACATCAGAGCTCGCCTAACCCACCCCCGCCTCTCCTCCCAGGGCAGCAGACAACTAAAAAAAGATAAAATAAAAAGAAGTAATTCCCCTGCTCTGACGTCAGCGCGAGGTCTTAACAGCCCGGCAGCGGCATGAAACTGGATTGCAACCAGATGTAATGCCCTTGAATTCTCAACACACTACTGCGTTGGAAAAGACATAAAGGGCAGGCGGGGGGGCAATATTGGTGGGAGGAACCGTGCAGGTCCCGAGTGGCTCCCTGAATCCGGGCCCGCCGAAACCGCGAGGCAGGCGGCCCGGGAGAGAGTGCGGCGCGCGGAGCAGCGCCCGGCCGGCTCCGCCATTCAGGCGCGCGGCCTCCCCTCCCCCAGCCCCCACCGGCGCATTGTTACACTCGCTCCCATCCATTCAGAGCCCAAGGCCCGCCGCGCCCCCGCCAGCCCGGGCTCCGCGCAGGAGGGCACCGCTGCAGCCCGCACTCCGGCCCCTGCGTGGACTGGATAACGACCAAGAGTCCCAAGAAGGAAAACTGCTCGCCGGGAAAACGGGCGCCCCAGGAAGCTGTGGCCGCGACGGCCTAGGGCCTGGCTGGTGTTTCGCTTCCCTTCTGCCCCACCACGGAGGCCCCTGGCGCGACCAGGCTCCAAATGTCACCCTCGCGTCCTGCCACCCCCTGTCCCCGCCGCACTCGGCCCCCATGTCCTTCTCCCGGGTTCCCTGCCTTCAAGGCGCGGGAGAGGGGGGGCCGACCTCGAAAAG
>NW_012101510.1:1864742-1871261 GCF_000951045.1 Mandrillus leucophaeus | reverse complement strand
CGCCCGCCCTCCCGCCGGCCTGCGGGAGGGGCGCTCTGCGGTGGGATCCCGGTGAGGCCCGGGAGGACTCTAGCGCCCTGCGTTCTGGAGCTTCCAGCGTCAGGCCAGGCCCCCACCCTCATTCCTTTAGCCCTCACCTGTGCCCACTTCTTTACAGTTTGAGAAACATTTTCGATTTCAAAACTCTATTGGTTTCATGTAAACTTCATTTACTGGGCACCTGGCACCTTGCTGAGTCTTGAGGAATGAGCAGAGACAATGCGGTCCCTGCTGTCATGGAGCTGGCATCCTGGTGGGAAGAGACAGACAGCAAACAAATGCTTAGATACATGACGAAGATAATTTTAGAGCAGTAAGTGCTAGGAAGAAAATTAGCAGGTGAAGTGACGGCTAGGGCTCCTTGACTGGTGGTGAGAGAAGGAGGCCTGTCTGTGCAAAGATCTAAATAACAGGAGGAACCGCCATGGGTAAAGTCTGGGAAGAGCAGTTTTTTTCTTTTAGAAGCAGGGTCTTGCTGTGTTGCCGAGACCGAACTTGAATTCCTGGCCTCAAACAGTCCTGCCACCTCAGCCTTCTGAGTAGCTGGGACTACAGGAGCCTGTCCTGCTGGGAAGAGCATCCTTGGCAGAGAGAACATCAAGTGCAAAGGTCCTGAGGCAGGAGAGAACTTGGTGAGTAAGTGGAATTGTGAGGAGGCCGTGAGCAAGGGAACAAGTAATGGGCACACTGAAGTCACAGCCATAACAGGAGGGCCAGAGCCTGCAGGGCTGCAGAGGGCCCAGTGAGGTGCAAGGAAGGTAGCCACTGGCAGACTTTAAACAGAGGCACGTTGAATGAATGAGTGAAACTTAAGTTATAGACCTCTGAGCAGTTTCATGCCTAGGTCTCTACTTGCCATAGCTCAGGTGGGAGCTCACTGCCACCTGCTTGGGAAGGCTCCCAGCCCCACCCAGCCTCTAGGGTCTGTGGGACATGACCCTATTAACAGCCCCATCGAAGCCTCCCTTGTTTGTCCTTTGGTTGGGCAGAGGGGAGCTGGTCAAGGCATCAGAGCTTGTGGGTGACCTGGGACAAGTGAGTCATGCAGTGGGACAAGTGAGTCCCGCATCTGCAAAATAAGGTATTGTGATAGGTGGAGGGCCTCACTCTGTCCCAGGCTTGCTGTGCCCCTTCTGTGCATGGTCTCATTAGATCCCGGTGCCCCCTCTGTGAGGTCAGCTCATCACATTTTGTGGATGAGGAAACAGGTGCAGAGTGGTGAAGTCCCCTCTCCAGGTTCTCAAGCTGCAGCACAGAATCAACACCGGTCCCCACAGTCCTTCCCACTGGGCTTGGCTACCCGTCTCCCAGGGTGAATATCAAGAGCAAGACAGAGCTGGATCCCAGTGCGAATTGTGTCGTTTTAAGCTTGTTTTAAGCACAGTTTCTGGGGAAGACACATCTGGTTTCTTTTTTCTTTTCTTTCTTTTCTTTTCTTTTTTTTTTTCTTTTTTTCTTTTTTTTTTTTTTTTTTGACACGGAGTTTTGCCCCTGTTGCCCAGGCTGGAGTGCAACGGTGCGATCTTGGCTCACCACAACCTCCGCCTCCCAGGTTCAAGCAGTTCTCCTACCTCAGTCTCTCGAGTAGCTGGGAGTATAAGCATGCACTGCCACACCCGGCTAATTTTGTATTTTTGGTAGAGACAGGATTTCTCCATGTTGGTCAGGCTGGTCTTGAACTCCTGACCTCAGGTGATCTGCCCGCCTCGGCCTCGCAAAGTGCTGAGATTTCAGGCGTGAGCCACTGCACCTGCAAATCTGGTTTCTAAACATGGCTCCTCTGTGCCCAGCTGGGTGGCTTTGAGCAAACTACTTAACTTGCTGAGCCTCAGTTTCCTCATCTGTAGAATGGGGATAATAGTACCTAGCTCATGGGTCTGTTGAGAGGATTGAATGAAGCATTTAGCTTCATTGGAAAGCATTTAGCTCTCAGCCTGGCATGCAGTAAGTGCTGTTACTGCTTTAAGACGCCAGATTAATGGGAACAGTCCCTGTCATCCATCCAGGGCCCCCCGTCCCCACCCCGAGCTGGTCTCCTGCCCTCCCTGCCTTACTTTAACCTGCTCCTAAGTGGAGCCTAAGGGAAGGCTGGTTCTAGGGACCCCAGTGGGAGGCAAGACAAGGAGGCCTTGCTGGGGGATTTCTGGTTCCCACACAGGGGTCCCCAAGGCCAGCTTCTCTACCTGGAGAGGGCGGGAAAGCAGCTGGAACCCGAAGTCCAGGAGAGTCCATTTCCTGGCCTTGGAATTAGGTACTTTTGTTTTGAAAATTCCTTGGTATCAAGTTTACATGACTGGGGCCACTGGACCCTGTACGCAGGGCTGGGGGTACAAAGAGGATCACAAGCCTGGCCCCTTTGGGAGCCATAGTTCAGGCACCACTCAAGGAAACACATTTGTTCAAGGGATTAGCATTCCTGGATGTCAGTTCAGCGAAGCGTTGGAGGAGGTGGCGATTGAGCCAGACCTCAGAGGATGGGCAGGAGGGGAGCCCTGGGTGGCAAAGGGGATGGGTGTCCCAGAGAGTGAGAGGAGGAAGGAATGTGCAGGCAGATGGAAGAGGGTGTGGGGTCAAGGTACTAACAACTGCCTCTGTGTGTGTGTGTGTATGTGTGTGTGTGTGTGTGTGTACGTGTGTGTGAGACAGGGTCTGACTCTGTTGCCCAAGCTGGAGTGCAGGGATGTGATCATAGCTGACTGCAGCCTCGAACTCCTGGACTCAAGCTGTTCTCCCACCTCAGCCCCCTAAGTAGCTGGGACCACAGGCATACACCACTATGCCTGGCCAATTTAATTTTTATAGAGATGGCATCTTGCTATGTTGCCCAGGCTGGTCTTGAATTCTGGGCAGTGATCCTCCTGCCTTGGCCTCCCAAAGTGCTGGAATTACAAGTGTGAGCCACCGCGCCTGGCCAGAACTGCCACTTTTGAGTACCTACTGTGTGCCAGGTGCCTAGGGATGTTGTAACAAATTCCACAAGTGGCTTAAAATAACACAAATTTATTTGTTTATTTATTGATTTATTATTTTTTAAGACAGAGTCTCGCTCTGTTGCCCAGGCTGGAGTGCAGTGGCACAGTCTCGGCTCACTGCAACCTCTGCCTCTCGGGTTCAACTGATTCTTGTGCCTCAGCCTTCCGAGTAGCTGGGATCACAGGCACACACCACCATGCCTAGCTCATTTTTGTATTTTTTGTGGAGAGTGGGTTTCGCCATGTTGCCCAGTCTGGACAGACTTACTCTTTACAGTTCTGGAGGTCAGAACTCCAAAATCAGTTTCACTGGGCTAAAGCCAAGGTGTGGGCCGGACCTGCTCTCCTGGCGTCTCCCAGAGAGAATCTGTTCCTTGCCTTTTCCAGTTTCTGGAGGTTGCCTGTGTTTCTCTGCTTGTGACCACTTGGTGACCTCCAGAAGCTAGAACACGCAAGAAAACAATTGCTTCCATTGTCCCAGCTCCTACTTCCTCCGTTGACCTTCCTGCCTCTGCTCATGAGGACCCTTCTGATTCCATTCTGGGCCACCTGGATAATCCAGGCTAATCCCTCCATCTCAAGAAGAACCTTAATTGATTTAATCACATCTGCAGGGACCCTCTGAATGCTGCCTCACCACAACTCATTTTACAGATAGGAAAATCAAGGCTCAGAGAGGTGAAGTCACTGATCCAAAGTCACACAGCAGGTGAGTTTAGTCACCCATTTCATGCATGGAGAGCCCACTGTGGGTCAGACACTGGGTTAGACCCTGGGTTGCAATGTGAATGTTACCCGTGAAGAGTGCTGTGGTGCTCAGGCCTGCAAAGTAATGACCTAGTCCTGTCAAGGAATTCGGGGAAGGCTTCCTGGAGGAGGTGATTGGTGATTGAGCTTTCAAGAGTGATTTTCCTCTGCCTGCTTTAACCAGGGGAGGCTTCTGAACAAACGAGGGCCCTTCCAGAGGAGGACAGCCATAGGCCTAACCATCCTGAGACTGCCCTGCATGATGCTGGCTGAGAGGGCTCAGGCTTCTCCGAGGAGAACTAGGAACTGATCAGTGATCACTGTCAGCAGAGCTAGCCCCAAGAGACTTCTGCTGCTGACCCTGCTTGTCATCCTCATTTGCACACAGGTAGGAGGGTGAGCAGGGGTGTGCACGCTGTGCAATGCAAAGGCCCAATAAAGTCAGTGTTGGTGCAGGCTCTCAGACTTGCAGCTCAAAGGCTGAACTCAGGCTCCTGGGTTTGTTTTGATTGGAAAGCAGAGCAAAAAGTGAAAAATTTGAAGTTGACATATGTTGCCAGGTACAGTGGCTCATGCCTGTAATTCCAGCACTTTGGGAGGCCAAGGCCAGAGGATCACTTGAACCCAGAGTTTGAGGCTAGCCTGGGCAACACAGTGAGACCTCATCTCTACCAAAAAAAAAGTTTTGTTTTGTTTTTTTAAATTTTAATTAGCCAGGTATAGTGGTGCATGTTTGTAGTCCCAGCTACTTGGAAGGCTGAGGTGGGAGAATCGCTTGAGCCAGGGAGGTCGAGGCTGCAATAAGCCACGATAGTGCTACTGCACTCCAGCCTGGGAGACAGAGTGAGACCCCGTCTCAAAAAAAAAAATAAGAAAGAGAGAGAGAGAAAATAAAGAAAATAGAGAGAGAGAAAGAAAGAGAGAGAAAGAAAGAGAGAGAGAAAGGAAGGGAAGGGGAGGGGAGGGGGAGGGGGGAGGAAGGGAGAGAGAGAGAAGAGAGAGAGGAAGAAAAATATCTCTAAGGAATCTAGGTTCTTGAGGGCCCCACCACTACCTATTGTTCTATACCCACATTTAAATCACCTGGTTGACCAACCCCCCAACACAGCCCGACACACACACAGAGACACACACAAACACACACACACACACACACACACAAAGCCTTGAGTTTCAGACACTTTCCCCCCAGGGTTCTTAACACTCACATCTGTGTGGCCTTGAACTTCCTGTCTGTTTTCTCATAGGTCAAAAGGAGATCATGTTTCCTGCCTGGAGGAGAGGCCCTGGTGGGCTGGAATAGGGGAAAGCAGAGGGGGTGTATCTCAGGATAGAATCCTGCATCCTGCCAGGGACCAGGCTTATCCTTGACTCACTCAATAGGATGCAAGGGCGCTTACTGTAGCCAGGTGATTCCTGCAGCCGCTGTCTCACTAGGTAGACACCCGCATTTCAATAGCCTCCTTGTTCAGATGATGAAACACAATCAGGGAATGAAGTCACTTGCCCAAGATCACACAGTCATACCTAGAGTAGGGATTCTCCTGGCCCGAGCTCCTACCCATGCTGCTGTCCTGCCCCCTCTGCGATGAAAACTCCTGGATGGAGGCTCCGGGCTGTTCTTACAGAGCCCAGGCAGAGTGTGAGTGTGCAGCAGGACTCCCATTAGCAAGCACGTGGCTAGTACTTATTTGGCACCTACTGTGTGCATTTCAGTCTTATTATCTCCATTTTGCAGAAAACATAGAGGCCTAGAGAGGGGAGGAAACTCTTCCAGAATACCTTCCTCTGTGTAGGTAGCTGTCAGCCAGGCTCTCTGCTTAGACAGCAACAGAGGAATGAGATGGAAAATCAGAACTCCTGCCCCAACTCTGCCACCCTGCCACCAATAGCACCGTCTTGGGTACTTCCTCACCCTCTCTCAGACTCTGGTTTCTAACAGGAGGAGTGTAGCAATCCCTACCTGCTGGGCTTATGAAGATTTAAAACAGTTCAACACTGTAGAGCTCTGGACCACCAAGCGTTGCTGCTCCCCCTCCCCCCATCAGCCTCTAGCACTTCTACAGAGAAGACAAATATGAATGTGAACCTTTCTTTTGAAGGTCTTGTGAGTGCCCAGAGCCCTATGGCAAGAAGCCTCTGCCAGGGAAAGGGATGCGGGGAAGTGGGGGCGGTGATAGGGAAGCAGAGCCAGAAGAGACCGTTGGGCCTCCTTCCTTCAAGGCCTCTGGTCTCTAGCAGAGAGAAGAAGAGGGAGCAGGTGAGAGCCCCACTTAGCTCCAGGCAATTGTGTTTTTTTTTTTTTTTTCCAGACAGGATCCCGCTCTGTCACCAGGCTGTCTGTACAGTGGCACAATCATGACCCACTGCAGCCTCAACCTCCCAAGCTCAAGCAGCCCTCCCATCTCAGCCTCCCAAGTTGCTCAGACTACAGGTGCTCGCTATCACGCCCAGCTAATTTTTGCATTTTTTGTAGAGATGGGTTTTTGCCATGTTGCTCAGGCTGGTCTTGAACTCCTGAGTTAAGTGATTTGACTTGCCTACCTTGGCCTCCCAAAGTGCTGGGATTACAGGTGTGAGCCACTGTACATGGCCAACTCCAGGCAAATTTGATCACCACAGACAGGGGAATTCTGTCCAGTTCCAGGGATGCCCCTTAAGGGGCCCCAGACCAGCTGGGCCAGAGCCACACAGGCCTTACTAAGATCTTCCATTCATTCATTCAATACGTATTTATCGAGCCAAACCTCATTCTTTGGCC
>NW_012101510.1:1858271-1863547 GCF_000951045.1 Mandrillus leucophaeus | reverse complement strand
TTTTTTTTTTTTTTAAGATAGTTTTGTTCTTGTCACCCAGGCTGCAGTACAATGGCACGATCTCGGCTCATTGCAATTCCTGCTTCCCAGGTTAAAGCAATTCTCCTGCCTCAGCCTCTTGAGTAGCTGGGATTACAGGTGCCCACCACTACACCCGGCTAATTTTTGTATTTTTAGTAGAGACAAGGTTTCACCATCTTGGCCACGATGGTCTTGAACTCCTGACCTCAAGTGATCCACCTGCCTCGGCCTCCCAAAGTGCTGGGATTACGGTGATGAGCCACCATGCCCAGCTGACTTATGATGAAATTTAATTGCCATTGTGAATGTATTAAGAGGTGGGACTATTAAGAAGTGATTAGGGCCGGGTGCGGTGGCTCAAGCCTGTAATCCCAGCACTTTAGGAGGCCGAGACAGGCAGATCACGAGGTCAGGAGATCGAGACCATCCTGGCTAAACGGTGAAGCACCGTCTCGACTAAAAAATACAAAAAAACACAAAAAACTAGCCAGGCGAGGTGGCGGGCTCCTGTAGTCCCAGCTACTCGGGAGGTTGAGGCAGGAGAATGGCGTGAACCCGGGAGGCGGAGCTTGCAGTGAGCCGAGATCCAGCCACTGCACTCCAGCCTGGGCGACAGAGCAAGACTCCGTCTCAAAAAAAAAAAAAAAAAAAGAAGTGATTAGGTCATAAGGGCAAAACCCTCGTGAATGGATTAATCTCTTTATTGAAGGAGTGAGCTCATTATCAAGATGCTGGATTTATTGTAAAAGTGAGTTCAGCTCTCTCTTGCTCACTTTCTAGTGCTGTCTTGCCCTTCTGCCTTCCACCATAGGATGATACAGCATGAAGGCCCCCACCAGATGCTGGTGCCATACTCTTGGACTTCCCAGTCTTCAGAATTATGAGTCAAATAAATTTCTATTGTTTACAAATTACCCAGAGTGGTATTCTGCTATAGCAACAGAAAATGAAGTAAGACAATTAGAGTACAAAAAGTTCATTTGAGTAGGCATAGTTTTTCCCACAAAATTGCCTGATGGTCCTTACTAGAACCTTCTGGGTCCTAACAACCAAAATGTTTCATCACATCCCCCTGAGTTCTTTGGGCCACTCTCAGTTCTATGACATTCAGATCATTTTCTTCCAAAGCACAGGTTCATCTTTCTTCACATTGGGGGTTTTCATTATTTAGACAGGGCTGACCCAGCCAGATAGACAGATCCTTGGTTTGTCAGGCACTGTGTGCAGGACCCAGGAGCTCTCCAACATAACTCTCATCAACTTCATGAAATTCTACAACTTGGAAGATTTCCTTTGCTGCCAGCTTGCATAAGTAGACCTGACAGACAGAAGAGATGCAGATGGGAGGGGCGGACAGATGCTGGTGCTAGGTAGGGTGAGATGCTTGAGTGGGAATGAAGTAAGTGGCCAGGACAGTAGTAAATATATTCATGTTTTAACAACTCTTACTTCCAACTCGGATAATGAATGCTCAGCTATGGGGCACCCCAACCATACAGTTAACCGTATCAGCCCAAGATCTCTGGCATCTGGAGTTAGGGAGGGATAAAATTCCATCTTGTTTAAGCCGGTGTTATTGTGGATCTCTGTTATAAAACCTACGTCCTACCTAATACATCTAGTCTTTTGGTGGTAATTACAATCGATTTTCCTGTGGGGACCATTCTTTCCCACTTTTGGCCCATGTGGTTCAGGCTGGGCTGTCCCTACCTCTAGGATGCAGAGATTGTCACATGACTCAGGTTTGACCACACTGCCCCATTTGCCTGGCCACAGGGATTGGTTCAGGGATGGTTCGAATGACCTAAGCCCTCCAGGAATTTTGCTGGAAGAACTGAGCTTTGCTGGAGCCTCCAGGGGTAGTTGAGCTGGTCGACTGTGGGTCTGAAAACAGAGCCAGTGGGGAAGAATGAGGAGTTGAGAGACATGGAGACACCCTCTGGGCACCTGGATTCAGCTGTGCCTGAAGCTCAGAAACCCCAGGACTTTAAGTCACTTGAGCCATGCATTCACCTTTTATCATAAACCAGTTTGAGCTGGTTTTCTGTCACTTGCCTGAAAAGAGAACTGAGACTTTACCCAGAGAAGAAAAATTTGGAATGGAGAGAAGAGAATGAGCACTGCCTTCAAAGATCTAAAGGGCAGCCTGGGCCTTGTGTGATCACACACAGACTGTGTGGTTCCAGTGGGCAGAGGGACTGGAGCAGGCTTCTGGCTCTTTATGAGGAACTTTCCCACAATTAGAGCTGTTCAAAGAGGGCCCCAGGCAACTTCAAGAGAGGGAGGAAGCTTCCCGTCTCTGGGGGTATGCAAACAGAGCCAGGATGTGGTGAAAGGAACTCAGGCTAACTAGGGGGACAGAGATCCTGTAATTTGTGAGTGTGACTTAGTACCTCCAACCAGCTTTCATGTAGAGCCGGAGAATATCCGTCATACCCAATCTTTAATTATAAAATATTTAAGATATTCAAGAAGGTATAGAAACTAATTCACTGATCACCACTGCATTCACCACTGTCAGCTCAAGAAATAAAACCACCAGGACAGCCGAGCTTCTGACCACAGACACCTCCACCCTTCTGTCCCCCCGCTGGTCATTAAGCTTTGACTACCCATGCATAGTCCTAAGGGATATGTACTTCAGAGGTCTTTTTTAAATCGAGGGGTTAGAATTGCCATGCTTTCAGGCCCTACAGATTTTTTGTTATTACCAGTGGTGGAAATAAAAGTGCTTAGCTACTAATAAAACATGTGTTTTCTTTCTTTTTTAATAATAGAAAAGTATGACAAGAGCAGTCCCTGAACAGTTTTTCATCTTGTTTATATAAAAGCCATTTCCTCACCTCCCCTCCCCACCTCCGCCACCCAGCCTCCCGCACCTCCCTGTTCCCAGCTCTGGATTCCATCTCTGGGCTCTATTCCCTGCTGATAATCACAATTCCAGGATTGAGACTGAGATAAGGCATATCAAGCACTTTGCACATTCCCTGGCATATAGTAAGCACTAATTTTAGCACTAGTTGTCATTATCGCTGTCATTGCCATCTCGGGAATTGCTCCACCCCCGTCCCCTCCCCTTGGCAGGAAGTTGCCAACCCTCCACTGCCTCTGCTCACCCACCTTCTCCAGGTTGTCCTGAAATTCCACTGATTTTACCCTTCACTACCTCCCAGACCACAATCTCTGCAACTGGTTTCCTTGCCTTCGGTCTCAACCCCCATTCACCCTCCTCACAGTGGCCCAAGCAATTGTTCCTTTCCAGTATGTGACTCCCTGGCTTGCGCCCACCACCGTGATGCCCCCAAGGCCCCATCCCTGCAGACTGACCTGCAGGTTCCTCAACTTCCTCTTCCCTTACTCCTCTGAGCAGCCACACGTGCTGTTCCCTCTGCCCAAGATACCCTTGCCCTCTTGCTCTGTCTGGCTCCTCCCTCCACATCCTTCCAGGCTTAGCTCAAGAGTGGGCTCCTCCAGGATGCCCTCCCAGGCCCCCCCCCCAGGTGAAATCAGGCCCCTGCTCCCTGGGCAGTGTGCCCAGGCCTACTCTACAAGTCTCTAACAGCCTCTGGGATCATGATTCTTCGCGAGTCTCCCTTGCTCCAGGTGGCGAGTTTCTTGAAGGTGGGAGGAATGCTATCTTCCTCAAGGCTTGACAAATCGCTGTTGCATAACAATTTGAAAAGTAATATCCCTGACTTTTCTAAGCTTTTTGCTCCTTCTAACTCTCTTACGCTTCCCAAGAAGCCAGGGGGGAGGTCCTGAACCAGCCCCATTTTACAGATGAGGAGGTGAGGCAGCCTGTGTGTGTGTGTGTGTGTGTGTGTGTGTGTGTGTGTGTGCGCGCGCGCGCTTCCTGCGGCTGCTGGAACAAATGACCACAAACCCAGTGGCTTAAAACGATGCACATCTATTCTCTTACAGTTCTGCAGGCCGGAAGTCCAAAGTCAAGGTGTGGGCAGGGCTGGCTCTTCCTTGAGGCTCTGGGGGAGAATCCTTGCTCCCGTCCTCATATCACGGCAACCTCTGCTTCTATTGGCACAGCTCCTCCTCTCAGTCGAAGCTCCCTCTGCCTCTTTCTTATATACAAGAACACTTGTGACTACACATGGGGCTCATCCAGATAGCCTGCAACAATCTCAAGATCTGTAATCTAATTATGTCTGCAGAGATCCTTTTGCCACCCGAGGGAGCACTGGTAGGTTCTGGGGATGAGGGTGTGGGGTCCTGGGAGGTCTCTGTGCAGCTGCCTCAGAGGGTAGCAGTGGCACAGCTGTGATGTGGACCCAGGGGGTCTGGATCCAGATCTCGGTGCCATAGCACTTCCCTTGAAGGCGGTTCCCTGACTGTGGGGCTGGCTGTGGGGCAAGGCATTCCAGGCAGAAGGAAGAGAGCAGCCCCAGCCTCCAGGCAGGAAGGCAAGGGTAGCATGGGAGGAAAATCTGGCCTCTGCCAAAGTGAGGCACAACCAATATAGCCTCGTGGGCAGAGAGAGGGCACAGGTTACTTGGACCCTGATGAGGCATCGTTCTCCTTGGTCTGCATGCTGGAGGCCAAGCCTATGGAGCCTCCATGGAGGGTGGGGATGCACCTGTTCCTCCCACCTCCTCCCCACACCTAAACACCCTCAAAGAACGAAGGAGGAAGGGAGGCTGTGGCTTATTAGGGGCTGGATGATGGTCCCTTCATGAATGTAGTGTTTAGAATGTGCCAGGCAGTAAGCCAAGCTATTTGTGTCTGTCTCTCATTTAATCTTTACAACGATAATCCCTTGTATACCCATTTAATGGATGAACAAATTGAGGCTTATTAACAATGCTTAGTATATCTTGAGCATCAGCCATAGGCCAAACTCAACATAGGTTTGTGCTTATGTAATGCTCACCGCTCCCAGCAGCCCTGTATGGAGCGATGCCATCTGTCTGTACAGAGAGGGAAACAGCTCGCTAATACAAGTGACCAGTTACAGAATGCTGAGGATGGTGTGGGCAGTGGGGAGGCCTCAATAGGGCACTGGAGCTGTAGTTTGGCATGAAAGTGGGGGACTGGCAAGGTCAAGACCAGGAGCAGATGGGGCTTGGGTGGGGGCAAGGACCCCCCCAGGCCCCTCCCTGTCAGCCATGAGCAGCTGGGAAGTGTGCAGGCCCTGTCCCTTCTCCAGGCAGCAGGGGTGGGGAGCCAGTGTTGGTCCCAGGCTGTGGGATGGGGGTGGGGAGGGAGTAGGAAACAGGTTGGGGTAGGGAGTGGGGAAGGGAGGA